>NC_048309.1:25693119-25979524 GCF_013100865.1 Trachemys scripta elegans
GGGGGGGGTCAGGCTGTGCACTGGGGTGTCTGGGCGGGGCGGTCAGGCACTGGGGGGGGGTCAGGCTGTGCACTGGGGTGTCTGGGCGGGGCACTCAGGCTCTCGGAGGGGGGGGTCAGGCTGTGCACTGGGGTGTCTGGGCGGGGCGGTCAGGCTCTCCCCAGCTCTCCGGCTCAGCCGCGCTCAGAGCTAGGCAGGGCGGCAGCCGTGTTGTTGGCGGAGGCGCGCGCGCGCTGTCCTGTCTCGCGGCGCGCTCCCACTCGGTCACGTGCCCTGGAGGAGGCGGAGCTGTGGCCGGGCTGCTGTGGGTGTCCTGGGCGCTTGGCAGGGAGCGGGCCGACCCCCTCCCCCGGTGCGACGGGCCCAAGGCCGGGGCCTCAGCCCGCTGCCAGCCGCGGACACGGCGGAGGCTCCCTCAGGTGAGGGCGGGGCGGGGCCGCGGGGTCGGGGGGAGTAGGCCTGACAGGGCCGGGGGGCGGAGGCGGGGCCGGGCCGGGAGTGTCAGCGGGAGTGGGCCCGGCCCGAGGAGGGCAGAGGCCGGGCACGGAGCGGGGCTGTGCCCGGAGAGCGGGGCCGGCTCGGGGGGGGGGGGCGTGTGCCCAGGGCCCGGGAAGGGGGGGGGGCGTGGGCCCGGGAGAGGGGGCCGAGGCCTGGCCTGGTGCGTGGGGACTGGCCCCGCTCTTGCTGCCCGGGCCCGGCCCCTGTGGGTAGCGGGGCTGGGCTGGGCTCTCCCTTGGGCTTCACGCCTTGGGGGGTGCCTCTTAGATGGACTAAAGGCGGGAATTTGTAAAGGACCCTTAGGGCGTTGGGCACCCTTCTCCAGTTGAATTTCAGTGGGGCTTGGGTGCCGAACTCCCTTAGGGTCCTTTGAAAGTCCCAGCATGTATAGAAACTGCAGGTCTGAGATGGGGCTGGCCCCCTGCACGATGCCCCAGCAGTGTCCACACCTGTGCTGTCATGGTGCTCCTGGCTCCCTGAACAAAGCTGGCCCAATTATTCACAGTTAACAGCTTGACCAGGTCTGACCCAGAGCCACCGGGGAGATGAGGACTTGTGTCACTTTCCTAGCATTCTCTGTATGTGGTTAACATAGCACTATAGTTTTGCAGCAAATTTGGTATGTTGTGTTTATGAATTGGTATATGTCTTGTCAGTCTGTCTACTGGCTTTCTTACATCTGCAGTTTGTAATTGTAATCACAGTTTAGTAGGAGAGTGTTGAATCTTGAATTGGCTAGACCATTCATGTTCATATCATCACTTAAACTTCAAAGAATGTAGCATTGCTGGGCTGGTCCAGATTGTTCGACCCTCAAATCCAGTATCCTGCCTTTAGTTGTGTCAGTGACCCTGTAGCATATGGGGATTGGTAGATCCTGTAACTTTTTTTACTTGATCCATCATCCTTCCTATTTCTAATTTCTGAACAAATGCAGGCAATATTTCATGCATTTATTTTAATCCTCCTTCAACCTTTTAAAAATAAATTAATAGAGCAACTTTCTGTGAGTTCTGCATTATTTTTAAAAAGTTAACTGTGTTAAGTGACCTGACTATAGAAAACGGTGGGTTCTGGGTTTCTCCGATTTCATAGGGGTGTCCTGCCTGGCCAGTTGTATCCCTGTTCTGGTTATGACAAGTTTAATTTTTGTCCTGTGAGCCTTGTCTGGATTTTAAAGTTGCATATTGCACACTTCAATTAAGATGCAAATACTTAGCATAACTTAAAGTTTAAAGGGAAAATATCTGCGCTTCACCATTATAGAAAAGTCTGCATCTGTTATCATAATGGTATTACACCCACGTGAGCATTTTTCATTGTAGCTTTACAAAGGTGATATTAAGGTAGCCAGTACCCAAGCATCATTCTTCATCCTTCCCAGATGGAGAGAGGCCACAAAGAGTGAAATGATCAGAAGTGGCCTCTAATTATGGAAACAACAACTTCTGGGTGCCCAATTTTTAGCCATTTATGGTCTATTTTTTTGGTTTTGTTTTCCAGAGGTGGTGAGCACTTTGAGCTCCCATGGACTTCATGTGGAGCTGTGTGTGTCAACACCTCAGGAAAACAGTCGATGTTTCAAGTCAGGCACCCAAAATTTGTGGTTGCTTTTGATAATTTTGGGCTCATTCCCTCTACAGTTACACAGTAGAGCTGGGAATAGAACATAAATCTCATGACTCCTTAGGTTACTACCCTATCCATTGAACCATATTGCTTCCTTTTAACATTAACTTAGAATGTCCTGGCTTTACCATGTCATTTTTGCATGGTAATTCTGTGATCCTAACTTTTGCCACTAAGGTCATATTTCATGGTTTCTGCACCATACTCTGGCTTCTGCTCACAGGCCTCCCTCAGCAGGCTTCAAACTTACCCTAGAGAGAAACCTGAAGTTGCTGCTTCTGTGGGCAGTAATGCTCTGTCTGACAAACTTGCCCCTCAGTAGAACTTACAAGCGAGGAACTGCCTATGGTGACTTTGCTGCTTACGTGGTATTCTTACATTAATAACAGTGGCAAATCTGATGCGTATAGTTACTTACTCCCTTAAAAACAAAACAAAAAAACACCTTGGAAAGCCAGGCATTTCTAAACTAAGATTAAACTTTCAATGGCCTAAACACTTAAAAATGTGGAACTGCTCAGTTACATTTCAACAAACAACCTCAGTGCTGCCCTGGACATTGTGCATGTAAGGTAAGTAAAAGTCTGAGTAAGACACTGAGTTGACACCACTAAACCCTGTATACCTTGAGTATGCATGTTTAAACATATTAAAACCAGTATATTTTGTCAGTTCATCTATAGACCTTAAAAAGTCTATAATATTAGACATCTTGTACTAGATCCACTGCATTTTAGGTAATGGTTTGAATCATAGTTGAGTTGTGTAGGTGTACTGCGTTTGTGATGTGTGCAGCAGCAGGGAACTGCACTGTTGAGGATACCAAAGGGTTAATATGACTGTAAGATTCTGATATCAGTTGGTTGTATTTGGGAAAGTGGGATTGCACAGGTTGTTGGTGTGTATTTGAAGTACAGTAGGCAAGATGCTTTTGTTCCTGTCTTACCCCAGAGAGACTACATTATTTAGAAGCTAATTTGTAGTTATATAGGTTGTGCCCGTGGTGAATTTGTATACATGCTAATATGTAGAATATTGGACAGTATAGTACTCAACACTGAAAATGAGTCTCATACCCCATTATATTGTGTGCAAGCATAAGGTTGTTTGATAACCTTTGGGAGGGTTGGGGGAAGACTGGCTTGAAACATACTAGATCTGATAAGCCTGAGGCCAATACAAAAGATGTCAATGAAGGCGCATCATCAAGGTCCAGAGGGGCAGCACCCTGCTGAGAAACCAAGCCGCCCACCTCCAGCTGCTGTCTAGATAGTAGGAGTGGTCAAGCATGTACATTTTCCATCTCCGCTTCATAGGGCACTGACTTCTCCTTCCAAGTGGTAACCTTTTCAGCTCTGTGATATCTAGAGTAGCAGTGCTTCTTGCAGAAGGTGTGTTTTGGCAAGTGCTCCTTGGACTATGTTAGTTTGTAATTACTTTTTTAGGTATAATCCAAGGTGGTGTGTTAAACTCATGAAGCTCTAACTATTTTGGATCCTGACTCTCTTTTAAAATCACTCTCTCTCCTTGTGTGATACTGCTGGAGTTGAGAGATCAGCCAAGCTTCTGATTTAACAGGAGGGCTGGTGGTGGCAGGATTTTTAAGGTGAGATCCTTGTCTCTTGAATTCCTTCCAACATATTGGTCCACCAGAGCTCAATTTTTTTATTTTATTCTTTCAATGCGGATGCTATTATTGGTGATGGTGTTTTTTTTTGCAGACCCCCCCCCCATCCTTTGCTCTGGGTGCCCGTACAATTAAAATTGACAATATCCTACCTTAATCCAAAATAACAAAAACATGCCCATTCCATCACATTTAAATTGCTAATTCCCTGGTTGCACCTAGCAGTAAATACATTTACAACAAATATATATAATAAAGAAAGGAAAATAGTGGAACATTGCAGTGTAACTGGAAGGTTAATGCATCTGAATGGATTTAGAGGGTGTTTGAGAGTGTAGGGGAATGCATGGATAACACCCTGGTAATAGCTGTCTCCTTTTTTTATCATGAGGGAGCTCCAGATTAAGTGCCACAGTTTACTTCTATTGTGGCAGTATGACACAGGGAGGAGGGCTGTCTCTTATATAACCAGGTGCCAATTTGTTTAGAGTTTGTACTAACAGGTGTTAGTTTTAACTTTTTAATGTGCTTCTGCCATGACACTCCACTCAATAATTGGGCAGCTACAATCTGAACCATCTTCAGTTTGATGTAGCTCCCCATGTAGGGTGCTGTGAGGGGGGATTTGTGAAAGTGGGAGAGTTTGAGCAGAGCTGAAGAGAGACAGAGGGAGTGTGCCCTTTTCTATACACATTTTGAGTATTAAGTGCAGCTCCCTGGTGTTGTTTTGGATTGAGTGTGCCCTATTTTATTCAGTCTGTGTGAATGTGAGGGAGGGGTACAGATATTTTTCACTCTGGCTACTAAGTGTTGTATAACTGCAAGCCTTGGGTATGAAATTTAAGATGAGTGTAAATAAAATAATTTTGAAAAATAAATCCAGCATTGTACTGGGCCCTCTGTGGGGACTGTACCTTTTGTATCGCACTAATAGGCATCTGAAAAATTTTAAGCCTCCTCGCTCTTCACCCCCACTCCCTTTTCAGTCCTCTGAAACTTGTCTCTGGTTGTTGGAAAAAAGAGAATTCTCACTCTCTTCCCTCCACTCAGGAGCTTCTTGACAGTTGTGCATTTAGAGCTTTCTGCTATGATGCTCCTTGCTTAGTCTCTTGGCTACAGCATAGGAATATCTCTAACTTTCTGTTTCTTTTGGTCCTCCCATGTGAATAGCTTCAGTGTTTGCCTCTCCTATGGGTCATAGGTTTCCTAGACAGTAGCAAAATGAAATTGACATGATTCTTCTCAGCTTCACTGCTGATCACAGCTTTCTTAACAGCACCAGTGACACTAAAAAGAGTCTTGCTAATTTCACTCTGCTTCTGTTTAACAAAGCTGAAGCAGTAGAAGACACTAGTGTTGTTTGCAGAATCAGGAACACATCAGTATGTGGGCTCAGGTACAAAAAGATCTTAATTTTGAAGGTTAAAAATACACGTATTTAAAAATGATAGCTAGCATTGTGCAAAAATTGACATGCCTTCTTGTCAGGGAAAATTCTCTTACTTGCTGCCGGCAATTGGATTTGTCAGTCTCATGCAGAAGCTTGGATGTTAAAATTGTTTGAAGACTCTTAATGCTGTATTTTTGTACTTTAAAACGTGGACTATTTTAGAATTTCTGGACTTTTGCAGACTTCTTCAAAGAATACTTTCACAGTGGGGACAGCAGAATAAATTAGATTTGGAGTTCTTCAGCCAAGTTGTTCTTAGTAGTTGGCAAAAAAGCTTGCAGTTAAAACCTTTTTATTTCAAAACATGAATTCCTGGTCTGATTACGCACAAATTTTATAAATACTACCAAGACTTTTCTGGGAGAAGTAATTATGAGAACCTTGAGCCAAATCAGTTTAGTTGTGGGTAAAGTGACCTTTCAGTAGAAAGCTTGTCACAACATTGACTATGGACTGTCTCTCCATAATTAAAAATTAGTTCCTTAGCTGCACTTGGAAAATCAGACTAAAGCACAGTTTATTATCAGAAAAATACATGTAATTGTAATTAACTGATTATTTCATTGTGTATGTTTAATGACTGAGTGTGCCTGTGTATTTTAATGAAATACTGCATTACGATAAAATTCTGACTTCCTTCTGGAACAGAGAATTGTATTTATATTGTTTCCAAATGGAAATGTTCTCTTTCACATGACACTAACAGTTTCGCTAATTATAATTCACCATTCGGATATTAAATTTTACGGGATGCCAGTTCCAAGAATAATGGTGACACTTTACATTAATTTGTAACAAATTGGCAGGGTAGGGCAGCGGGGAATCTCCCTTTATTTGGACCTAACCTATGAAAATATTAATCTTTTTAGGTGAGTGACTAGTTGCAATTGGAATTTGTTTCCAAAATTAGGTCCTCTCTTCCTTATTCTTCAGTCATGCCTGGAGAGCTGATCAGTTGGCTTTATGTACAATAAAAGTTAGAATGTCTCCGGTGATGGAACTATGTCAAGGGACATCATCTAGAATCACTCTTTTCAGTGAATTTCAATGAAGCTTATGGAATTTTAACAAATAAATCCACCATGAAACATAATAAAATTCCATTAAAGCATATCAATATGTCTCCATACCAAGATCACCTACACCGGGGTGGCCAACCTGCGCCTGAGAAGGAGCCAGAATTTACCAATGTACATTGCCAAAGAGCCACAGTAATACATCAGCAGCCCCCATCATCTCCCCCCCCCACCGCACCTGCCGGCAGCCCCACTGATCAGCGCCTCCGCCTCCCTCCCCATGCCTCCCATAGTGTGCAGGAAGCTCTGAGGGAGAGTGGGAGTGGGGGAGCAAGGGCATGGTAGGCTCGGGGGAGGGGGTGGGAAGGGACAGGACCTTGGAGGAAGGGGTGAAGTGGGGATAGGGCCTGTGGCAGAGCCAGGGGTTGAGCAGTGAGCATCCCCCGGCACACTGGAAAGTTGGTTCCTGTAGCTCCAGCCCCGGAGTCGGTGCCTATACAAGGAGCCACATATTAACCTCTGAAGAGCCGCGTGCAGCTCCAGAGCCACAGGTTGGCCACCCCGACCTACATCCTAACAAATTGCATTTTCACACGTTGTGGAAATATGGAAGAAAGATTTTTTTTCAAAGGATTTTATTGTTTCAGCATTATGGGAAGAGCTGTTGGCTGAATAATATAAACAGTCAACAGTTCTCAAACCTGTTTAATATTTATTGCAACAAACTCTAATTTAAACATTATGATAATCTTAATTGTAGCCATTAACTTCTGGATGGTCGCCAAGAACTTATCTTTTCCTAATATTTTAAGTTAAGTATAGCCATGGTGGCTTATACCATATGGGGGAAGTGTAAAACTTACACTGTGGGAACTTCATACCAATTCACCTCAGCCTCTGCAGTTCACATAGCAAATTCCTGGCAAGTGATCAGTTACATCTAATACTGATGTGTGTTAAAATCAACTACACTTCTCTCAAATGTGTATCATAATTCTGCCTAAGATCTTTAATGTTATTTCACTGTCTCACAATGTCTCTGGCCATCCCTCTTACTGCACTACTTGGAGAGAGAGCAGTCTTTATGCACGGGACCTTCTATCTAAGCTGTTACTTAATCCTGGCCCTGTGTCCCCTTAGGTCAGGGATCAGGTTTTCGCTCTGCGGCACCCTCAGTAACTGATCCACGTTATAGTTCCAAGATCTGTTTCTTTTAGACTTAAATGGTTACTAAAATATTTTTTCATTTTACAGAAATAGAGAGAAAAATCATTAAATAACAATGTGCTAACAATGACTATTATGGAAAACAGTGTTAGTCTGACCTTAAATTTAGCTATAGAACATTGAAATCTTACATACAGGATAACCCTCTTTCAACCAAAAGCCATTTGTTTCTGCCTGTCAGTTTGCTATCCAGACATAGGTTTAGAGAGGTCTGTCTGTCTTAATGTAACTGGAGACACTGTAGATTTTTGCCACTCAAGTCTTAATTCATGTTTAACATTACTCTAGGGCTGTCAAACAATTTTAAAAAATTAATCACGATTAATTTCACGATTAAAAAAATTAATCATGATTAATCACACTGTTAATAATAGAATGCCATTTATTTAAATATTTTGGGATGTTTTTTACATTTTCAATTATATTGATTTAAATTACAAGACAGAATACAAAGTGTACAGTGCTCACTTTGTTTATTTCTAATTACAAATATTTGCATTGTAAAACACAAAAGAAATAGTATTTTTCAATTCACCTAATACTAGTACTGTAGTGCAATCTATTTATCATGAAAGTTGAACTTACAAATGTAGAATTATGTACAAAAAATGATTACATTCAAAAATAAAACAATGCAAAACTTTAGCGCCTACAAGTCCCCTCAGTCGTATTTCTTGTTCAGCAAATCGCTCAGACAAACAAGTTTGTTTACATTTGCAGGAGATGATTTTGCCCACTTCTTGTTTACAATGTCACCTGAAAGTGAGAACAGGCATTCGTATGGCCCTGTTGTAGCCAACGTCACAAGATATTTACATGCCAGATGCGCTAAAGATTCATATGTCCCTTCATGTTTCAACCACCATTCCAGAGGACATGCGTCCATGTTGATGACAGGTTCTGCTCGATAACAATCCAAAGCAGTGTGGACCGATGCATGTTCATTTTCATCATCTGAGTCAGATGCCATCAGCAGAAGGTTGATTTTCTTTTTTGGTGGTTTGGGTTCTGTAGTTTCCGCATTGGAGTGTTGCTCTTTTAAGACTTCTGAAAGCATGCTGCACACCTCATCCCTCTCAAATTTTGGAAGGCACTTCAGATTCTTAAACCTTGGGTCAAGTGCTGTAGCTATCTTTAGAAATCACACATTGGTACCACCTTTGCATTTTGTTAAAGTGTTCTTAAAACGAACAACATGTGCTGAGTCATCATCCGAGACTACTATAACATGAGATCTATGGCAGAATGTGGGTAAAACACAGCTGGAGACGTACAATTCTCCTCCAAGGAGTTCAGTCACAAATTTAATTAATGCATTATTTTTTTTAACGAGCGTCATCAACATGGAAGCATGTCCTCTGGAGTGGTGGCCGAAGCATGAAGGGGCATACGAAGGTTTAGCAGTCACCCCTGGAGCCAGAGGCGTGCTGGAGAGATCTCTGAAGGCCGCCGTCCACGCGCTCTATGTGGACACCCTGAAGAAAAAAACAGACCAGGGTAGGGCCTTCGAGGTGACCAGCAAGTGGGACTCCAGCAACCACTTCCTCCCCACGGGCAGCTTCACCCGGTTCGCCGACTGGCGGTTCATACACCGTCCCTGGCTGAACTGCGTCCCCCTCAATGGAGCCGTCCGCCACTGGAACCGGGACAAGCGCTGCAGGAAGTGCGGGTACGTCGCCGAAACCCTGCCCCACGTCCTATGCAGCTGCAAGCCCCACGCCAGAGCCTGGCAACTGCGCCACAATGCCGTCCAGGACCGCCTCGTAAAGGCCATCGACCCGCACCTGGGAGAGGTCACCGTCAACCGCACATCCCCGGCACCGACAGCCCGCTGCGCCCAGACATCGTTGTCACGGACGAGGTTGGAAAAAAGATCATCCTGGTTGACGTCATGCTTCCATTCGAGAACAGGACCCCAGCCTTCCGTGAAGCCCGAGCCCACAAGCTCGAAAAGTACGCCCCCCAGGATGACACCCTGCAGACAAAGGGCTACGAGGTGCACACCGACGCTCTGCTTGTTGGAGCCCTGGGTGCCTGGGACCCATGTAACGAACGCGTGCTAAGGACCTGTGGGGTAGGCTGTCATTACGTGCGGCTCATGAAACGCCTCATGGTCTTGGACCTATTCGTTGGTCACGGGACATCTACACAGAGCACACCACCGGCCACCGCCAATACTAAGAGTGAGCCGGGGAGACCTCGTGCACCCGCAAGGGGGAAGAGACCTATAAACCCCCCTGCTGGACTTTATCCCCTGAGCCCTGAACCCACCGAACCTAACTGAATCCCACCACGTGAGGGTCACCCCATCCCCATTACCCAGCCCGCTTACTTATACCCATGACTGTCTGTACTTTCTGTATGAGTGATGGACCTCACCGCTTTGTCGGCTGTATCTTGATCCTGCCCACCATTTACCCCCCCATTGGGGACATTGCAGTCTGTATATATTATGTGTGCTGCCCAACCCCAAAATACTAACATCCCCCTGTACTCTGTATGTTACCCCCAATGACCGATAACTGACGCTTCAAATTTTCTGTATCGTTTATTTTTAAATATTTTCTAATAAAATTTTATATCTGGCACATAAATACCTTGCAATGCGGGCTACAAAAGTCCCATGTGAATGCCTGTTCTCACTTTCTGGTGGCATTGGCAGCAGTATCTCCTGTAAATGTAAACAAACTTGTTTGTCTGAGCAATTGGCTGAACAAGAAGTAGGACTGAGTGGACTTCTAGGTGCTGAAGTTTTGCATTGTTTTGTGTTTGAGTGTAATTATGTAACACACAAAAAAAATAGACATTTGTAAGTTCAACTTTCATGATAAAAAGGTTGCACTATAGTATTTGTATGAGGTGAATTGAAAAATATGATTTCTTTTATCATTTTACAGTGCAAATATTTGTAATAAAAAATATAAAGTGAGTAGTGTAGACTTTGTATTCTGTGTTGTAACTGAAATCATATATATATAAAAACATCCAAAATATTTAATAAATTTCAATTGATATTCTGTTGTTTAACAGTGTGATTAAAACTGCAATTAATCGTGATTTTTTTTAATCGCGTGAGTGAACTGCGATTAATCGACAGCCCTAAAACATCACCTCCCAGACCAAGATGGTAACTTCTTCTGTAGTGTTTTTTGACTCATTTTTCTAAATATACAGGGCTTGAAAAATTTACTAGACATCTACGAGAGGGAGAGCTCAAAGGTACATGTGAAAGATAGGGAGGGAGACTAGAGCTCCACTAGCGAATTCCAAGGGCAGTGTTCTGGTGCGATTCCTATCTCCCTGCTACCAGCTGCTGGGAAGGAGACAGTGTTGGGTTTTCTGCTTTGGTGGTATCTCTGGATCCTGTTTTGTATTGGTATCTGGCTAGTAGATGTCATATAAACTTGAAGCTCCACCTTTCTGAGCTTTCAGTCTCTTCTTACCCCTTCCTCAGTTTCTGTTTTTGGGGTCATCCTCCCTAGTGAGCAACTCCAGAGGAACAGTAGAGGCAGGCACAGAATTTTCCTAGAGAATGTCCTGAAATTGACCCAATGCTGAGTTTCAGTTTTTATGAATTATAACCATTTATATTCTACTATCAGCACAATAATTATGTTCCTACCACCGACAAAATATTCTGTATTATAAATGCAAGTGGTAAGCAGTTCTGGTTTTTGCAGCAAAATGTTTCAGTGTTTTATTATTTTTTAAAAAATGTTTTCACTGAAAACACTGACTATTTTGGGATAGATTTGTATCACATAGACGACTTCTTTTGTTTTGTTTCTTTCAGGGTTTTCACTTGAGCACTGCTGGAGGATACTTTGTTTAAAAATGCTTACTAGTCTGGGGTTAACAAAGAGCTGCATAAATGACATAAATTAAGGAAGTCTTGGGGGATCATCTTGGTAAGTAAAAGAGTATGTGTGGCTTTTGGAGATCTCCTGTTTTCCATTCTTTCAACTCAATGGCCCTTGGTCACAGGGACTTCATTTTTGAAGTGGAAGTCAGGAATCTGCTCTCTCTGGAGCTGCTTTTTCAGTCTGCCACATAGTTACTAGTGATCAACATGAAGTATGTACCTGTACACCCCCATTTCAGTCAGAGGGGTTGTGCTGTTTATATGATGTTCCCAGTCCTGTTGCCCTGGGGAGCAAAGGTTAGAGCTCAGTAAGTAACAGTTTATATAGATTACTGAAACGAAACACTCATTAACATTTTTTCCTAAAGTGAAATCTAGTATATATTTGAGTTTTATTCTTTTCAGAGATTTTTATGCATTATAACATTGGTTCCTCATCGCCTCTGCTTTCTGTGCATGCAGTGTTAATACACAGCAGACTGCAGTCTGCTTTTTCAAAGTTTTTACAGGACTTGTGCCAAAAATGATGCAATATGGCAAAAGTTTTAACAGATTAGGTGTTTTATAACACTGTGGAGCTCTTAGATGCCTGGAATAAAGTCGTACAATGTGGTCATGGACACTCAGTGCTACGGACCTCTGTTGTCTAAATGTGGTGGTGTGTTTTGTAGATTTAATTAGGTAGTGAGGGTGGGGCTCAGGAAGGAACTTACTCAGCATTGTAATGCCCATCACAGCACGTAACTTTTACAACCTTTAGGTGTCTAGAGTATAATAGGAACAAAAGTGCAATCCACAAAATCTGAGTTAGGCACCTAGGCTTCCTATGCAATGAAAGAGGACAGAGAGGCATTTTAGAATGCGATCCAAAAAAGTCAGTCTACAGGATGGTGAGCTGCCTAAGCTAGCCAATGGGAGGTACTGACAATGGGGTGTGTGCTAAGCCCCCTCCCTCTCTCAGAGATAGGCAACTCCCTGCTGTCAGGCTTCCATGCTTATCTCTCTTTAGCAATCCTTGTCCAAGGCCCCATAGAAGTACTGGGTTGTAGAGAAAGGCAGCAGGTCCAAACCCCCCCTGCCTGTGACGAGTGGCTTATACTGCAGTCTGCCCCAGGGACTAGTGGGAACCCCTCTCCTGGAATCAGGCAGCTTAGGGGCCTAAATAGTTTCTTGCAGGAATGAGTTAGGCGCCTGCCTCAATCCACAGAAATCTTCCAGAAGAGGAGGAGGAAGTGGTGGTGGGACCCACTTTCTAACTTTTTAGGCCAGTGGCTAGAGCACTCACCCACCTGCGATATCTGAGACCCAGGATCAAGTCTCCCCTCCCTGCTGGGGGAGAAAATTGAACAGGGGTCTCCTACCGCAAAAGAAGAGTGCTCTAACCACTGAGCTGTGAGATACTCTGATGTGGGGCTCCCTCAATCTCTCCTGTAGGAGCTGTTCCACTGTGGATAAATAATGAAAGAGTGATTGGAGGAAGAGGAGTGGACCCTGGGTCTCCTACCTCCTATGTGGGTGCCCTAATCACTGGACTACAGCCTCTGGCCCAGTAACTGTTTACACATTTATCCTCAGTGGAACAGTCATTTTCTTTCTTTCCAACAGGATTACGTTAATGCAAACCAGGTACCTTTTAGTATGTGTGAGCAGTGTCCACATGTGGCAGTTAGCACACAACCCTTTGGTGCCCTCTGCAACTCACACCCCATAGTCTGCACTGTGGTACAGTGTGGATGTAGTCTTAGAACACAACCCAAATGTAAAGAAAAGCTCAAAATGCCCATTCAGCATGATCAAAGGCTTTCCTTGTCAAGTGAAACAATGCCTGTGATCCTTTCAGATTTAGTAAACTATATTATATTAGCACCTGTGAAGTGTTATGTCTGCTGTACTTCTAATTTTAACTAGGGCTTTCGAGTAATTGCAGTTAACTCATGTGATTAACTCAAAATTAATCGTGATTAAAAAAATTAATTGCTATTAATTGCAGTTTTAATCACACTGTTAAACAATAGTATACCAATTGAAATTTATTAGATATTTTGGATATTTTTCTACATTTTCAAATATATTGATTTCAGTTACAACACAGAATACAGAGTGTACACTGCTCACTCTATATTATTTTTATTACAAATATTTGCACTGTGAAATGATAAACAAAAGAAACCGTATTTTTCAATTCACCTCATATAAGTACTGTAGTTCAATCTCTTTATCATGAAGTTGAACTTACAAATGTTGATTTTTTGTGTGTGTGTTACATTATGCATTATGATAAAGTCTTTAATTACATGATCACATAGCCCCCTGCCTCATTCAGTGCATAGGATGGGCCTGCTCTGGGGATGAATCAAGGTTCTGTAGTGAAAGAGGATGTCGTCTTTAGGCCTCCTGATTTGTTTGCTGTAGAAGCTGAAAGATGTGTAGCAAATGAAGTAGGGGACTGCAGGAAGAGAAAGGATGGTCTCACGGTTCCGGCAGTTAAATGCTGCCTTAGAGAACTGGATTCTATTCCTGCCTCTACCAGAGTTCCTATGTGATGCCAGTTAAACCAGATTTTTCACAAGTGGGCACTGTATGTGTATTCTTCATTTTTCTGAGTGCCTGACTTGCATACTCAGCTGCAGCTGAAGTCAATGGGAGCTGTTCTTTGACCATATATAATGCTGAGTATTCTGAAAAATCAGATCCTAATTGAGCACTCAAAATTAGTTGACATGACATTAATTGATCTGTGCCTCAGTTCCTTATCTGTAAAATGGTAATATAACAACTCACTTCACAAGGGTGTTGCGAAAATAAATTCATTAATGTTTGTGAAGCACTCTGGTACTGTAGTGATGAGCACCATGGAAAAGCCCATGAAGACATTAATCATTCTGTTTTCACTGAACACCGTCAATTCTGTGCAGTGAATGAGGCAGAAGTCCTATAGTAAAAGTAGTATGCGATTATGTAATTAAAGACTGCATCTTAATGTATCTACACAAAGGGTGTGAACTAAAGTACAGTCTTAATTCTGGCATTCCTAACTTCTGAGTGCTGGACTTTACAGCTTTAACAGTTTGTTGGCATATTTCTTTGTGTGTATTTTAAATATATACATAATATATAAAGCGGAAGTCCAAGCTCATCTTATTTTTTTAAAAAGCTTTTCCAGATGGTGGTGGGTTTTCCTTTCCTTTTTAAGGAAGGGGTCAACTCATTTCTTCTCTCCCCCCCCCCCCCTTTTTGCAAATGACCTTTAAGCTCTGCCCTGTGGTTTTCATGCAGGGTAAAGGACTGGACTGCTACCAAAAACTGATGTATATCCCGACCTGAAGACTGCAGTTCTGAGCTATGAGGGTTTTGATAGACGCTTCTGAATATCGTATTAACCTTGAAATTGTGTGTTCCTTACAATCCTGTCTATGTTAGGAAATTTCATCTGTTGTTGACAATGACTTTCAGGAATTGAGTCCTCTTAACTGGTCAAAGCACATTAGAAGAGTGTCATTTGTCAGGTGCTGCAATGTGCTGCGTGGTAACTGCTCCATGTAGAATTTGCTGGTGTGATCTAGGTACCTTTTAGTTTGCGCCAGCACGGTCTATCCAGGACAGTCAGAGCTTAGCATATTAAAGCAATTTACAAATCACACTCCTCTAATGAGCTTTACCTTGCCATTTAGACAAGCTCTTAGATTACAATTGTGACCTAACTGTATCCCAGTAGGGTTTATTGCTGGTGCTACAAATTCCATAAAATAAAAATATCGGGAACATTAAACAAGAATTAGTAGAATGTGAGCCACCCAAAACCAAGCATTAAGGACCCACATAGATTCTAGTTCTGTCAGGAATCCGAAGATCTTTGCCAAATCCAAATATGTATAGTGTAGTTTGTAAAGAAGGATGGTTCAAGTCTCACTTGTTCATAGATCAGCGTAGCTAGCCAAAGGGTAAGCTTGTTGGTAGGGCCGGCTTTAGCAGGTGCGGGGCCCCACGCCGGGACGTGAATTGTCTCGCGCCCCCCCCAACTCCGCCCCCTCCCTGCCCCATTGGATCTCTCCCCAAATCCCCGCCCTGGCCCCGCCCCCAGCCCCACCCCTTCACTGCCCCATTGGGTCCCTCCCCAAATCCCTGCCGTGGCCCCGCCTCTTACCCAAGCACGCCGCATTCCTCCTCCTCACCCATCCCTCCCAGGCTTGCACTGATCAGCTGTATGGCGGTGCAAGCGCTGGAGGTAGGGGGGAGAAGCAGGACGCACTTTTTTTTTTTTCCCGTTCTGCCAGCAGCCCCGTACATTGCAGGGCCCTCTTAGGCACGGGGCCCCATTCCGGGGAATCGACCGAATCGGCTTAAAGCCGGCCCTGTTTGTTGGGTAAGAAGATGATTGCGGACTTCCGTTCGCCATGTCTTTTGCTATGACTCCTGGGTAAAGGAGTATATATTGCATTTTGGAACCCCAATATTGCCTTTGGCTTGGTTAAAAACTTGCCATTTCATTCTATCTCCATATAAAAATATTGGAGAACTAACTATTTAGGGAATGTTTTAAAATTTTACAATTTCCTGGCACTGTCTAATCACAAGCATTTTGTCTGCAAAGTATTTCATAGGGATCAATACCAGGTGCTCTCCCTTTTCTGGTACTGGAATGACAGTGCAATTGATTTTTAACTGGTTACCGTTACAGGTCAACTTGAGTACTTCTGATAGTCAAGTTCTGAAGAATTCTGTGAACCAACTCCCTTGAGTTTTCTCTGGCAGACCAACAATCCTGATAATACGATGGCTACGATTTTCAAGATCAGCTTGTTTGTCTTGCAGTCCCTGACATTGGGTCGCCTGGTGGGTTGTTTATTTTCTTGTTGGCAACCTCTGTGTGCTTTCCATGGTGGCAGTGGAAAAGTTGGCTCCTTTATTCAGTCTGTATTCTTTGTGACTTTAGCAGCCAGGGTTTCAAAGAGTTCTATAGCCTTCTCTGATTTGGCATCTATTGCTTTCATTTTTGTAATTGGCCTTCTCCAAGGTGCCCTGATCTGCTCAAAATTTCTGTTGACAAGGACACCTTGACACTCACACGTAACTCTCCTGCAATGGTTGCCTCTAGATTTGAATCTGTATTGGTTTTCTTTATCAGACTGGCTGGTCCCCCTCCAATAATGCTTTAGGAAAATCTTATTACAGGTATTAGCCATAATAGAAGTTTTTGAGGGCCAATATCAGTATAAAATTATAAAGCATACTGTTGGTGCTACATATATAACTGCATAAAATTAAGAAAAGTTACATCAGAATGCAAGGACCATTCTGTCTGCCATAACTGTTCCTGCCTGATTCATGTCTCCTCTTTAACGCTTTAAATATTAGTGGCTGGAGAGAAAAGGGAAAAGAATTGGAAGCATGCTGCCTTAGTTCTACTGCTGCTACCTGTATCCTACCGTCTGTTGCTCAGAATGGTGTGTGGTAGTCTTGGTAGTGGTGACGGCACTACAGTGGAGTAGCAATGACATCTCCAGCTGTAATGGGGGCCATTGGTGGTCTTCTGAGCAACTTCAGGGCTGCTGCCCTTCTCCCTCTCTTCCAGTTCTGCTTTCTTTTAAAGAGACAAGGAGGGTGAAATAATCTTATATTGGACCATCAGACAGTTACTATTGTACCACGGTATTTTAGAATAATCTGCACTGGGATCACTTGTAAGAAATGTAACACAATAGCATTTTCCTGTTCTTGTTCCTCTAGAAAATATCTTCTAGTGCTCAGATTATATATCATGATTTTGGTTTAGATGCCCAATTGTACCTATTTTACAGTGCATTATTATTATTTATTATTTATTTCCTTCAAAGCATCTACTTAACGTCTGACTGGCTTGCATTGCTGGAAAATAGCCATGGTTTTGGATGATCTACCTAACTTAAAAGAAACCTACGCTTCCTTGCTCTCCTCAACTATGGAAGATTTAGAGGTGGATTTTGACTCCAGACTGGAGGAAGATGACCTAAAACAGGATGCTACTCCTGAAGGTTCCACCATCTTTGTCGCTTTTAAAGGAAATATAGATGACAAAGACTTTAAACAGAAACTGGGTATCATATTGAAGAATGTACCTGGTCTTTTACACATGGGTAATCTATTTTCTTGTCACTTTTCAACTTCTGTTTCCTTCTCTCTCTCTCTCACACAAATCATATTCTAAATTAAGGTACTCTAGACTGTAATAAACTATTGAGATTATTTTTTTTGGTAAAAATTTACAGTACTTTTCTTCTGGGCAGCATAGAGCGAAAACATGTTCTGAAATTCTTTAGCTGCTTAATATCATTATGATTGTATTATTAGTTCAGCATTTTTTCTACCACTTATTGAATTCCCCTATCCCACTGTCAATTCTTTAACTCTCTTTTCACCAAAAGTTACATACATATTTGTTTTATTGTATTTTGGTCCATGTCCTGTCTGCACCCACAGATTTTCTGACATACCCTGGAATTGTGTACACAGCTGAAAACTTCCTACAGCTTCCCTTTAATGTGCCTATTATTAAGACCAGCAAAGAGGTCCATGATATCTGCTGTTTTTCCCCATCCCAGAGTGAGACTGGATAATTATGTGTGTCTGGAAAACTGGTCAGGATCTTGCACTATTTTTGTCAGTGATTTCTTATAGTCTTTTAAAATAGTTTTTATTGCATACTTTATGCAGATGCCAGGCTTACTATGACTTTTAAGGTTCTTTCCAGCTATTAGAGAACTTTAGTTCTCTAGAAAAGATCGGTATAAAGAATTTTGCTCCCTTTTTTGGGTTTGTCTAAACAAAAAAGTTTTACCAGTTGTACCAGGTATAATTAAATTAAGCTATAAACTAAATTTGTTTTTTAATGGTATGAACCCCTGTGTGGACATTCTTACTCCAATATAAGTGGATTTTTTGGTTTAACTTAAACCTCTTCCCAAGCAACATAAGATAAACCAAATAAGGAGACTATACAAATAAGGAGGGATAGCTCAGTGGTTTGAGCATTGGCCTGCTAAACCCAGGGTTGTGAGTTCAATCCTTGAGGGGGCTACTTAGGGATCTGGGGCAAAATCAGTACTTGGTCCTGCTAGTGAAGGCAGGGGGCTGGACTCAATGACCTTTCAAGGTCCCTTCCAGTTCTAGGAGATGGGATATAACTATAGCAGTTTAAACTGACACTTTTTTTATACCAGTATAATTTCCCCATGAAGACAAGCCTTATTGTAAGAAGCTCTTTCTCCTAGATGCATTTCCCTTATGCAGTGGTTTTGGGCTACACCCTTTCGGGTTCTCTGTGGGGGGGTAGACTCTCAGAAATCTGTCTTAGATTCTGTGGAAGGTTCTTTTTCTCGCTCCACATGTTTGAATTAAGAATCGACCTCTCTATTCCATGTAATCAATTTTGTGTGTTCGCATATTGGACTATTTATGTTATGGGTCAGAGTTTAAAATACTTCCTGCGTTATCATGGATCTCTTTCCACAGTGTAGGGTAATTAATAATTATAATGTAATTGGTCTACCAATTCTAGAGTGCACAAAACAAATCCTTTTCACCTCATGTTAATCTCTTCTCCTCATTCTGTACCTTAGAATTGATCCATCAACTTCAGTGGGAATTGGGCGTCTTTTCATTGCTTTTAGTAAGCACTAGGGTGGATCTATATTTAATTTTAGCAAATCTCACTCTGTTATAGCATATATTATAAACTATGGCAGTAGGTGCTTTAAAAACACAATTACAGATATAAAATTACATGCATTAATATTTCAGTCATATCAGACAATTTAATTGTTTGTATTTGGCAAACTGGATTCAATAAAAGGATGAATCTACATAGTGAAATCAATTACCAGTGTTCATGGTGGAGTTGATGAACATTGTTCAGAGTCTAAAGAAGTGAAGGAATTGGTTTTAAAAATGCATGGTTCTGTGTGAAACTAAAACTTTTAAAATTCATGTGAATGAGTGGCAAATTGTTTAAGCTGATTTTAGAACACAATAGAGCTCTGAAAGTACAGGGGATGTAAACTGCATCTTTGTGAGACCTATATAAGAACCCGAGATAAATAGTGTTTGAAGGGCAAGAAGGGAAAATGAATCACTAATAGCTAGGGATATTAACACCAGTAATGAGATCTTTAATATGTCTTTTTAGAAGTACAAAATGAGATCCAATAAGGCTGTTGATAGGATAGAACAATAAAGAACTATTGATGAAAGAAAAGGAAGTGGCAGAAGAATTAGTTCTTTACATCAATGTGAAAAGGAGGATTAAATAATTTACCCTTGAGGCAATGTCTGTGGGTACTAAAGAGGATAAACAGGACAATAGAGATTTCTTTCTGCTGTTACAGTAATCATTTGGCTAGGATACTGAGACACAAAGCACTTGGCAGTGATGGATTATTACATTCACAAGTGATATGTTGTTAAGGAATAAACAGTTAACAAATTTAGTAAGACTTTTATTACTATGGGAAATATCAAGTGGTTGGGAAATAGCAACCATAGGCCCAAATTGTAAAGAGACTTTCTTGAACGGGTTAAAAATTATAGATCTGTACATTTATATTAGGAATAATTTTTAGATAATTTTAATGTACTACATAGTGACATGTTTTGGATAAGTATAACTTAAATAAATGTATCCAGGATGATTTGCCTTTCACATATCTATTCTGGTTCCTACCTATTACTTTTCCAATAATTGATGATCTACGTAGAGGGGACTGAATAGATTCAATGTAGCTAGCTTTCTGAAAAACCTGTAGGTTTTACATATGTTTGTTATATATGCTGTCTAAATATGGGTTGAATATAACAAAAAAGTTTAAGCAAGTTAATTGAAGTTAAGGATGTGTATTCTTCATAGACCCTACTGATAAGTTTCAGAGCCACATATATAGTGAAGACTATTACAGGAATGAAAAACGGTCTCAGTCTGGAACTCGGCTTCTCCGTATAACCATTCATTTTGAATAGTTACACCCTTCCAAACCAGTCTACACAAAAAAAGTTTTAATTTTCAGATAGCCTCTCTGAGTTACTATGTTGGCCATTGTGTACTGGTTTTCATCTGTTTGGTTCTTTATGAAATTGACTTTTAGGGAAAATAACTGGTATGGTGTAGCAGGTAGCATGATTACACAGCTGTATGGGAAAACTTCCCCATCTCCACATATTGGAATAACCATTGACAATCTTGAAAGCCAAATAGGTAGCTCAGTTTTCATCTTTGTTCTGCTATGCTATTACATTATTTGAAAAATGACTTAATACTCCATTCTATTTTTCTTTTAACAAAGAATCCAACAAGTTAAAATTGCAGAAGGTAGAACCCTGGAACAGTGTACGTGTTACATTTAATATACCCCGGGAAGCTGCAGAGCGGCTGCGAATTCTGGCTCAGAGCAACAACCAGCAGCTCCGTGACTTGGGAATTCTCTCTGTTCAGATTGAAGGTATGTCACACCTGCTGTTAAGAGGTACTAAAATTGTGGATGTGCTAAAATTGCAGTATTGATAAGAAGCAATTTTTGTGCTTGAGAATGAGCCTCACAGACATTCTGCAACTTAATAGTTTAGAGAAATGTCTTCCTTTGTTTTCTGAAGCAGTCCGTTTTTCCGTAGCTGTATTGAAACAACACTTACTTTGTTCCTTCAGGAATAAGTTTACATATAATAGTTACTTGACTTTGAGGAGTTTGAAATTCTGTAGAAGGTGTTTCTGAATGTCATTACCAACATGTTACTAAGGGATTGTACACGCAACCGCTTATTTCAGTATAATTTATGTTGCTCATGGGTGTGAATAAGCAACGTAAGTTACACCAGCCTAAGCGCTGGTGTGGATAGTGCTGTGTCAGCAGGGGAGTTTCTCCTGCCGACATAGCTACTGCGTCTTGTAGAGGTGGTTTTATTATGTCGATGGGAGAGCTCTCCCCTGTCATCATAGAACAGCTTCACTAGATGTGGTACAGCGGCGCAGCTGCATCGGTGCCACTGTAGTGCTTCTAATGTAGACTAGCCCTTAGCTTTTAAAAAAAATGCATGTTGTCTGAGGCTTGAGGTGAAACTTCCTTCTTAAAATCAGTGGCTTTCATAATTAAAATTACGCTCCTGGATGATCCTATGAGAACAAGCCAAGGGCACAGCATGCAAGGTTCAAACCCAGGGCATGTAGCTCTTCAGTCCTTTTTGTCTCAGGATGCTCCCTTCTTCTCTTATTAAAGACCACAATTCAATTTTCAATATATTGACTGCATACTTGAAGAGTTGGCAAGAGTACTGTGTGTTACATAATCACCCTATATTCCAAAGTGTGTGCAGCAGGTCAAAATTTGACACCATCTTTAAATGCTGCTTTGAGGTTGGTTCCTTTCTCTCCCTTGCTCTCCCACCCCATGCATATAATTTAACTTAATAGATTGTGTATTACTTCCAGGTGAAGGTGCCATCAACTTGGCTTTAGGTCAAAATAGAAGTCAAGATGTCAGGATTAATGGGCCCATGGGAGCAGGCAATTCAATACGAATGGAGACAGGATTTTCCATCCAGGGTGGCCAAGGTAAGTTCAGTTTTGTTAAATTTAGTATTACATATTGTTAAATTTATTACTAAGCTTATCATGTAACCTCACTGATTGTAGCAACAGCTGCTAGCAGAGTTGTAACTCTAATATGCATACCAGTTTCCCTGCTGTCAGTGTCCCATCCCATGTAAAATATCCAGTGTGTGAATACTTGTATGTTGTTACTTCCCATGAGCATCCATGCTAATAAATTTCAGTTGAATGTCCAGATAGTGAATACAAAAGGTGCATGATCACAGAAAAGTGAATTCATATTAAAATTAGCACAAATTCTCACAATAAATTTGTGCATTATTCACTCAGTTTTACTGCTACTTTAGTATGGCTGTTTTCTTGTATATTAACATTGTTGTAATGGAGAACTATTTCTCATCCAAGTTGTATGCTTAAACAAAACTGCATATATGCCATCCATTATCCTATCATGCCAGTATAACTCATAAATTGTAGGATGTCTGATTAAATAAGTTAAAGGAAAATTGTTCTGTAATAAAGTATTCTAATAGTTGCATTTAATTACAAAGCGCAAAGTAAATAATTTTAAAACAATTAAAATATGATTTAATATCACTTTTAAAAAATTAACAAATAGGGAGCTCTCATTGACCTTCTCATGTACAGTAGATTAGGACAAGAGAAATGTAGCTATCCACTGGAATGAATGGAAAAGAAATTTACAAATTGCAAATTATGGGTGGAAATCTGGTTAATTTAAATCACTGTAATTAACAAAAAATGTGAAATAGAATATTTATTACTTCCACTATGAAAATCTCTGAGCTTCATTTCCTAGGTCTTAATGTACTTTGCATTGAAAGTTAGAGATTTGGGTGCCTAATTCCCATAGACATTTTTGAAAATTTCAGCCTGAGTGAAACCGTGAAGGTTTTCCTCCAAATATCTCATCATATGGTCCTTTTCTCTCCATCTCCTTAATGCTTTTCTAGAGCCTTGAGTATATGTGTAACTTCTTACAAGTGAGTAGTCCTGTTCAAGTCAATAGGACTCCATTTGTGTAAAGTTATGCACATGGGTAAAGCTTTATGGGATTAGGAGCTAGATTTGTATATGTGGGATTGAGAGTGCTGTCCCAAAAGTTCACTTAGATAAGTGATTTTTTTTTTTTTTTTTACCTTCTGTGTAGTACAGAAAAAAAAATCTAAGGTACATTATTGTAACTAAAGTATGTTTGCCACAGGCTCATGGAAGTAGGACTGATTCTCCATTCCCTTTTTTCCTCGAACCTTGTGACTTGTTTGTTTTTGTTTTTTTTTTGGAGGATGGGGGCCTGCCAATGATGCTTGTGGCCCCTTTTCTTGGGTGAGGAAAAAATGAAGAATCTACCATTCCCACTACAAATCCATTCTGCAGAGAGGTTGAATAGGCTAGAAGACTTCAGGAAAGAAATAACTTTGAATTAACATATTCTGATTTTAAAATAATATTTCTGTCAATGAGGAGTCTAGGTAATCTGGAGGAATAAGGTTAGAATTTGTACTCCTCAGGTCCTGAGTTCTCATCCTGGTTCTGCCACTGATTTGAAGTATGGCTTTGAGCAAGTCACTTTACCGCTTTTGCCTCTCATCTGTAACAAAGAAAATGTGTATGAATACGCCGCACGGTGTATTTTGAGAATGTACAGCTTTTTGAATGTGTAAAGTGCATTATACATTATTACTTGGTTGAACATTACCAAAGAAACTAGCTGCAAATTTTTCAAAGGTCTTCTGAGTTCAAATTTTTACTTTAATTAAAGCTAATTTTTCTTTTAAGAGATAAAATAATGAATACATTTGGAATAAAGTTGTCTGTTTACCCTAGAATCTGAAGTTTTCAGGGTAAGAAATGCTTCTCACCAGAAATAAAAGGACTATATATATTAGCTGGTTAATAGTTCAGTCACTGCAAGATTTAGGATGCCACTGATCTTTTTTCTACTGATTCAGTACCAAAGCAATATGTTAAACATAAATGTTTTATTTACATTGTAGATGTTTTGTTTTATTTATACATACATACATATGAAAACATGCTTTGAATTACCTTTTGGTATTTCTGAACACACTAAAGGAGTTGACCATCTTGCTGGAAAAAGTGATAAGCAAATCAATGTCAATATGGAAGCCACATGTAAGAGACTAAATTGTCATCCCAGTAAAATATTGGCTTAACAGTCATAAAGCACTTTAAAAATTAATCAAAAGTTTATGCCAGTTAAGTTTCCATCCTAGAGAAATATTAGTTCATCTAATCTATTTTTACATCACGTCCTCTCTTTGGTAGCTAAGCATTTTGTTCAGTTTCTCATGTGAAGCTTTCATATTGCCATTGAGTCAGATATCACTTTTTTTTTTTTTTTAGCACAGTAGATGCCACCAGTAGTAGGTTCAGAAATTCCAATAGTATTTCAAAATATTCTTTGTATAAATACCTCCTTTTATTCCTAGTGAGAATTTTCTTACTTTGCAAACTTTCAGACTGATAGGTTGAGTGGAGTTTTCCTTAAGTAAGTCCAATTTGAGTCTTTTCTTGGGGA
Source organism: Trachemys scripta elegans (assembly GCF_013100865.1). Taxonomy (NCBI): domain Eukaryota; kingdom Metazoa; phylum Chordata; order Testudines; family Emydidae; genus Trachemys; species Trachemys scripta. The sequence continues at coordinate 25,717,562 of NC_048309.1, forward strand.
AGAATTCTTTACGTTTAAAGAAATGTTTTGTTTAATTAAAAATTAATAATGCTATTCTAACTTTTTTCTTTTTGAAACCAGTGTTATCCATTGTAGGTACAGTAATGTGACCAACTGCATCTAAGATCTAACAAATAGTGATTTTTAATTTTCCAGGGTTAATAAGAATGAACAATCCTGCAACTGTTATGATGTCCCAGAGTGGAAATGTTTCCTCTTCTATGATGGCAAGTGGAGCTAATGCAGAGCTGCAGCCCAGGACACCGCGACCTGCTTCACAGTCAGGTAAAAAAGAACATTTACAGTAATAGCATTTATCTGTCACTATTGCTGTTATACAGACAAGGTGGGTGAGGTAATATCTTCTATTGGACCAACTTCTGTTGGTGAGAGAGACAAGCTTTCAAGGTTACACAGCTTACAAAGCTCTTCTTCAGCTCTCTGTAAGCTCAAAACCTCGTCTCTCTCACCAACAGAAGTTGGTCCAATAAAAGAGGTTACAACAACACTGCATACAACTATTGCTATTGACATTTTTTTACTGCAAAGTACTTCTGAATTCTTTTTCCTTCAGCATACAGACAGACCCATGAGTACACGCTGAAGGATATCGCCAAAATTTGATCCTGGGCTGTCCCCCTACTTTTCTAACAGGCACCCCTCCTTGAATGATTTCTTCACTGGAAGAAAGTATTGTCATTACCTGGAAAGGTTTCTTCTAACAGGTTTTTAAACATTAGAAAAACCTTTAGTAACACAAATCTTGATGACCATTTTCAGAATTGTTTCTTACTGTAGTACTGTTAAAATATTTTTAGTTGCATCGGGAAAGGAAAGCTTCCCCACACTGTTGTTCCTCCTCTCTGCCTGTAGGGATCACCACTCAGGGTCAGAGAATAATCTAGTTTTTGTGTGCTGTCAGTTCTTAGGGTATGTCTACACTGCAAAAACACACACGCGGCAGTGCGTCCCAGAGCCCAGTATGACAAGTTCCCCTCAGGGTGCCACTTGGAACTGGGGTACCACTGAGCCCGCCTGACCCACCAGTCTGGGCTCCCTTTCACACTGTGGTGCTGTGATAAGTTGCCAAGCTCTCCTCTTTCACCAGCATACACACAGATAGGGACACACTCCCTGCAGCTTCTCACACAGATACTGAGATCAGCTCTGCCTGGGAAGGCTCAACTAAGGCACCTCCCAGTTGCTAAGGCACACACACACACCCTCTGGAGTGTAAACCCAAAGTTATACCGTCTTGCACTGCACAGAAAACTGTACAGCGTAAGCTCCTAAAATTCGCCCCCTCCCTCAGTGTGGAGAGAGATATGCAACAGCTTTCTGCCCCAAGTTATAATTTCCCCACACACTGGCTTTAGACAAAACAAAAACAAGTTTATTAACTACAAAAGCTAGATTTAAAGTTATTATAAATGGTAGCAAACAGATCAAAGCAGATTACCTTAGTAAATAAACAAAACCGCAAACTGAGCTTAACACACTAGGTAGGATATGAATTAGCAAATTCTCACCCTGAGTGATAAACAGGCTGGCAGATTCTTAAGGCACAAGCTGCCTTGGCTTTGCAGCTTGGCTTTCCCAGGTTTTCATACACAGTCTAAAAATCCCTCTAGCCTGGGACCATCACTTCCCACAGTTCAGTCCTTGCCCCTCAGGTGTTTCCAAGTGTGTTGTTGCAGGGAGAGTGAGGTCCCATCATGATGTCATTGTTCCCCTTTTATATCTTCTTCCCACTTGCTGGAAAGCTCTTTTGCTGTGACCTGAGTCAAACAGTTTCCATTCTGTAGTGCTATCTCTGAGAGGTTTCTATTGTACACAGTTCCTGGGGTAATCCTTATGCTTGTGTGCATTTCTTCAATAAGCCATTAACGTTGTTTAATCTTTTTTAGTGTTGTGCCCGAAAGGCTGCTTGTGGGTGTTTCCAATCTCACAACATGTTTCTGTAACTCATTCAAAGCCAAACTTCATAACTTCACATACGACAATAGCACATACAATCCAATGCGTTATTAATGTCTAGCAAATCAAGACTTTTAGAACGATACTTCACAAGGCCTCACATATCCTAATTAAATGACAGTGGTGAATATTGGGGTTCCAGGGTGTCCCACCCGGATCTACAAACTTGGGCTTGCACTGCAGCTCTGAAAATAGCCATGTTGATGTTCCTGTTGGGGCTCTGAGACCCACCCTCCTCAGAACATCCACATGGCTATTTTTAGCACTGTAGCCTGAGCCCCGCAAGCCCAAGTGTGTAGACTCAGGCTCTGAGACTTGGTGCCATGGTGGTTTTTTTTGTTTTTGCAAAGACATACCATTCGTCTTATTACTGAGACTTCCAGCTAAGGTGATGGCATTTTTGTGATGTGGATCTGTCTACCTTTTGTCTTTTTAGACTGTACACTTTTTAGGATAGGGATATTGTGTTTGGAAACATCTAATATATTTTCAGCTTTGCTACTATCTAAATAAGATATTTAGGCATCTAAATAAATGGCCTGATTTCCTTTCTTCCCCCCACCCCCAGAGGTGCAGCTCCTACTAGAGTCTCCTTTCCTTGGCCTTTTGCATTAGAATTGTTACTTTATACACTGCCGTTGGTGGGCGTGGCACTTCACAAAGTGATAAGGTCCCCATGCTGAGGAGCTTACATTTTGATATCATTATATATGAATCTATAATAAATTAACGATCATGAATACTATGGTAGGTAGGGCTAGGAAAAGGATGTGTCCGTTGAGGCAACTGTAAAATGAGAAGCAAATGCACCTCTTTGGGAAGTAAAATTTTTCAATACAAGTCGACTGGAAGTTGAAAGTCTGATTTCTCTGCCTATTTTTGCCACTGCAAGTTGTGGGAGTTTAGGACTATTGAGGCACAGAACGGTTAAGTGACTTGCCCCTTTGTAAAATAGTGATTATTCTTGCCCAGTTTTGTGAAGTGCATCTAAAATCCTTTTAACGTAAGGCACAATGCAAAAGCAAAACATTATCATTTTTCTTTATAGAAAATATTAACTATTCTCTGGAAATGTTATCCAATTACACCGTCTTCATAATTTCTTGTTGTTCCATCTTCCCTTCAGAGTTGGGAGATTTTTTTGGTCCCATTAACTATATATAAGGCTTATATAAGAATAGGTTCTTGGAGACTACAGTACTGTATTTATACCTTTCACAATGCTTAAGATTAGATTCTTTAGGTTGCCAGAAATTCTGGCTTCTTTTAGTGTACTGATTATTGTATACGTTGGAAAATTGGAATGCTGGAATGTGAATTTTTGTTGGATCTCAAGTTCAGAGGAGAAAGCAAATGCAAGCAAGTAACTTACTCTTTCTTGTTTTCTATCTTTGGCTGCAGTATATTATTTATTGTCACATTTGTTTGCTATTTTAATAGATTCAATGGATCCACTCTTGTCTGGACTAACTATCCAGCAGCAAAATCATCCATCTGGCTCTTTAGCACCTCAGATCCATTCAATGCAGTCAGTTCCTGTAAACAGACAAATGAACCCCGCTAACTTTCAACAACTGCAGCAACAGCCACAGCTGCAGCCACGTCCCCCCCAGCAGCATCAGCAGCCACAACAGGGTATTCGACCTTCATTTACCACCCCAGCTCAGGTTCCAGTTCCTCCTGGTTGGAATCAGCTGCCTTCAGGAGCACTTCAACCTCCTCCAAGCCAAGGAACAATGGGTACATTGACAGTAAACCAGGGATGGAAAAAGGCCCCATTGCCTGGACAAATGCAGCAACAACTACAAGCAAGGCCATCTTTAGCAACAGTCCAGACTCCCTCCCACCCTCCACCTCCATACCCTTTTGGAAGCCAGCAGGCCTCTCAGGCTCACCCAAACTTTTCTCAAATGAACAACCCTGGTCAATTTACTGCTCCGCAGATGAAGAATCTTCAGGGAGGGCCCTCACGGGTTCCTACACCACTACAGCAACCCCACCTGACCAGCAAATCTCCTGCTTCTTCTCCCTCCTCCTTCCAGCAGGGATCTCCTGCATCTTCTCCAACAGTTAACCAAACACAGCAGCAGATGGGACCAAGGCCTCCTCAGAATAACGCACTTCCCCAGGGATTTCAACAGCCTGTCAGTTCTCCTGGTCGTAATCCTATGGTGCAACAGGGGAATGTACCCCCCAACTTCATGGTGATGCAACAGCAAAGCCAAGGTCCACAAGGTTTACATCCTGGCTTAGGAGGTAAGAAAATCAGACCTTTCTGTCATCAAAAATAAAAGTTACATTATAAAAAGACAGCTAGATTTTATATCAGACTGTTACTTTAAAAAAAGTACTTTAAAAACCCTGTCCATTGAATAAGTACATAACTTGTCTCAGTTTTCCCCTTCCAAACTGCTGATGTATCCCCATGACCTTCTCCTCCCTTCTCTTCCTCCATGTCATCCCCTTCCTCACATTTGTACTCTTTGCTCTCTGCCTTCAAGCTATGCTACTGTATACTTTTCTAAAATTCACACCTTCTTTGATGTCACCTGCCTCGCTACCTTCTTCCTTCTCTTTTGTCAACTCATGCTGCCTCAGTTTTTTCCTCTTTAACTCTCTTCTTGATCCTCTGCTTCTATTGCATCACTCCAGACACTACTTTCACTAGGGTCACTAAGGACCTGCTTTTGGCCAAATCCCACATCCCTGTTCTTGTTGTCTTCCACCTGTCTGTTGCCTTCAAGAGCCTCATCCTAGACTTTTTCTACTCTTTAGGCATTTGTAGTTTTGTGCTAGACTGGATCTCATACTTTCTCGGAACATTTCTTCAGCATTTCCCTGAATGGCAGCATTCAGTTCATCATATTTGTTCCCCTCAACATTCAAGCTGTTGCTAAATCCTGCTGGGTTTTTTTTATTTCACAAAACATCTGTCTAATTCAATCCCTACTGCTAAAACTTTCGTCAATACTCTAGTAATCTTTCCTTGCCTAATGCACCATTCACTGTGGCTTCCAAGGTTCTCATGTCGTACACCTCAAGTACATCCAAAAGGCTGTTCCGTGCCTCTTGCTCCAACCAAATCTCTCATCTGTTTAGTCTTTGCACTTTGTATCTGATTTCCTTCTGTGTCAGATTCAAATTCTTCATGCTCTTGTTCATGGGCCTGTGTCTTGTAACTTCCCTCATCTCCAACACCCACAGGCAATTCTTTACCCTTTCTGATGCCAGATCCCCTTTTACCTGGAATAGCCTCTGTGATCCCACACACTGGTCTCCTCATTCCTCATCAGGATTCACTACTTCCAGATAGGTAGTCTTAACATTGATCTCCACTCCTATAATCTTGTCAAATATTTCCCTCTTAATATGTTAACTTAATAAAAACATAAAATCCTACTCTTTCTAATAACTATTTAAACATTTCACATAAAGACACAACCAACTAGCAAGATATGTATATAATTTGAATTTATTTCCAGATCTTATTGTCCATGGAGAGGACATGGGTTTCTGTATCCTCGCCTGGTTTAATTTGACACAGTTCTATTGATTTCAGTGGAGCCACACTGACTTACACCTGCTGACGATCTTGCTTCTTACCTCTTTCCTTTGTTCATTGTTATCCCTTGCTGTATTGTGTCTAAATTAAATTGTAAGCACATCGGCTTTGGGGGTAGGGATCTGTCTTTGTTTACATAGCACCATATACTCTATGTTGCTTTATAAATAATTCAAATATATGCATATATTCATTTTATTCAATGTTTACTTAATTTAGCATAGTACAAACTTTAGATTAGATTTAATATATGGCAAAAATTGTGTAAGATTTTACTTTTCTGTGTTTCTCTGAGTTCTGAATGATTGAACTTTAACTCCTGCTAAACTATTAGGAGTTGACAGTCCTTCCATAGGTTATTTCAAAGAGCGTCTGTTAAAGATTTGCCCAAGTCTCAGACTTGACCAGGAATCTTGATGTCATCAAATATTAATGATTGACCTATAAGTTATATATGTGCCAGTGATTTATTTAAATGTGCCAGAACGTTGTTAATTTGCAAGGAACTCAGTGGGGCCAGAGTGTCAAATTGTGGCTTGGTACAGAGGTTTAAAGGCTCCCCCTTATGCCCCTGTGTGCCAGCTACCCACATCACAGGATGTGTAAGAGGAGGAAGTGGGCTGTGCAGAGTCATTTACACCACCCCTCACTAAGGTGGGTGAGAATTATTGCAGGGACTACGTAGAGCTTTGGCCCTGTTACCCCAATACACCAACTGGTATAGCTATGCTGGCACACCAGCGAATGTGTGCTGTGCCAGGTATAGACGCAGCACGGTTATTCCCTGTTGGAGTAGCAGGGGAAACAGGAAGAAGATTGCGACTTGCTGAGTTATAGTTGCCCTCCGGGGTTACTTCAGGGGCAGCACAGTGCTGCACTACCCCTTACACTGGGATTAGATCATGACTACAATTAGTAGAACTCACTAATTCTCACCGTTTAAAGGTTGTGTGTAATCTAGCAGAGTTACCAACCTGAAAAATAAGGCTATTCACTGTAAATAAAGTAGACCCATTTGTTTTGTGTATATATTTTGTTGTATGAAGGAAGACAAATGTAGCCTGATCAATGTGAGAAAAAAATTGTTAAATTTTTTTTAATATGGAGATAGAAGACCAAGCAATTGTGGACATCTGAGTTAAATCTATCCCTGAGTCTTTTTATTAGATTGTGCTTATTTTGATATATAGGGATAAATGGAAAGCAATGATGGCTAAATTGCATCTTCTTCTGAGGCTAGAAGTTGCATTTAAACTCCCCCCCCCAACCCCAAAAAACTACCCCTCCCTCCAAACACACACAAATAGTGACAAAAGGTGTGTGCATGGTGCCTTATAGACAGAGTTTCTGTCTCAAGGAGGTCATAATCAACACTAAAGAGCACAAGAAATTGCCACACACTCAATGTGTATGTTGACTGTATACCGGGCGTGATTAGGAAGGAAAAGACTCAATAAAAAATAAGGAGATTAGAGTACTGTAAAGCATCATACTTTGTTTTCAGTTTTTACAAAATCTGCCCTTTGTGAATGAATAATGGTGTACGTAGGAAATACAATGGAGGTAATCACAACTTGATTCAAGACACAGTAGCTTCTTAACCAGGTTTGTTAAAGCAGACAGCTGTTATAAACTGTACTCAAGGTTATAAGTACATCAGCACAAACATCTTTTTTTCAGTGACTCAAGGTTACTATAGTTTTGTGTTTAATCTTAAGTAACATTGTCTTTTGGAAATTCCTAAACTGAAGATGAGCAAGAACTGAGCTGCTAGAATATTTTGATTTTCATTGGTTCCTGTTTGTTGCCGCCTGTCCTTGCTAACTTGATGGGAAGAGCTACCCTGTCAGTCTGCAGTTGTGTAACCAAATTACAGAAACTAATAAATAATTGTTTTGTATTAAGGAATGCCCAAGCGCCTCCCACCTGGCTTCCCTGGAGGGCAAACTAATCAAAACTTTATGCAAAGTCAGGTGCCTTCAACAGCACCAGGTACACCTGTGAACAGTGGAGCCCCTCAACTACAAACAAGTCAAAATGTGCAACATACAGGTCTGTGTCAAGTTTATTTTCTCCTGTAATCCTCAACATTTGTTTACTTGTCTTAATTATTCTGTAATTAACTTTTACTCCTGTAATGGAGGCAGCTTTGTTCAGCAAAAATGTTCTACTCTTGCCAATTTTATATAATTTCTGCTAGCTGGGACTGGGAATACTGCAGAGGCAGCATACTTAGCTTCCAGGGTGACAGCAAGCACAGGAAGTTCCTCATTTCTCAAACAACCCCATCTGCTATTGCTCAGAGTGGTGTTGCTTCTGGGCTCCAGGAGTAACTGCATCCAGCCTTCTATGTCTGAAAAGAAGATTGTGCCTCAACACTGGGTCCCTGAGTGTAGAAATAGTAAAGGAGAAGATCCATAAGGGATGTCCTCCCCACAAGAAGAGTCTTGGGTCAAGTTTAAAACAATATGTAGTATCTTTTGTCTTAGAAGAAATATAATCCCGCATAGTCTCCAGTAAAACTTTTCATCTTCCAATAAACTTTTAAAGCTACTCGTGTTCAGAGACAGTCACATTTTTGTCTCTTTTGATTACAAGCAATTTCCTTTTTAATGCTTTAGTCACTTGCCAAATATAGTCCTCTAGGCTGACATCTCTTCTCAGTTCTGCAAGCTCTGATAACGTCATCTTGTCAGTATTCCCCATATGTTGCTGTCTTTATTATGAAACATATTATGGAATAGCTTCAAGATTTAAAGCTTGTTTATGTAGGAACAAACATACTTTTACTGGATTGAATTAAGTCCTAACCCTTTTCACTTCCATATGACTATCTGCTATAGTGTCAAATGTTGGGGCAGAAATTTGTGAATGTGTTGACAAATATTTTAAATCACTGGTAAAATAAAATAAATGATAAAGTAACTACATTGGTGGGTTTCTCTTTTAACTAAGTTATTTGTTTGTCTAATGCCAGTGCAATTTTTAATGTTTAACTTTAAATTTTCATATTTTGCAAGGCGGTCAAGGATCTGGCCCTCCTCAAAATCAGATGCAGGTACCACATGGCCCACCAAATATGATGCAGACCAGTTTAATGGGACTTCATGGAAATATAAACAACCAGCAGGCTGGTGCTAGTGGAGTTCCACAAGTTAATATGGGCAACATGCAGGGACAGCCTCAGCAAGGACCACAGTCTCAGCTTATGGGAATGCATCAGCAAATTGTATCCTCCCAAGCACAAATGGTGAACATTCAGGCTCAAGGATCTCTAAACCCTCAAAATCAGATGATACTTTCTCGAGCCCAGCTTATGCCACAAGGCCAAATGATGGTAACACCCCAAAACCAAAATCTTGGTCCTGCACCACAAAGGATGACTCCACCCAAGCAAATGATTCCCCAGCAGGGCCAACAGATGATGGCGACACATAATCAAATGATGGGACCTCAAGGCCAGGTCTTGCTACAGCAAAACTCAATGATGGAACAGATGATGACCAATCAGATACAAGGCAATAAACAACCATTTAATACTCAAAACCAATCTAATGTTATGACGGGGCCAGCTCAAATAATGCGAGGACCAACCCCAAATATGCAAGGAAACATGGTGCAGTTCACTATGGCACAGCAAGGCCCTGTAAACGGCAATCCTTCTCAGGTTATGGGAATTCAAGGACAGGTTTTAAGACCCACAGTACCTGGCCCCCACATGTCTCAGCAACATGGGGACTCTACTACTACAACAAACAGTGATGTAAACTTGACACAGATGTTACCTGAAGTTCCCATACAGCAGCCAAATATGGTGCCTTCCCACTTGCAGGCAATGCAAGGAAACAACAGTAATTCGGGAAGTCATTTTACTGGACATGGGTTACCTTTTAATGCTTCTTTTAGTGGACCACCAAATGGGAATCAGATTTCCTGTGGACAAAATCCTGGTTTTCCAGTCAATAAAGATGTCACTCTAACAAGTCCACTGTTGGTAAACTTGCTACAGAGTGATATATCTGCAGGACATTTTGGTGTGAACAACAAACAGAACAATCAGAATGCCAATAAACCCAAAAAGAAAAAGCCTCCAAGGAAGAAGAAAAATAATCAGCAAGTAGAACAAACGAAGTAAGTTTAACATTGTCTTGCTGAAAACAAGAGAACATGTGTGTGTAGCCCAGAATTTTGCATGTTGCAGCAAAAGTATTTTTGAAGAAAGATTAAATGCTAAAGCAGTGGTAGTTCTGCCATTGAAGTTCTGCCTCCATTCGAGGGGGAAGGGTAGGGAATTAAACTACAAAAATAAATTTGCCATCATCCCAGTTTTGTGCATCTTCCAGTTGAAGGGCCTATGTGAGACTGCTGTGTCAGTGCCCCCAACTGCTTTGGGGACTCAAAGGTGTATAAGTTGTTTTATGACCGCAATAGAAGCAGCCGCTCTACAGGACTTCGGAGGGAGCATTCACACTCAGGGCCGGTGCTTCCATTTAGGCGATCTAGGCGGTCGCCTAGGGCACCAGGATTTGCGGGGGCGGCATTTTGCCGCCCTTGGTGGCAATTCTGCGGCGGGGGGTCGTTCTGTGCTCTGGGTCTTCGGCGGCAATTCTGCGGCGGGTCCTTCACTCACTCTGGGACCCACCGCCGAAGTGCCCCGAAGACCGGGAGCGCGGAAGGACCTCCCCTCCCCCCGCCGCAGAATTGACGACGACGACCGGGAGCGCGGAAGGACCCCCGCCTAGGGCGCCAAAAACCCTGGCGCCGCTACTGTTCATACTTCTGCAGCATGACAGCCACAGTGAGAGGGGTTGAGGGGCACTTTCAGAAGTGCTGCTAATTAGTGTGCATGCATCTGTTGAGGGTTCCAATGTCACACCTAAAATAATGATCACGAGCCGTCACTATCTTAAAGCTGTTCAACCTGGTGTCTTTTCCCCCTAGAGTGGAATAGGGATCATAGACCCTCCGCTTCATTAATCAATAAACCCCTTATTTGTAGCTATAAAAGATTGTAATGAGCAAATCTTCTTGAAATTTGTCTGACTGCGTGTAAGGGTGGCTATTAATAAGGCTGCTCAACATATTCCATTGTAAGATCCTGTTTTCAGTCACATATAACTTTGAGCCTAAATGGTTATAGTTTGGCAGACGTTCCATGCTATATGTCTAAGTGTGAAATGTTTTGGAAAACTTCAGCCAAAATGGTTCAGCCATTTCAAAGAAAAAGGCTAAAGAAAAATACATCGTTTTGCTTACATGTGAAAAAACAATTCTGGCCACCTTTTCTTTGAAAAAGTCTGGTGCTCCCATTCTTTGGAGCAGGGATTGAAATTGGCACGAGTGGTATTTGTGTCAGGGATATGCTGTTCTCATGAATATCTGTCTGAATTTGGACAAGTTATAAGCCTTGGGGGGAGGGATAGCTTGGTGGTTTGAGCATTGGCCTGCTAAACCCAGGGTTGTGAGTTCAATCCTTGAAGGGGCCATTTAGGGATCTGGGGCAAAAATCTGTCTGGGGATTGGCCCTGCTTTGAGCAGGGGGTTGGACTAGATGACCTCCTGAGATCCTTCCAACCCTGACGTTCTATGATTCTATGAAAAATGGCAGTTGCACATGCTCAGTTGAAACTTAGATTTTAGCAGCTAAATTCTCCAAAGATTCTGTGCTCACTGGGCATGCTTCAGCCTGGGACTAAGTAGGACTTTCCCTGCAATTGCAGCTCTGGGATGCTGCAAGCTGTGCCTGGTCTGAACACCTGCAGTGAGAGCAGAGAGACTGTTTCTTCTCTGGTCTTAATATCCCCACAGTTGGGCCCAGGCATTATTGAGGAGGAAGCTACCTGATTCAAATGCGCAAGAGCTGGACCTATGGGGGGAAGAGAGGGAATTGGGAGTGGAAGCTGACAGGGAAGAGGGAAATTGGGAGGGACTGGGGTAGGAGCCTGGGATTGGAAGGATGACCAGTCTGAGGGGTGGAGAGTAGGACTGGGTAGGAAAGGGGAATGGGATTGGAATGAAGAGCCAGGGGTGGGGAAGAGACAAGACTGGTCCAGGGACAGGTTGGAAGAGAGGACACAAAGGGTCATGCTTGGGAGGAATGGGCCGAAGAGTCTGTACCCACAAGAGGCCATTCCCCTCCCGAGCCTGAAGTGGAACCCAAGATCCTGAATCTGACCATTCCTCCGCTGTCAGCAAATGCCTGTGAAACCCACTGGCAAAGTATCCCACCCTCCTCTAGTGCCGGTCCATGTAGAGGATGATAGTCTACTACTGCTATCAGTTAATTCTGTTAGCTCAAGTGGAAAGATCTGTGTGGTAGATCTGAGGTTTTAACCTTGCTTGTGATCCAGGTAGGTTTCAGTATGAAGCCATAATATGATGGAATTTCTGATTTTTCTGTTTGCTTTTTAAAAACCTCGGAAATTAAACGCACACAAACTATATTAAAAGAATATTATTAAGGTTACAAAGTCAAGCACTCAGAAGTTAGCAAATGCCAGAATTAACCCGTGAAAACTTTAATTTGTCTCTCTTGTGCATATGCATGAAGATACAGTTTTTAATTACATGATCACACACTATTTTTTCCCCCACAAGAGCCCTGCCTTGCACAGAATGCCTGGTGCTCAATGAGAAGCTAGTCGATACTTTTTCTCCTCATTGTTCAATATGTGGCCCTGGTTCTGTCTTTCTCCACTCTAAGAATTCTGTCTTCAGAGCAGGATTTGGATAATTTCCTCATGGGATGATCTATGGTTATCACTACAGTATCTGAGTGCTTCACAAACATTAATGAATTTATTTTTACAACACCCCTTTGAGATGTGATTTTTATCGCCTTTTTCAGATAGGGAGCTGAGGCACAGCTTGATTAAGGTCAGAAGTACCCACTAATTTTGGGTGCCCAAACTGAGACATTAAGGATATTAATTTTTCAGGTTCTTGGCACTATAAAGCATTTTATATGTTCCAAGCACAGTTTCCATTGACTTCAGTTACAGCTCTGAGCACTCAGCACTTCTGCAAATCAGGCTCCAGGGTCTCAAATCAGGCACCCAGAAAATTAGGAATACCTGATTAGTGACCACCTGTGAAAAGTTATTGGTTCAAGTGGCTTGCCCAGCACCACACAGGAATTCTATGGTAGGGGCAGGGATAGAATCAGTTTCTCCAAAGCATTTAACTGCCTTACCCATGAGCCCATCCTTTCTTTTCCTACAATTCCCTGGTTCATTAACTACATGCTTTCCAACTTCATTAACAAATGAAGCAGGGGTCCTACAGACAACACTCTCTTTCACTACACTACACAACCCTAATTTATCCGCAGAACAGGTTCATCATGTGCAATGAATGAGGCAGGGGTCCTGTGGAAAGAATATTATATGACCGTGTAATTTAAGGCTACATCATAATGCATATGCACAAGGGGGACAAATCAAGGCTGCAGAAGCAACCTTAATTTTGGCATTTCTTAATTGCTAACCTTGCAATGCATCTTTTTAATGTGTTTTCTGTATGTATGTTTGTAGTGTGTCTCAAACTCCTGGTGCACTCTTCAAAACACTAATCCTTGAGAACCAAAGCAACTGAAGTGTTACAACAAAAGCAGCTTATAGTGGAATGAAATGCACCAAGTATAGTATCATATCCCAGTATCAAAGAGCATTCTAACAACCTTATGAAGTGTCTGAATCTTTCTACAGTCCATAGAAAGAATCACACTTTCAATTAATATAATGACATTCTTGAAAAGGATCCAATTTATTTGTTTTGTTTTCCCTTTTATCAGAATGTTTCGCTTTTATACAGCACCTGGCGTCCAAAGATTTCCAAGTGTTTTACAAACGGTAGTTAATTATTACTCACTATAGGAGAGGAATTTGTTGGATTCACTTCAGCCACCACTGGGATAAAACACAGCAGCTGTTTAACAGCGCCCAGTAGCGCTATCGGCAATTTAAAATAACAGAAGCTTTAGTTGCCTGTCTTGTTTCCCATACCAACAACAAAATAATAATTCAGAAGAGAACAAAAAAGTGACACATTTTCTGAAAAGTAAAGTTGTTAATATCATTACTTTAAAGAAAGCCAATGTTAATATTTTGTTTTCATCAATTGCCACCTTGATGGTCACCGGGCTTCATTACGAGCCTAGAAGACATCAATATATGGATTTGTAAAGCTGTCCTCTAGAATTACAATGTCACATAAAGCTATTTGTTCTCTTGATAGCCTTCTAAATAGGGATGAAAAATTCTACTTGCACCTTGTTTGTATTAAGCTGTGGCAATGATTATTACTAGTTTTATTATTTGTTTTACTATTGTACTGTATTTTTTTGCAGTAGTGCTTTGATATCATTGCCTGGCTTTTACGAAGTACAGTTCCATAACCTTTATACAGCATAGGATTTTGAGTCTAAATTTTGTTTGGCTTAGTATTGAGCAGTCAGTAGTATTGTAAGGGTATGGCTATATTAGGATGTTGCTGTACTCCCTTTTTATTCCAAACTTTTGCCTTGCTGTCCTTCAGCATAGTCTTACTCTGATAGCTAAAACAAGTTTGTTCTCTCTTTCTGCCCTTCCTTTCCATCTAGCTACTTGGAGCTGCTTAGAGAAGCTTTATGCTTTGTTTGTCTTGAAATCAGTCCTTTCAGTGATTGCCTAAAATTTTTTATTCTTAACTTTCTTGGCCTGTATTAACTCTTTATGCATCAAGAACAAGGAGGATTTCTTTGCAGAGAGTTTTTCTTTAAGAGCTACAGAGCAGTTTCCATGCAAGCCATAGGGAAGAATTTAGAGCAGTGAACTTTGACTAAAAACAGTACTACTAGTGTGATCTGCACTTGTATATATAAAGTTACCATTGCACCTAAGGAACTTCATCATGTACCAGGACCCTGTGGTGCCAGATGTTATACAGACACAGAACAAAAAGATGGTCCTTAAAAAGGTTTTCATGTCTCCCTTTTTCTTTTGGAAATTACACTTGTATTAATTCAGTGGCCAAAAGTTATAATAGTTATTGGTATGTGAACTGAAACCATATTAGAGTATGAAAATAGTTTTTCCAACATGCAGTTTTGAACGTAGGTTCATGAGTAAGCAGAACACTTGAATGAAGATTTATTCTAAGAGAAATATTTGACCTGCAACCTTAAGAGGTCAGTGTAGAAGGATGTTGAGGAGTAGCGGGAGAAAAAAGGACTGCTTCATAGGAGGACTACATAGCTCAGCTATGAGAAATTTTGCTCATTCGTGCAAACTTTTAAAATAGGCTTAGTATTACTAAATATAAGTTTAATTAGACATTTGCCTTACAGCTCCGTGTATGTTCTCTTGTGTAGGAATAGTGCACATCAAAGGCACCAACAGGATGCAAACAATAATGCACTGTATAAATCTGCATCTAAGGCTTGCCCTAGGATTTGTAGAACTCTGTATAAGGCAAGTTATGTGGAGATGACACCTACAATAATATAGTATATATTGGTAAGAAGGATTTAGCAGCTATGAGGTGATGGAGTGATTAGCACTGCTGGGCAGAAGAGCATTTAGGAGGATTTTGTCATTTGATAAAGGGTCACAGTGCTTTTAACTGGGAGGTGGAAGGGAACGTTCCTGGTTACACGCAAGGTGGTGGGTGTGGAGAGGTCATGGTTTGCCAGAATGCATGGAAAACCAAAGATTTTTACCACAACCAAATGCTGCAAATGTGAGCCCTCGTACAAAAGGGTGGGTCACATTAGAGCCATGTGTATGCTGGATGCGTAGGGGCTGTTGCTGCCTGTGCCTTTCCTCTGATCTTACTTTTGCATGTCTTAATTCAACTTTTTTTTAATTGCTTTATGTATATTTCAGTAATGCCTAGTGAGCCAAAGTGAGAGTGGGGCAGTGTGGTCTAATGGATAGAGGACTGGGCTTGGGAGATCAGGGATCTATTCCCAGTTCTGCCACTGGCCTGCTGAGTGATCATGGTCAAGTCACTTCACCTCACTGTCTGTTTTCCCCTCTATAAAATAGGGGTAATTATGAAAGAGCTAAAAATATCAAGTGCTTTGAGCTCTGCTGATGAAAAGCACTGGATAACAGCTGGATTTTATTATTATTTATTACATTCTTTCTCCTTATGCAGGGGTACTCCCTGCCGTTTGTTTCTCAGAATAGGGTTTTTGAAATTAAATATTGTGTTTCAGAGCTGAAGCTCTGTAGTGAAGGGTTTGCATATTCTGAAACATTAGGTTCAGATTTTTGGATTTGTCATAATCTGTTACTGGTTGTTTTTAAATCCAAAAGAGTGTGGGTGAAATTCAAATAACCAATATTTCATTCTGCCTCTCTAGTTACATACAGAAGTACTGACGTGGATGGTAATCATTTGTTTCTTTGGCCTAATCTACACTTAAAATTTAGGTCAACATAACTACAGAGCACTGGGATGTGCCAAATCCACTCCCCTAAGCACTGTAGCTTTGCTGACCCAGCCACTGGAGTAGATGCAAATAGACTGACAGAATAAGGCTTCTGTCAACGTAGCTACTCTCGCTCAGGGTGGTGGTGTTCCTACAGTGACTGAAAACCCCTTCTGTCACTGTAGGCTGTGCCTACACTACAGGGTTATGTCAGCATAGCTTTGGTGTCATAGCTGTGGCACTATAGTTCCCATAATGCACACACGGCCTTAGTGTGCATAGTGAACTTCAGCCATATACATTATTTAAGGTTCAAATAAGTTATTAGTCATTGCTATACGCAGAGCAAACGAAAATCTTAGCTGTGTGTTTGTAAAGCTCTCCACAACATACTTTGTAGATCAGCAGTTGTCTGATGATGATCTTTAGGAACTGACTTACAAACAGGGTTATTTGGTTGGGTTTAAGGCTCTTTCTTGCACAGAGATGCCATGTTGCTTTTCTTACCCACTATAATTCAAAAACTTAACATTTCTGGTTAGCTACCTAACCATAGACATTTCTGAGAGTGTTTATATCTGCCAAAATTATGAATAGCAAAATAACCAATTTAACAAATGGTGCAACGCATTATAGACCATTATACTAGCTCTAATTGCTAGCATTACAGCCCCTACCTTGCAAGCTCCCTACATCTCTCCCTGGCTCTAAGGTTAGTTGCTGAGGAAGGGAATGGATTCCACTGACATTCACTTCCAGCTCAGATTATTGGGGGACTAGAGGGAGGGCAAGGAACCTCTTCACCACTGTACCACCTCCCCTGTTTTGCTGAAGTGATCTCACTTTAATTTTAACTTGGAGCTTTCATGTAGTTAAGGTTCTCCTCATCTTACATGTATATGCGTAGCTGTCAAGCTTCAGCCGCCATCTCTGCCCTAGCTTTCTCACAAATAGGTGGTAATGACAGTGAACATCCTCTGGGTATGTTTGATGTCCATAGAATTGACTGTTTCTTGTATTAGGAAAAGGCTGTTTCCAGTGTCTGTGAAAGGATTAGATACAATGGCCAAACTGACTATTTTGGTACTGCTTCTGCAGAGTTTAAACATGTATAATTGAGTTCCTGGTGACCAAGTTGCAGAGTCTCTGTATCCACTATCCACCGATATCTACATTCTGGATAATTAGCCTCTGAAGTCTAGTATCTCAACTGATTTTTTTCTGGAATCTTGATAGAGGACTGTGAGATATGGAACTAGTCTGTTATGAGTATAATATGGGAAATCATGGTGCAGGACCTTTTAAAAAAATTAAACTCTTCTAACAACCATATGCAGTTACACTATAGCTGTCACTGTGTTATTAGAGAACTATTCAAGCAATCTGGGGACATGGGTTCTGTTTGCCTCTACCCGTTTCTGTGTGTGATCTTGGGCATGTCATTTAACCTGTGTGTGTGTCTACCTATCTGTGAAATGGGACTGCTTACCCACTTAAGTAAAGCACTCCGAGAGCTATGAATGAAAAGTACTACATAAATTCTAAGGATTATTTATTTTTCAATCTGAAATAATTCAAGCAAATTTAGAACAAAATTTGGCACTGGCTCTGGAACGGCTGAATGTTCTTTAATTACTATTATTTCTGTTTAAGTTCTTCAGAAACACGTCCAGCTGGCCTGGAGGAGACTGATCAGCCACCGTTGCCTGGAGAGCAAGGAATAAATTTAGACAACACGGGCCCCAAACTTTCAGATTTCACAAACAGGCCACCAGGTGATAAGTTCTTAACACGATTATATAATGTAGTAAACAAATATGATATACAGTATTTTTTTGACTATGGGAATATTATATGTGGGGATATATATTGTTTCTTAACTGACATCAGGCATTAGCAAATAATTGGTGCATATTGTCTAAACGTTTTGTTTCATTTAAAGCTTTAAGCTGTATTTGAACACTTAAGGCCAAATTCTGCTCTGCATTATACCTGGAAGTATCCTATTGAATTCAATAGGATTATACAGGGATAACATTTTAACCTGTGAAATTTACTATAATTGTTTGGCCAATATTCACTTTGCTTTCATGTTTCTGTCAGTGAAATTTAGAGATTTGTATTTGATTTGGAAATCCATTTTGGACTTGTTTTTATTATTTTACCTGTTTTTTTCTTGGTGCTTGTATTTTTAAGTCTTTGGCTTATTGGCCTTATAGGGCATAGAGTCAGAGATAACATTTGTCTTTAAAGACTGATTTCTTTACCTAAAAGTAGAAGTTTTTGTCTATTTTATTGCTTATTTTTGAAAGATATTATTGATAGAGACATACTTGCTCACTGTCTTTTTTAGAAGCGATCTAATGGTAACATTAGGGCCTATAGTACATCAAATTGATATGTTATTTCTGAAATAAGGTCATGGAGAAACTAGTAAAAGACCTAATTAGATTTATCCTCCCTGCTTATACAGGAGAGAGACCGCAGGTAGAAGATATTTCAGATGTTAAACCATAATGGCCATTAGGACCACCACACCATTTTTGCTGTTTGGCTATGTGATATGGTGTGGGATTTTGCAATGTACCCCTGAAGCTGTCAAATTTCAGTCACGAGTTTGCTCTTCAGAGTCCCACAGTTGCTGTTAATTTTTTTCCCATTTCAAAGACATACGTAAATATAGGCAACGTTCAACTCTGCCCTTGTCAGTGAAAATATAGCTATAAAAGCCTGCAGAGTCTGGCTAGGTTTACACTGGCGGGGGGGGGGGGAATCGACCTAAGATACGCAGCTTCAGCTACGCGAAGTTTTACCTGACCGTGAGGACGGCGGCGAGTCGACCGCTGCCATTCCCCCGTCGACTCCACTTTTGCCTCTCGCCGCAGTGGAGTTCCGGAGTTGATGGCTGAGCGATCGGGGATCGATCACTACCAGCCGATCCAGCGGGTAGTGTAGACGTACCCTTATTCTTCAGATGAGGTAGACCCAGAATGGTAGCCACTGATTGCTGTAATAAAATTACATGCCTCCTGCAATTCAAGGTCCTGGAAGTCAGCGGTACGTTAAATGAAGCATTATATGTAAGCCCCTTCAAGACACTGATAAATGCCATGTTGGTTTTTTGTTTGTTTGTGTTAAATCTTTTCCCTCGGTAAAATGGTTCTTGTCCGGGGGGGGGTTGTAACCCAGGAGTGAGTATAAACTTGTAGATATTAATTAAAGAGAACAGTGTCATATTACACAGATACAAAAGGAACATTATTTATCTGTTGGAGCTGGTCACACAAATACTGTTTTTTCTGAAGTTTCTAAGAATTAATATCTTATAGGTTTTTTTGTGTCTGTTTTTAGGTTATCCATCTCAGCCAGTTGAACAAAGGCCTCTTCAGCAGATGCCACCTCAACTTATTCAACATGCGCAGCAGCAGCAGCCACCACCCCCACCACCCCAGGCACAGCCACAGACTCAGCAGCAACAGCAACAAATGATGATGATGCTGATGATGCAACAGGATCCTAAATCAGTCAGGCTTCCTGTGCCACATGGTGTTCATCCACCTAGGGGCCCTTTAAATCCAGAAACTCAAAGAATGCCAATGCAGCAGAGTGGTAACATGTCAGTAATGGTTAGTTTACAAGGTCCTGGATCAGTACCTCCATCTCCTGATAAGCAAAGAATTTCTTTGCCAGGCAATCCTCCTCTGGGGAATAGTGCAAGAAAGATGGTTTACCAAGATAATGTACAGAATCCTTCCAGTTCACCACTGGGAGAAGTTTCATCAGTACCCTCTCTCCCAGAAGGAAATGGAGCTGATGGGCCACCGGCATCAGGGGCTCAAAATAATATGACCTCTCATTTAGTAGTTTCACAAACCCAGTTAATGATGACGGGGCCAAAACCTGGACCTTCTCCACTTTCAACTTCCCAAGGCGCAAGTCCTCAACAACAATCTAATTCTTTACCTGGCTCTCATACACACCATTTCCCAAATGTAGCCACCCCATCTCAAACTTCAAGGCCTAAAACCCCAAACAGAGCAAGCCCAAGACCATACTATCCTCAGACTCCTAATAATCGTCCACCTAGCACAGAACCTTCAGAAATAAGCTTATCTCCAGAGAGACTTAATGCTTCTATTGCGGGTCTCTTTCCTCCCCAAATTAATATTCCTTTGCCTCCAAGGCCTAATCTTAATAGAGGATTTGATCAACAGGGTCTTAATCCAACTACCTTGAAGGCCATTGGACAAGCCCCATCAAATCTCACAATTAACAATCAGTCTGGTTTTGCTGCTCCACAGTCTCACAAGCTGGATACTGTTGTTGTCAATTCAGGAAAGCAAGCCAACACTGGAGGAACAAAGCGAGCAAGTCCAAGCAATAGCAGAAGGTCCAGTCCTGGATCTAGTAGGAAAACCACGCCAAGTCCTGGCAGACAAAATTCAAAAGCAGCTAAATTAGCATTGCCGACTCCACAGAACCCATCACTTTTGCAAAACATGGAATTACAAAGAAACATGGTAGTTGGTCCAACTTCTTTATCAACACCTGTGACAACGAGTTTTCCAAATAACATGCTGAATACTCAGAATCCTGCAATTTCTGTATCTGTTATGACTGGCATTCCTGAAGATAGCAAAGAGAGCCTTAATGTTTCTCAAGACAATGAATGCCAAAGTACACAGGTTGTCCAGGGTAACAAAGACCAGCCTAATATTGAACTAAAAGGCCTTCCCAGCCAAGAAATCAAAATTTCTGAAGAACAACCAAAAAAAGATGAGCCATCTTTAGATACCAACAAGCTTCCCAGCTTGGAGGAAAATAAGACTATGAGAGAGGCACCAACTTCCTTAAGTCAACTTCTTGATAATTCTGGAGCTCCCAATGTAACCATTAAACCCCCTGGGCTCACCAGTCTTGAATTACCATCAATGGTAACCTCTGGCGAGGAGCTAAAGAAGATAGCTGTTGTTCCCCCACTACAGGATTCCTCTTCAAGCAAAGAACCTTCTAGTTCCTTAAGCTTGCCTCAGAATAATGAAGCCTGTTCAACTCAAGTGCACCAAGAACTAGGAGAGATGAATTTAAATGTTACACAGAATGTCCCTCCAGTAATACAAAGACCTGTTAGCTCCTCCTCTATTTCCACTTCTTTACCACCCAATCAGATAACAGTTTTTGTAACTTCAAACCCCATTACATCTTCTGCTAACACATCAACACCATTACCATCTCATTTACAGCCTACATTAGTCTCTACTGTCGTCACAATGCCCAATGTAGGTAACAAAGTTATGGTTTCTGAGGGACAATCAGCAGTTCAGTCTACTTCCCGGCCTCAGTTCATTACACCAGTTTTTATAAACTCATCTTCAATCATTCAGGTTATGAAAGGATCTCAGCCAAGTACAATTCCAACTGCACCATTGACCTCTAATTCTAATTTAATGCCTCAGTCAGTTGCAGTTGTAGGTCCTCTGCACATACCACAGAACATAAAGTTTTCATCAGGGTCTGCTCCTCCTAATAGTCCTGTCCCTAGTATACCAACAAGCAGGTCACTGGTTCTTAATCCACTGGCAGCTCCTATTCAACTTCCTTCTCCCCCGTCTATGGCATCTTCAAATGTTCTTCCACATCCCCATGTTCAACAAGTCAAAGATTTTAACCCAGATGAGTCCAGTTCTCAAGCTAGTGTATCAGCTGATCAGTGCTCTGTAACGGCGACACAGTCTGGAGCTGTGGTTACATCTCTTCTAACAAGTAGTCCGGGATCTTCTGGAAACAGGCGAAGTCCAGTTTCATCCGGTAAGGGAAAGGGAAAAGTGGACAAGATTGGTCAATTTTTGCTGACCAAAGCATGTAAAAAAGTTACAGGCTCCCTTGAAAAAGGGGAGGAACAACATTCTTTGGATGGAGAAGTTGAAGGCCAGGGCCCTAATAGTCTGGGAACAGAGCAATTACCTGTAGAGCTAGACAATAGAACTGTGACACCTCCAGCACTCAGTCTTCTAAGACAGAGCACTTCTGGGCCTGGGAATTTGAGTGTTAGCACGGCTGCTACTGTTTCTGCTTCTGTATCTCCAAGCTTATCAAGCAACACTCCTCCCACGAATGTACTGTCGGTAGTAACCACTCCTATAATCTCAGAGCTTGCACCCACCGCTCCAAGCACTAATAGTAACCGTGGTGGTTTACCAGATGAGCAAATTGGGATTGGCTTAGTGGAGGAAAAAGGAGGAGCACATCAGGAATTGCCACAGAATATAGGTACGTACTCTGTGTGCACTGTTATTCTCCCACCACCTATTACAATTATGAGCCAGAAATTCAGCTGATATGTGGAGCTTTAGGAATCTGCATTTGCAAGTAACATAAAATCCAGACAGTTCAACAGTGGGTAATATAACCCAGTTGCTGCTCCTAGAGCATTGTTTTTATAGCATCTGAATGGTATAACTGTGCTTGTAACATTACACTGAAAATAGCTTATTTTTATTTAAAAAAGTGTTTCTTGTTCCCACATTTGACTCAATTCTTACATAAGAGAATTGCTGTCGGTCAGCTCTTAGAACAGAAACGAAAAGCGTCTTCATAAAAACTGTGATTTCAGTTCAGCTTTATGAGAGTCTTTGAGTGTATTAAGAGGCTGCATTAATTTTTTCTACATGCTGAGCTTGTGAAAATATTCCCAATTTTTAAATAATTTTATTATGTGAAATTCATAATTTTTCTTGCTACTGCAGTAGATCTGAAAGATATATTTGTGTTCAAAATACAAGTTTACTTGCTCAAAACCATTTCTTCCCCTTAATCCTGTTGTGAAGCAAAATACTTAACATGAGATTTCAAGTGTAGTATGCTCTGATGCTATAATGCATGAGTAATTTCACTTAAAGATCAAAAGTAGGGAGAAAAATTGTATTTGAACACATGTAAAGATGATAAAAGGTGTACATACAATTTCTGTTGTTCAGTCTCTTGTGACCTATAATTTCACCAGTTCTCCAACCAGGAAAATTCTGTATGGATTGGAAATATTCTTGCCAGAGAATGCAAGTTTGTTTTTGTATTATGTTTAGAGTGATTTTTCTTTCAAATTAGTATGTGAAGTAAAACTTGTCCCAAAGAATTAAATGTGGGTAAGAAGACTTAACTGTGAGCATGAGCACAAGGTCCCCATTCTAAAAATGTTAACCCTTTCTGGAAATTATTAATTACCATCAATGTGCAGCAACTTTTTTAATGTTCTCTTTTTTCACTTAAAAAGAGTGAGTTTAAATATCCACATTTCAGAGACACAAAGCAGCAAGATGTAATTATGAGTAAATGTCATGTGAGTACAAAAAGTGTCTTGATGTCTAACCTGGGTTTTTTGGTCACTATTACTATTCAAGCTGCTGAAAAGGTTTTAAGATGACCCAGCTAATTTTTGCTGTCATTTTTATAGTCCCCCTGAAAATGGAATGGAAATAAAATGGCTTCTGAAGTAAATTCTTGGAAGCATTTCCCATTAGTCCTTTATATCATGAAATTTGGACACCAGGATTGAAATACTGACACCCTTGAATGGGAATTTTTCCATAGATGTTAATGGGGCCACAATTTCACCTGAAGTATCATTGATAGCTTTATCAGCTAATTAGACGTGTTAACATTATTCCACAATGGGGGGGGGGGGGGTAGGTGTAGCTGTTAACAAAAATTAGCCGTGACAATCTTCCTCTAAAACATTGATGGCAAACAATGTGTTACTTTCCAAGTGATTTGCTGCTGCTCCTTTTATTCAGTATGTGAGATAAATACCGAGAAGAGGAATGGGAACAGATGTGTAATCTAGTTACAGAGAGAGGAGCTTTCCTTGGAAGCATAAAATATAATATGGTAGAGTGACCTTGTGAGTTCATGGGAATATAACCCCTGGAATTATGTAGGTTTTATTTCAAGAGTACAAAATAGATAGTTGTTCTGATGTTTGCAGCAAGCTGCAGTTCCACACTTGAAAACTCCATGTCTCACTGAAAAGTAACAGGAACCCCCGTCCCCTTCCTCCCCCCCCCCCGCCCCCACACCTTTTTTTTGACATTCTGAACGCTATGTAACCTTTTTCAGCCTAGCTGGTTATGTAACATAGGCAATAGTTACAAACCCATAACGTGGTGTGGCAACATTTAACTTTGAAATAGTAAAAGGGCTGGTGATTGCTGCACCAGTTCCACACCAGAGGTGATGGTATTTTAAAGGTGAAAGCAAAAGCCTTTTTATGTGCGAAGAAGCTGCATTCAAGATTGCAGGATAAAGACAACTTGAGTTCACCAACTTGTAAAGCAGAGGTAGATAGATGCATATTCTATGCTGTTTTAGATTTTGGCAGTGGGATCAGCCACTGAAGGAAGATCACAGAATTTCAGTTAGACTTGCCATGCAGTTAAAGGAAGAACTGAGTTTTCAGTTTTATCTCAAAATGTATGTATAATTTTATATCTCTAAAGTTATATAGTCAGTTGTTTAAGTCGGACCTAAACAGTTCTGGGTTTATTTTCTTTTTGAATTATTTAGTATGCTTTTTTTCTAACAAGGCTGTTTTCCCCTGCTTATTTTTAACTTAGTAGTATAAATAATATTAAGTCAGGTCTTCGATGGTTTTTCTGGAGGTCTTCTTGAGAATCTCTGCAATGTATTTTAAACTCTTGCAATTTAATTGAAAGGGTAAGAGTGTTTAACATTAATAGACATCCTTTCTCCCAAATGTTCATTAGGTATTGGAGTCATATCATTGTTAAAACCAGAGAGAGACCAGAATTAAAAAAAAAAAAAAACTAAATGAAAATCCCTTAACTTTTTCAGTTCTTTATCTCATGTGATGTCTAATTTCACCAATTCTCCAACCAACCAAACTATATGGATTGGAGAAATCCAAAATTTTTAATGCAAAAAACAAGCAGAATTTTTTTTTCTCCTTGGTTTTTCTACCACCGCCTCTCCCCGCCCCCCCACTCCTCTCCCCCAAAAAGAAATGCAATCAGTCTTAGGTTACCATATTGCTGTGTAGGCTGGGCTGATCGTGCAAGGCAAAAAATCCTGTAATTGCTTTTGAAAGAAAAGTGGATCAGAGCTGACTTTTTCCTCCCTTTCATTTTAGCATCTTCCCAACATTTAACCCAGAAGGAAACTCCAGTTGCAACACCAGAAAGTGCTGTTCAAAGAACAGGTAATTTTTACTATGGAAATCAGCATACACCTATGCGTTATGTATGCAACTTTGCATTATTTTGCAAGAAGATTAGAGACCTGGAAAAAATCTTATTAAATGGGACTGGTTACCATAGAGAGGAGACATACAAGAGGAGCACATGCAAAAGTTGTACAAAATAATGAATGGTATGAAGAAGGCAGACCAGCAGCTTCTAGTAATCCTTTCTCATAATATAAGAACAAGGGGACATTCAATAAAATTGAAAGATGTCAAGTTTAAAATTGAAAAAAGGAAATACTTTTTCATACAATACACAACAAGACTGTGGAACTCATAGCTATAAGCTATCTTTGAGGCCAGGAGCTTAGCAAGACTCAAAAAAGGATTGTACATTTATATTAAGAATATCCTGACTTATACTTTCAAGATTTAAAAAAGAAACCCCTTTGGAAGGGATGTAAGCCTTCATGCCTCATGGCATAAGGCAAAGACTAACTCAAATGAAGGTTAAGAAAAACCTTTCCCTGTGGGCAGGCTATTCTACAATTGCCTTCTGCGGGATTTCTTGTACCTTTCTCTGATGTAGTTGGTGATGGCCACTGTCAGAGATGTGATACTGGGCTAGCTGGACCACTGGTCTGATCCAGTATGGAATTTCCTAGCTATAGGGTTGTTTGAGAGTAACAATTGTCTTGTAGAGTAGGGAAGTTATTTTACCAACCCAGTTTAGGATAAGCGATCTGAGATAAATAATGGTGCCTAAAGGGTTGTGTTTATTTTGAGGCAAAGGGTGGGATCAAGTTATACTAATGAGAAAAAAGTTATACTGTATGTTACACTGAGAATATTTAAAACGAAGTCTAGGTTTCTTAAAATATAGATGTGCCTGTGTATATTTCTGCTGTGTTTTAACATAACCATGAAATGTTGTGAGAGAATCCTACAGTGTATTTCATAGTTTTCCCCCAAAGCTTATATTACAGGTAGCAGTCACATATCTTCCAGATATCTGATTTTTAACGTGTATATATTTCCGCAGCAGGTTAGAAATATATCTTTTTCTTTTGCAGAACTTGAAGCAAATGCTGCAATAGTTGCTGGCCAAAGGTAAGTAGATAGTCGCTGTAGATTCAGGATGAATGTAGCTATCTTTGGAGGGTGTCTGTTTCTCTTTGACTTTGCCTTAATCATACAACTTTCAAGAAATTCTTTATTGCTACAGCCTCTTTATTCTCCTTGGCTACACATCTTTTTTCAATAGAGAAAAGACTGGTTAGCCCAGGTGTTGTTAAAGTAGGATACTGTTGCATTAAGACTCCCAAATGTGCCCCTACGCTTCTGGGCAGCAAACTTGTGTATCACCTTGTCAGATCGGTCCAACAGCCCTCACAGAGCCCTCACATGTCAATCGTATTGTTCTAGCCATTACCTCAGTCACCCGCTGACCAGGCTGTCAGTGGTACCGGACACCCGATCAGCATAGCGCATCACAGCCCAGAACCCCTGAGCTCAAGCGATCCACCAGCCTCCCAAATATCTGGGACTATAGGCGCATGCCACCGCGCCCGGTAACTCATATATAGTTAGTTTTTATAGATGTGTACTGCTTTTATTGTTTTTAGGTAGTTTCTAGTCGTTTTAGCGTAGACTAGCTAGTTTGGGGGCCTATTTTTTGTCTTTGCTCTCCCTGCCCCTGGTATCCAAACACGGGTACTGTACTATGCCTCAGGCTTTAAAATCTGTGCCTCCTGCCCTCGTTCCTTCTCAGTCAGTGACGAACATCAACACTGCCTCTTCACCTTGGGAGAGGGCCAGGTGCAGTATCTATCAGTCCTTCCTCAACCGTACCCAAGAAGGGTTGGGCTCTCTGCCTCAGGAAGCATCTCATGGAGGTTGCCATGAGACCTCCTTCAGATGCAGGCCAGGGAACCCCTTCTGTACATCAGCCTGAACAGAACTCTGTATATGGTTGCTATCATTTATTCTGCTGAAAACTGATATTAGCAGAGTCTTGTAGAACATACATGGACAGGTGCTGGCTAACGTATTCAGTAACTCAGGTGGTTAAACATCAGGATGAAGTATGATTTTCATGATAGTACCGGTCTATTGATGTTTTGGGCCACACCTTTTAATAGTGGGAACCTTAAATTGACTATAGGAGTATCTAATGATAGAAATATTGCTAGACTTTTGACAGAGAGAAAATAGTTATGCTAAGACTACTGATCATATCTTTCATGCTCTTTTAAATACAACAGAATAGCTGTTAGCCAGGGCAAATGGTAAACCTTACCCACGTAGGGCCCATTGGGATAGTGGGGAGTACCAAGCTCTAAATGGGGGCTAACGCTATAAACCTCTGCAGGCTCTGGGGCTGCCCCTGGCCGGGAGGGGGGAACCAGAGCTGCCTTCGGCCGTCGGAGCACCCTCCGTGAATCCTCCTTAGGTGTATCCCTCCTCGAAGGCAGCAGAAAAAAAAATGCAGCGTTCCTGGGGCTGTTGCTGAGTTAATTATTTAAAATAAACGATCTTGTTGCATGCACTGGGCTATCACCGTAATTGTATAGTTAAGTTTGGAGATTGCCTACCATTATAATCTCCCTTTAGCTTCAGCAAAGCTAAACTGAAATGTTGTGGGTGAGAGAGTCTTATAGTGCAGAATTTTTCCGATAAAATGAGGCTAACAAACCAGACATATGGGACATATGAGGGCTCACAAAATGAGGTTACAACACTTGAACATTTTCCTAACTCTTTTTGACACATTATGTGACTCCAAAGTGTCTGGGAACTCCAAATATGTTTGTGTCTTATTCATAGATTCCAAAGCCAGCAGGGACCATAGTGATTATCTAGTCTAGCCTTCTGTATAATACAGGCCAGATAATTTCCCCAAAATAATTCCTACAGCATATCTTTTAGAAAAACATCCAATCTTGATTTAAAAATTGCCAGCGATGGAGAATGCACCACTACCTCTCATGACTCATTAGCCTCACTATTAAAAATTTACACCTTATTTCTGGTGTGAATTTGTCCACCTTCAACTTCCAGCCATTGGATCATGTCAGAACTTTCTCTGCTAGATTGAAGAGCCCATTATCAAATATTTGTTCACCATGTAGGTACTTGCAGACTGTAATCAAGTCATCCCTTAACCTTTTCTTTGTTAAGCTAAATAAATTGATCTCCTTGGGTTTATCACTGTACATAGGGCCCTACCAAATTCACGGTCCATTTTGATCAATTTCATGGTTATAGAATTTTAAAAATAATAAATTTCATGATTTCAGATCTTTAAATCTGAAATTTCATGGTGTTGTAATTGTAGGGGTCCTGACACAAAAAGGAGTTGTGAGTGGTCGCAAGGTTATTGTAGTAGAGGGTTGCAATACTGCTACCCTTGCTTTTGTGCAGCTGCTGGTGGTGGCGCTACCTTCAGAGCTTGGCAGCTGGAGAGTGGTGGCTGCTGGCCGGGATCCCAGCTCTGAAGTCAGAGCTGCCGCCAGCAGCAGCGCAGAAGTAAGGATGTCATAGTATGGTATTGCCACCCTTACTTCTGCCCTGCTGCCTGCAGAGCTGGGCCTTCAGTCAGCAGCCACCCAGGTCTGAAGTCAGCAGTATAGTAGTAAGGGTGGCATGGTATTGTATTGCCACACTTATTTCTGCACTGCTGCTGGCAGGGTGCTGCCATCAGAGCTGGGTGCCCGGCCAACAGCTGCTGCTCTCTGGCCACCCAACTCTGAAGGCAGTGCAGAAGTAAAGGTGGCAATACTGTGACCCCCTTAAAATAACCTTGCAACCCCCCTGCAACTCCCTTTTGGAACAGGACCCCAATTTGAGAAACACTGGTCTCCCCCTGTGAAATCTGTATAGTATAGGGTAAAAGTACACAAAAGACCATATTTCATGGTCCGTGACACATTTTCATGGCCGTGAATTTGGTAGGTCCCTAACTATAAACCATGTTTTCTAAGTCTTTTTAATCGTTCTCCTGGCTCTTCTCTGAATTTTCTTCAATTTATCAACATCCTTCTTGAATTGTGGACACCAGAACTGGACACAGTATTCCAGCAGCAATTGTACCATTGCTAAATAGAGAGATAAAATAACCTCTTTATTCCTACTCAAGATTCCCCTTTTATGCATCCAAAGATCGCAATACCCTTTGGCCTGTAGCATCGCATTGGGATCTCATGGTCAGCTGATTATCCAACACAGCCCCCACATCTTTTTCAGAGTCAGTGCTTCTTGGGGTAGAGTCCTCTGTCCTGTAAGTATGGCCACATTCTTTGTTCCTAGATGTCTGTGTTTACATACACCTCTACCTCGATATAACGCTGTCCTCGGGAGCCAAAAAATCTTACCGTGTTATAGGTGAAACCGCATTATATCGAACTTGCTTTGATCCGCTGGAGTGCGCAGCCCCGTCCCCTCCCCGGAGCACTGCTTTTCCGCATTATATCAGAATTCGTGTTATATCGGGTCGCGTTATATCGGGGTAGAGGTGTATAGCCCTATTAAAACACATACTGTTTGCTTGTGCCCAGCTTACCAAGCAAACCAGATCGCTCAGTGACCTGTCCTTGTTATTATTTTCTATTCCCACAGTCTTTGTGTCATCTGCAAACTTTATCAGAGATGATTTTGTTTTCTTCCAGGTCATTGATAAAAATGTTAATAGCGTAGGACCAAGAACCGATCCCTGTGGGACCCCAGTAGAAACGCACTTGTTAGGTGATGATTCCCTGTTTACAATTGCTTTTTGAGTCCTATCAGTTAGCCAGCTTTTAACCCAGTGGTTCTCAAACTTTTGTTTGGTGACCCTTTTTACACAGCAAGTCTCTGACTGCAACCCCCCCACCCCCTTATCAATTAAAAACACATTTTTAAATAATTAACACTATTATAATTGCTGGAGGGGAAGCAGGGTCTGTGGGTAGAGGCTGAAAGCTTGTGACCCCCCACGTAATAACCTCGTGACCCCTCAGGGGTCACGACCCCCAGTTTGAGAACCCCCTTTAATCCATTTAATGTGTGCGGTGTTAATTTTTTGTTGTTCTAGTTTGTTAATCAAAATGTCATGTGGTACCAAGTCAAACGCCTTACAGAAGTCTAAGTATATTACATCAACACTATTACCTTTATCAACCAAACTTGTAATCTCATCAAGAAAAGATACAAAGTTAGTTTGACAGAATCTGTTTTCCAAAACTCATGTTGACTGGCATTAATTATGTTACTTTCTTTAGTTCTTCATTAATTGACTACATCAGTGTGACAGTTCTTGGGGTACCCAGGATTGTGAGTCACCTCATTACTCCTGCCTCCAGCAAGAGGGAGTCCTACTTGTGCTTAGCTGGATATCAGCTCCCTGACACCATCAGCCTGTCAGCCACACAAGCATAGGTGTAGTTTGACTGCTATATTTGGGGGGGCAATGCGTGTATGTGCATGCTTGTGCTGAAGCCAGTTCCCCTGGTTCACTGACTCTCCCCCCCTCACCATTCCGGAGTGGTACCTGGGCTGCTGGTGCTGGGGAGAGATGGGCCAGCTTAACGGGGGATCCCCAGCTGCTGCTGCTGCTCTGATGACCTGAACGTGGGAGCTGCGGTCACTCCGGCACCAGCTGCTGAAACAATGCTGCCACTCTCATGCATCCCAGTGCTGCTGTAGCTGCCTTCCTGCCCCATCCCCTCCCCATTGCTCTCCCCACTGTCCCCTGCCCTTATCCCCCTCGCCCCAGTGCCCCATCCCCCTTCCTTTCCAACTGCCTCTTTTCCCCCTTCCCCCATTATCCTGCATTATCTTGCCTGGGATCGATGTCAGAATGACTGGCCTATAATTACCCGTGTCATCTTGTTTGCCATTTTTAAATATTCTGTAGATATTTAAATATTCTTTCTTCCAGTCTTCTGGAACTTCCCCAGTGTTCCAAGATTTATTGAAAATGAGCTTTAACAGTCTAGTTAACTCTTCAGCCAGCTCTTGTAAAACTCTTGGATGCAAGTTATCTGGACCAGCTGATTTAAAAATGTCTGACTTTAGTAGCAGCTGTTGAACATCCTCCTGAGATACTAGTGGAATGGAAAGTGTGTTATATGATATGACTACATCATCTGTTTTTCCCCGAATACAGAACAGAATTTTTATTGGACATTTCTACTTCTTCCGCATTATTATTATTGATAATTCTATCATTTTCATCTAGTAATGGACCAATACCATTGTTAGGTTTCTTTTTGTTCCTAATATACTTAAAAACAAAAACAAAAAAAACCCTTCTTACTGTTCTTCACTCTGCTGGCCATAGAGTTCTCCTTGTGTCCCTTATGATTTGTCTACAGTTCCTAAATTCTGATTTATAATCATTACTATCGACTTCCCCTTTCTTTCATTTGTTATATATTTTAAAAATTTATAGGTGCCTTCACTTCCTCTTTAAACCAGATCTTTTTTTAACCAGTACAGCTTGCTTCCTTGATTGTGGCTCTTTGGGCATCTAGTAAAGTGTTCTTAAACAATTACAAATTATCAGTCACACGTTTCTGATATAAATTTTTCCTCCCAGATGATTTCTCATAATTGTTTTCAGCTTTGTAATATTGGCCCTGTTAATGCACCAACTATATATACTACTAGTCTGGACTTCATTCGGTTTGCACATTATAAATGTGATCAAGTCATGATCACCTGTACATAAGCAACCATTAATTTTTAATTCTGTGATCAGTTCCCCCTCATTAGTTAAGGCCAAGTCTAATATAAAATTTCCCCTGTGTTGGATGCCATACTTTAAGTTAGGAAATGGTCATCTGTAATATTAGAAATTCTAAGGATGTTGGAGTACTGGCAGCATGAGACCTCCAACATATGTCACTCAAATTGAAGTTGCCCATGATCACACACCTTTTTCCCCCTAACATTATAGATAGGTGCAAAGAAGCCGGTCACCCTGTTCTCTTGTGTGATTTGGTGGTCTGTTACAGACACCAATACCCCATCCTGTGCCTTATCTTCTAGGACAGTGATCTAAAAGCATTCAACATAACTTTCTTCTGAGTTATCAGTGACTCAGAAACAGGTAATGGCTTTTTTGGCAGTGTCTGTCACTTTATGAATCCCTCTGAAGTTTTCTGCAAGTCAGTTTTTATGGAGTTAAGGAATCCTCCCAAGCTGAATGTGGACTTCCAGAACTGCGCATAAGTATCACGCACATTAGGAGAGCCCTGCCTCATGAAAAGTACTAAAGGTCATACACAATTCAGGAAAGGTTGTCTCTGGCTGTTTCGGATTTCCTAATCCCTGTAAAAGCAGCAAGGGCAGTGGCTGTAATGGCACCTTTAAATGTCACACAGTCTTGTGCATTAATCACAGGTATGGGAGTCAAACCTCCAGTTCCATTTCCACCTCTGCCAGTGATTGGACATCATACTTACAGGCATTTACAAATGTTATTTGGGTAGGCCTCACAACACCCCTCTGAAGTAGATAATTATCATTATCTTTATTTTACTAATAACATATGGGAAAACAGAGGCTAAGGGACCTACATGTGGAATGCTAATCTAATGGATTAGTCTAAAGTGCAATGTTTCTCAATCTTTTTGTGCTGGTAACCCGCTTTGGACTTAAAAAAAAAAAAACAATCGTGACTCCTCTAGAAAAAATTGCGACAGCCTACCTTAAGCTCAGGGCTTCAGCCCCCAGGACTGGCTCTAGGCACCAGCAAACCAAGCACGTGCTTGGGGCAGCACAATTCCAGGGCTGCGTTCTGGGTAGAGTTTTTTTTGTTGCTTAGGCAGTTGTGCTCTCGGAGGGGTTTTGTTTTTTTGTTTTTTTGCTTCGGCATTTGCCCTCTTGAAGGTGTTTTTTATTTTGCTTGGAGCGGCAAAAAACCTAGAGCTGACCCTGTCAGCTCCTCACGTCTTGAGGCACAGAGCTTCAGCCCCACCGTGGCTTGCAGGCTCAGGGCTTCAGTCCCCCCATGAAACATGTACATTGGCTTTGCAGGGCCCCCTGTGGTGTAGGGCCCCAGGCAATTTCCCTGCTTCCTACCCTTTAGTGCTGGCCCTGCTTGCAACCCCCTAAATCCCTCCAGTGACCGCACTGGGGGTTGCAACCCACACATTAAAAAACACTGATCTAGTGGGTTAGATATGAGATCTGGAGAGCTGGGGTCGAAGCCTGGTGTTGACACTTGTTTTATGTCTTAGGCAAGTCATTTAGCTTTTCTGTGCCTCTGTATTCCCATATGTAAAATGGGGATACTTATTTGCCTACCTGGTTACCTGCTCTCTGCCCTTCCATGCTTGCCAATGTTCTGTGCCTTTTTGTCTTTGTAACTTGACTGTTGAATTCCTTGGCTTTCAGACATCAGCTGTTAAAACTACAAACTTGTATAAGTTTTCTCTCTTAAAATGAGGATTTCCTCTTAGAAGTGACTATGTAAAAATAGAACCTCTGTACTCTACAGATCTCCTCTGTGTTTTTTCAGACTCAGGACTGCTGACTAAAATACATTTTTATTCTTGTTAGTCCTGCAGAGAGGTCACATGAAGAGGGCATGAAGTGAATTCTGTTCCTTCTTGTGTGTTATCAACAGAGAGTTGTTTAATTGGTTCCACTTAGTTAGCTTGTGAACCCACAGAAGACAATAGGGTTGCATAGATGTCACTGAGGGCTTCATTTGGCCTGTTGAAATTTACTGGTGAGTCAAGGTGGGTGCGGTAATATCTTTTATTGGACCAACTTCTGTTGGTGAGACAGACAAGCTTTCGAACTATACAGATCTCTTCCTCAGGTCTGGGAAAGGTAACTCAGAGTGCCACAGCTAAATACAAGGTTGAACAGATAGTTTAGCATGAGTAGTTAGCCCATATTCTAAAGGTGAA
Source organism: Trachemys scripta elegans (assembly GCF_013100865.1). NCBI lineage: Eukaryota > Metazoa > Chordata > Testudines > Emydidae > Trachemys > Trachemys scripta. The sequence continues at coordinate 25,751,608 of NC_048309.1, forward strand.
ATGGCTTGTTAACTCCCCTGTAGTCCTAGGACAAAAAGGGGGGTTAGTGGGTTACAGATTGTTGTAATAAGCCATAAATCCAGCATCTTTATTAAAGTCAGGATTTTTAGTGTCTAGCAGCAGGGTTCCCATTTTGAAAGTGTTGTGCAGGTTTCCTTTGAGGATGAGGACTGATAGGTCAGACATAGAGTGATCACTTTCTGAAAAGTGTTCACCCATAGGGGATACAGGGTTTTTTTAAATTTTTTTAATTTTTCTGTGAGCTCATTCAAGAGCATAGTGATTATCTGGTTTCACCCACATAGTCGTTGTTGGGGCATTTAGTGCACTGGATGAGGTACACAGTAGCATGTGTAGGATCCATGGATCTTGAAAAGAGTGTTGTGGGGGATATTGATCATGGTAGCAGTGGAGAGATGTCTGCAGGTTTTGCATCTGTTCTGCTAACGTCTGGTCATGGTCTTAATAAAGACACTGGATTTATGGCTTATGACAACAATCTGTAACCCACTGATCCCCCTTTTTATCCAATGACTACAGGGGTGTTAACGGGGCACTTCATCTTGAATGGTCCTTTAGAAATACATTCTGAACTATCTGTTTAACCTCATATTTAGCTGTGGCACCTTTCCCAGACCTGAGGAAGAGCTCTGAGTAGCTCAAAAGCTTGTCTATCTCGCGAACAGAAATTGGTCCAATAAAAGGTATTACCTCAACCACCTTCTCTCTAATATCCTGTGGCCAACACGGCTGCAAAAACACTGCATACAACAGTGAAACTTATTAGTGTCTGTGTATGAGAAGAAAATAACTTAGCTTAATTCCCAGAGCACAAGATGAGTTTGCAAGGCTGGTAGAAATGAGTAAACAGTTTTAAATGTAAACACCTGCTAATGTGGTGTGAGAGAAAATAAATGTGAAGCCCCACAGTACCATTGTAGAATAACTTTTTATGGCAGAACTGCACTTTGTTATTAATTCTTTTAAAGCATTAAACCCACCTTAATAAAGCCTGTTTTGGTCTGGGAATAAATCATTTAGAAAGATTAGTGAAGCAACTCTTCTTAGTTGTACAAAATAGTTGACAACAGTCCCTTCTTAAAAGTTCACAATTCTCTCTTGTGTTCATTTGTGACTTCAGTTCTGTATTTCCTTATTATAGCAGTTTCTTATATAACCTAAGACTTTCCCTAGACTTCAGTAATGGTGATATCTGCTGACCATTTAAAATATACCCAATTTCTCGGTCATTTGAATGTTTCAAATAACTCTCTTCCCTTATCCCTAGCATTTCATATCTTCAGTGCTAAGGATCTGGAACTGGTATGCTTGTCTAATGAATTGCATTAAAAAAAGATTCTTGCACTTCACCAGAAATATTTTGTCTCACTTTATTAGTAATGAGGCAAAAGAGAGTTGTGAAAAATCTAAAACTCCAAGTAGAAGAAATTCAAGAACAGAGGAATCTGCTGCTTCACAGGAAACAGTAGAGAATGGACAGCGCAAGAGGTCCTCCAGGCCATCATCTGCCTCTAGCACCGCAAAAGGTAAAATGCACAGCCATCCTTACTGTGGAATGGGCAGGAAGTGAAGTAGTTTCCAAAATAATAATGTCATTTGAATAAGTGCACCATGCCTATGGTGTTCAGTGTATGCTCTTAACCCTAGAGTTAGTACTGATGAGTTAGAGACAGGCTGGAGTTTCGAAGTTTACATAGTTCAGTACCTGCAGTAAATCTCTTGTATGCAAATTTTTTACTGTAGTTTGTTTTCTGCAGTACTCATTAACATAGCATTCAAAAAAATCATAGTACTCTTAACATATAGTACTCTTGGCAGTAATGGGCAGACATTGAAAGAAGTGTACTCAGGCAAGACAGTGACATTTTTCCTACAGTCTGAAAGAAGTGAGACAAAAGCTTATGTCTTCTAGTGTGTGATCTGCTTTCGCAAATCCAAATGGTCTTGTTATGCTGCTCAGGTATGCTTAGAATGCTGCCTCGATGACAGTCCAAGAGTTTTGTGTGCTGGTACACAGATCCTCAGCTGTTCTGTCTAAGAACATGTGAAATCCTAAAGTTACAGATATTAACCCATGGCATCAGCAGTTGCAGGAGTGTCTTATTTCTTTAAGGGCTATGGTCAGGAACAAAGTATGCAGCATTTGTGTGGCACATATACGTTCATTGGTAGAATGCCTGGTTCATGATGACAGTGACTGGGACGTGGGTGGTCAGGCCTAGTGGGTGGCGCCAGAGTCAGTCCTAGTGGTTGGAGTCACAGGTCAGAGCAGAAGTCAGAGACCAGATGCCAGAGCTGAGGGTTGGAGCTGGGTTACCTGGAGTGAGGCAAGGCTGGGTCAAAGGCAGGAGCAGGGCTGGGCACAAGCAGGTACAAGAGCTATCGCAGCTATGCGTGAGTAGCTGCTGAACTGCTTCTCATTTTTTCCCGTTGATTTAAGAACACCACATCCTCAAATGACAGTAGCTATGGGTAGGTCTACTCTTACTACAGCAACCGAAGAGGTTTTTCCATTGCTGTAATAAATCCACCCCTTTGAGAGGTCATATGCAGAGCGATGGAAGAATTCTTCTGTCAGCCAAGCAGTGTCTATAGTGAGGGTCAGGCTGACCTAATTACATTGCACAGGGATTTTCGCAGTCCTGAGTGAGCTAGCTAGGTTGACCTGTTTAGGTGTGGACCAGGCCATACGTTGACATAGACATTCTTCCTTCAACATAGCAGCCTCTACACTGGGACTTAGGTCAGCATAGCTACATCAGTCAGGGTATGGCTTTTTCACACCCTTGACTAGCATACCTACGTCCACCTAACTTGTAAGTGAAGACTGAGCTGATGGGGTCAGTCTCATGTCAGTAAAGTTCTGGTAGGTGAGACTCGTGTAATGATGTAAAGAGAATGTCAAGAGGAATTTTCTGCCAATATTTTAAAGATAACATATAGAACATTAAGAAATAACACAGATTTATAATGAAATGAAATTGATCAAATTAAATTCAGCAACCTTTTCCCACACTGGAAACATTACAAATGTTTACATTTTTACCTTCAAAGTGTTCCAGAGAGCACTTCCAGCTAAATATAGTACTGAATCAAAATATAGTATCAAAAATTGCATTGAGGTATCTATGTATTCTGTGGTCCCATGGCCATGAAATTCACTTCCTGTAACATAATTGTGCTCCAGAATCTCATCTTTCATTTTAAAAATTAATGATCTTTGATTTTAAAGAAGTTTGAAAATGTGAACAGAATGTGGAGTGATACAGTGATATCTTCATGAGTTTGGGGCAGCCTGAAACCATAGCTTTGGGAGGTGTAACCTGCCCCATTCACTGTAGTAGATTAATTCTGAAACCTAAACATGACAGACAGACTATGGCATTTTAAAAACGAAAAATGTGGGAACAGCATAAAATAAATGGTATTTAGTATCGGAATAAAAACACATTTGTTCCACTATTTGTTTTTCTATTAATGAAATAAAAACCTCCCTTTTTTTTTTTTTTTTAACCATGTATCTGAAGCTGCCACAGAATCTAGGTCCAGCTTACCAAATTGTACACAGGGCCTTGATTTCCTTTCCCCCCATTTAGGTGATTGGGCAAGCTCAGGACCAAAGACAAAAATGAAAACAAAAACCCAAGAATGTTTCAGGGGAAACACACTATGCCTGTCATAGCTAGCTAGGGAACTGATGGAACCTGAAGAAGTTTGTCATTGGCGCATACTCCTGACTGTTCTACCTTTTAATAGCGAATGAGAACTTTTTTTTTTTTAAGTGTATTTATTATTTTAAATGCATTCAGGAATGTGTTAGGTGCCTTTCATTACGAATAAAAGCACAATCCGTGCACTAAGAAACATACAAACTGACTTCAGAAACTGCGCAGTGAGGGATAGGAGAGGTGATGCAAGTTCTCTAAACAAAATCTAGTGCATAGTAAGATGGAGTAAAAGACATTGTTGGAAGAGAAATACTTGGCTAGTTCTTGTAGGCATTTTGGAAGAAGTGGCTCTACACAGGAAGGATTTAAATGAAGAGAGGGTTGTAGCTTTGCAGACCTGCTCATGTGTGCAGTGCCCTTGCTGAAAGGCAGCAAGGTAGAAGCAGCCCAAGGACAGTTGTAGAAGTGGGCAAACTGAGTCAGTTTTACGTGATCATTACATATGTGGCGCACACTAGTTTGTAGTTTTGGGTAGTAACCAGTGTTAGAATTCCAGTAATGTTCAGAAGACATTAGACTATTGGCTCCAAAAGTGAGTGATTGAAACAGTACTCCATATACTGGTGGAAGCTTGCCATTTATTCTCCCAAACACCAGAAACCCTATTTAATACAAACAGAAAACAAACCCTACAACTAGTGTTGCTTGTGGCCAAAGGATATGAATGCTGCATGACTGCTTGGAGTTAAACTCAACTGACAGGTACAGATTTCTAGGAGCAAAAAACTCCAGTTGGTATAAGTCGTGCCTGTTAGTGCAGTTCACTTTTGAGTAGTGGCACTGAATAGATACTCTTGAGAACCACTGGAACATGCCTGGCTGCAGCCTTTATCATTGTCGCTTTTGATTAATCAAATTTTGTAACTTTTTATTCATGATGACTTTACTACAGTAACATTTAATGGGCACAGGGAGGTACCATTGTGTTTTATAGATTCAGAGATTTTAAGGCCACAAGGGACCAGCATGATCATCTAGTCTGACCACCTGCACATCGCAGGCCACAAAACCTCGCCCACCCACTCTGGCAATATACCCTCTGGCTGAGTTACTGTAGTCCTCAAATCTTGATTTAAAGGCTTCAAGTTATTGAGACTCCACCATTTACTCTAGTTCAAACCAGCCAGTGACCTGTGACCCGTGTCCCACCCTGCAGAGGAAGGGAAATCCCTCTGGGGTTTCTACCAATCTGAACCGGGGGAAATTCCCCCCCAACCCCAGATATGGCAATCAGTTGGACCCTGAGCATTTCAGCAAGATCCAAAAGCTAGACATGTGGGAAACAATTCTCTGGCTGTTGGATTTTGCTGAAATGCTCAGGGTCCAACTGACTGCCGTATCTGGGGTCGGGAAGGAATGAGTGGGTGAGGTTCTGTTGGGGACTCAGAGCCCTCCCTATCTAGAGTCCCATCTCTAGCCATTGGATATATTTTCTGATAACAGTCTGGACCATATGCCATTGTAGGCAACATCATCATACCATCCCCTCCATAAATGTGTCAAACTCAGTCTTGAAACAAATTAGATTTTTTGCCCCCACTACTCCCCTGGGAAGGGTGTTTTAGAACTTCACCCCTCTGATGGTTAGAAACCTTTGTCTAATTGCAAGCCTAAACTTGTTGATGGACAGTTTATAACCATTTGTTCTTGTGCCAACATTGGCCCTTAACTTAAATAACTCCTCTCCCTCCCTGATATTTATTTCTCTGATGTATTTATAGGGAGCAAACTTATCTCCCCTCAGCCTTTGTTTTGTTAGGCTAAACAGGCCAAGTCTCCTCTTGTGAGGCAGGTTCTCCATTTCTGTGATCATCCTGGTAGCTCTTCTCTGCACCTGTTCCAGTTTGAATTCATCTTTCTTAAACATGAGAGACCAGAATTGCACACAGGATTTGGTTTTTTGCTTTGTTGCCTTGCAACACTGTTTTTCCCCACTGGTTTTAAAATGCAGACTGTTACCGAAGGATAGTCTTTAGAAGACATTGTAAAGAGCCAAAGAATCATCACAAACTTTTACAGTGTTGTATTTAGTTAAAATTGTAAGGATGTAGGTTTCCTCAGTCCTTGCTCAATATTTTTCTTACTGCTTTAAAATGGAAATTGTGAGTGCACTTGAAATGTCCTCTACTTTCGCTCTAGCTTCTGTAAGTTCTTCCGTTTCCACGGCTGAAGTGCTACAGTATTTTGTAACTTGTGATGCAAGTTATTAGTGAAGCATAGTGGATTCTCCCTACAGCAGCCATACATTAAGCAAAAGCAAGAGTTTCATACACAGTTGTGTAACATCAGGACTCAAGCCCTCTCTGTAGTGGGACCAATAGAGTCTGCACTTAAAAGGCACATTCCAAAAAACATTCATTTTTTTCCTATTACACCCATCTCTGGAGTGCCTAAGCACTGCACATGTAACTGTGTAGTTCAAGTTCTTCAAGCCATGTGTAATGTTTCCTGGGTTTCTTTTTGTGGCAGTGCTTTGCAAGATGGCAGAATCGTAACTAGAGCTAATACAGTAATAATACTTACACAGCATCTTTCAGCCAAGGATCTTAGAGCTTTGCAAATTTTAAGCCTCCGGACATCCCTGTGAGTGGGGAAGCTGTTTGCACATATCCTTGCAAGAGAAGCTACTGAGAGTTTATTATCATTATTTAGTTGGGATTGTCCTATCTGCCTAAAGGCCTCAGTCAGGATCAGGGACCCATTGGGTTAGGAGCCGTAAAAACTCAAGATGAGAAACCATCCTTGCCCTGGGGAGCTCACAGTCTGAATTCTCCTCCCCCACAGTGTTTTTTTTTAACATGTAAAAAAAAAAAAAAAAAGCAATGTGTGTGCCTCTCTTGAAAGGCTTACTAGCTTAGCATCCACAGGTTTTTCCTTTTAATTTCAGAGACGAATGCCAGTGCAATGCAGTCTAAAAGAAGAAAATCCAAGTAAAGTACTGCACGGAAACACAAGACTTGTAAATGAGTGTGAATTTACCAATAGCAATTTTGAGTTGTGATTTTTCTTTTTTTGAAAAAAGAATAAAATGATGTACAGTAAAGTCATCTGAATATTATACTGTTCCCAGTAAGTGCAAGTTTTTTTCTAAAAACAAATAAATGGATATAAAATTGGGTTATTGTTAAATCCTCTGGTATTCTAAGATGAAGTCCAGAGTTAGTGCATTAGGCTAATGTGTTTGTAAGAAATGCGAGGGAGGGAAAGGCAGTTGTAAACTTATTTCTAAGTTTCCATTTTTCATAAAAAAAAAAAAATTAGATTACAGGGTTGCCATTTTTAGGTAATAAAATGATGTATTGTGCTGTTGTTTTAAGTACTGTATGTGAATAGCAGTAAGAGGGTTACAGGCAAACCCAGTCTTGTTTGGAAATGTAAATAATTTTATTATAAAGTAGATCGGATGTATTTGTTGTAGAAACAGACCAGTGAAATACAAATAAATTGAAGGGTTTGTATAATGTGGAATCCCTAATGCTCTAAATAAATGTTATTGTCCTATAATTTGGGTTGTATTATTATTAGCAGCAGCATACTACTGTACAGGGAGATTGAATGGATTACTTGAAGCTCTAGGCCTACAAGCTCCTTATTTGGAGCTTTAAAGAGGAATTTGTTTAACCACAAATGAATTAACTAGTGCAGCTGTTGTTGCAAAGCAAGAAAATATTCAAAGCCTACTACCCCAGTCTTCAGGATGCATTCATTTAATATGGACCGAGGCGCCCCAAAAGATAGCTTTCTCCATGTGGAAGTGTTCACCAAGCGGAAGATACTGCACAGAAGAATGCAGTCTGGAGACTTTCTGAAATCTGGTACCTGGAAGTTTTATCTGGATAAGTATTCTGCGCTCAGTAGTGACTTGTTCACGTGTACTACACAAGAAAGTAGGTCAGCCTTCCTGTGCTGGGAAGCTTTCATGGTAAGAAATTGAGGCCTTGTCTATACTACCGTGGTAAGTCGATCTAAGTTATGCTACTCCAGTTATGTGAATAACGTAACTGAAGTCGATGTAGCTTAGGTCGACTTACCGCGCTGTGTCGCCGGGAGATGCTGTCCCGCTGACTTCCCTTACTCAGGGAGCTGGAGTACCTACCAGAGTTGTCTGGAGAGCACTCTGTGCTCGATTTAGGGGGTCTACGCTAGACCTGCTATATTGACACCACTGCATCGATTGCAACAGTGTCAGTCTAGATAAGTATGGACATGGCCTCAGACACAAGTCTTCCTAGGTTGCATGTTACCTTGCACACAGGTGATTTTGACAAGTATTGCACCTTGTAAAAAAATGGCCTGTGGAACATAAAGTGGCAAATAAGCTGTCTTGTGCCAAAAATGCCAAATGTTGATTGGTCAGGGGCTGTCCCAGAAAGCTGAACTTTTTGCATATAAAACTTCAGAGGGAAAAATTCTGCCCTGGGCTACTGCAAAGGGCAGTAGATGTTACCTGTGTTCTGAAACTGTTAACTTCCCCCAGAGAGCCACATTCAGTCATGCTCTTTTGATACCTTGGTTTACTGTATAAAATCAGCTTTTCCCCAAAAATATCTACCCACTCCTGATGCAGGGATATTGAAGAGCCACCGGAAGGCAGTATGGCTCAGAGATTTTTGCCAAAACCCTGAAAAGGGGCAATTATTCTACCTTTTCACTTCCGAACTCCACACTTCTGCTTCTTTGAAATCCTACCATCTTCAACAAGTTAAGATGTAAAACTAAACTATTTTAATATTTCTGTGTTTTCCTACTTGTAAGATCACACTGCACCAGATTTTGTTCTTATTGAAGTTGATGGCAAAACTCCCAGTGACTTTAATGGGATCAGGATCAGACCCAGGAAGAGGTCCACATGTCACTTTCCCTAAAACCTTTGTGTAAGTGGGAACCCTGGGCTGATTTATAGGTTCATTAAGTCTTGCCTTACATTTTATTTGTTATGCTGGTGAAAACTCTTGGGGTGATATTTGTGGAAACTGAGCTCTGCTTTTTCCACAGAACAGGTGTAAGTTGTATAATGGCAGTGCAGTCTTCTCCACACAACCCTACCAATGGGCCTGAAACTTGAGGGACCAGACCAATAAGGAAGGGGTAATCTGGTCTCTTACCATGCCATTCTTGGCCTTGCTGCTGAGATTGACAGCAAGGGGGGCAGTTATGGTGAAATTTTTTATGAATGGAAGCTGGAGCAAAACCACAAGACTTAGAGGCCACTAAACCACCCTCAGATGGGAACCATTTTAGACACTTGACCTTGAGGTGAAAAGTGCTGTATCTCATAACCAGTCCACTAAGTCATTCAGTACCCCTAAATTTGCTTTTCCTGTGAGAATGGCTGTGACTTAGTCCCCTTTTTTGTTCTAGATATCTAATATAAAATGTATCTCCTTGTTACTGGAGCACCTCTCACCACTGTTTGGAAATCCTAGACTCTGTGACAGTGTGTAACTCAACCAGCACCTGTGGTTAGGATTTCTACATATAAAATGTTGCAGAATACGTCTTTGGACTGGAGGGTTCTGTTCTGACTCTAGGGAGGTTAGCTGTCAACATGTTGCAAATGTTTAAACCACATTCTACGTGAAGTAGACTCCCTCTTTCTTCTCTGCACCCTTCTGGGCTGTGGTGGATAGTGCAAATGCTCCAACCCTTCGCATTATTTATCCCTCCGTGTGCTCTGTAGTCGAGGGAAGCTGATGAACCTCTGCTGGTATAGCTAGTTTGGGATTTACATAGGCTGGAAATTGTTTGATCAAAGAGGGGGCAGCCTTGTGGAGATGATCAGTGTACGGTTGCCACCTGGCTTGTGGGAGAGGAAAAAACATCTAGTCTGAGTTTCCTACCAACCCTTCGGGCTCGTTTATGTAGGGAAATTTTACCAGTATTACTAGACCCATATAATTTTATTGCTATAGTCAGTCTGCTAGCTAGTGTCCAGTTCATTCCTTTCCACCCTGTCACTGAGGTTTGTCTGCTTTGCATCCTTTCATCTCTATGCCATTTTCTTTGCCTTCTCCCTTCCATATTCAGTCTAACCAGCTTTGTTTCTGAGTCCTGCTCCACAGCTGAGGGTGCTGCCTCTCTGCCAGTGAGTCCAGTGTGAACTCTGGAGAATGGCACTAAGCCCAGAGCCTCCTGTAAACATGTTAAAATGAAACCCATCATGTGAATGGGATGTTGTGATAATGATAAACATACGATTGTGCGGAGATAGCTTAGAAATAAAAACCTAACCCCCCAGTTTGGATGGTAGCAAAATTCTGCAGTTTAGTATTCTTTTGTTTAAGGACAGTATTCTCCACCAAGCCTCAGAAAAGGCCATTAGTACGAAGGCTATTAACTCGATTTAAGGTCTCCTGCCACTGTACACAGACTGAGATGTGCTGTATCAAGAATGCATCACTTTGAGCCGAAGGCTTTTATTTTAACAGATTCCCACTGTCTGCATGGACAAGAACTGTGATTAGCAGCATGACCCTTTACTACTTTTTATTTAAACTTCTTGCAGGCTTGTGAAATTGAAATCCTGTGTTCTGATCTGTACTGACATGTAAAACGCTGGTGCTTCCCTCATTAGGGCAGTGTTTAACCATTCTCCGGGAACAAACACTTGCTACAGTCAGTGAAATACGCTACTGGATTTTGAATGGTGGATGTAACCAGTTTTACTGCACCTGGTTCCCTTTATGATTTAAAACACACACACAAAGTATGCTTTAAATATATAGATTTTTTTTTTAATTTCTTGTGGTTTTCCTTTATATTAGATTTTTTTTTTCCAGGACAGCATTACAATCTAACAACCAAAACCATGTTACATACACACACGCACACCACATAACATGTCCCAGGCAGTCATGTCCTTCGCTCTGTCAACATATTGCAAATGTTTAAACAGTATTCTACGTGAAGTAGACTCCCTCTTTCTACGAGCCTTGCTTACATTGCTTTAACATGTAACACACAACAAGAATGTATTTTGTTAGCTTTCTGTTTTGAACTAGGTTTCAGTTCCTACAGTATAGTGATGTAGAAAATGTGGGGCTTTTTATTTTTGTCTTCTCAAAACCCCTGTTTTAAAAGTTGTCCTGCTATTGTAAGGCATACAATAGATTCTAAGGTTTAAATCACCCTCTCAGCTGAACAGAGCTGGGGAAAAAAACCTACTAGGAGTTTAATCTGCTTGGTCATCGGGGTTGTGTTCTAAACAGGTCAAATGCACACGCACTCAAAATTTGCTGCTTGTTAGAGTGGTGGTGTGGAGGGAGGGGAAAGGAGATAGCAAAACCAGAAAATGTTCTCAAACTCATTTTAAGAAGGTTTAAGGCAACCCTTTCAAACCAAATAGTACCTCCTCTTTAGATAAGCCTTTGAAAGGGAAAAAAATGGATTTTTAACATACAGTGTGTTTTGGCAAAGTGCTGGTGGTAGTCATGTCATCTTTATACTCTATCTTCACCCTCAAACTGGTGGGAAATCAGATTTTAAGCAGGAGTTCCCAAAGGTGCATAGGGGATTTAGGTACCAAACTAAAGGGTATTTGGGGGCCTAACTCTGGCTCCTTTGAAAATCCCAGATCTATTTTTTTTTCCACAATAACATACAGCTGCAGAATTTTTTTTGTAATTTAAATTCCCAGTCGTTTTTTGCATAGGACTTTAACTATGGTTCCCTAATTTGTTACCAAACCATGCAAAGGGGTGAAAGGCACATACACAGTCAATACACTATGAAGAGGTATAATGCATATAGGAGAGTATTATGAGTATAATACCTAGTTGTGGGAGTTGAGAGATATATATACACAAAATATTGCAACACTCAAATGCTACGTTACAGATACAGTTCTGATACAATAGAAAAGAATATTACTATGTTGCTGTTACAGTGTGAGCTGTACCTTTGTCTCAGGAAGGGTAAAAGCTGGATTTTGAAAGCACAAAAGTGAATTAGATACAAGTTGTTTGTAGTGAGAATTGGGTGTTTAAAATAGTTTGTATTTATGGTCAGCTTTGCTCCCCCGCTCACTGTTAGGCAAGAAGGAGTTGGAACAGCAAAGACGTTTGGGGTTTCTCATACAGGTGGACCCTATACAAGTTACATGCTAGTAGGGTGGTTTTTCCCCCTCTCCCTACAAGGAATAGGATCTCCCACACCCTGGAGATAAAGGGTAAAAGCCTGACTCCATTGAAGTCAAAGGAAGTTTTGCTATTGACTTCAGTGGAGCCAGGCTTTCACCCAGAGTCTGAATCTCCATGTAGGACGGCTGAGCAGTGGCAATGGCGGTAACGATGGGGGCTAGTGTAGACTCCCTCTGACCGAAGAGCCACTAGTTGCAGGCAGCTAGTGTGGAGAAGAGCACGTGCTGAGCTAGAACAATGAGCCTGACATATCTCAGAGCCTAATCAGGCAGACCTATTATTAGGGAAGTTGGTGTTGCCCAAGTGGGTTTAGACGGGTACGGGCTGAATGTTTCATCAGGTGCTAACCCACATCCTCTACCTCCTTGTAAACAAAGGGGGTAGGGAGGTGTAAAGAACTTGAAGCTGCAGCTGTTTATTGAGCAAAGAAGGAATAAGTCAGCATCAGCTTGGATACTAGATGGAGCCGTTCCCTTTTTTTATAACCATTTTTTTGAGGAAAATGTGGGATTTGTTTTTTAAATTAAATTTCGTGAGCTAACTTTTTAGAAAGAGCCTTTTTGTGCCTGCATCAAGGGCATAAAGCCGGAGGCTACAGTGAGGCCCTTTAAAAATCCGACCCTGTGTTTCTGACTGGCGAGAGTGCTGTCACCCTTTCACTTCTGCACTCCAAGAGCTGCCCGCTGTTGCATGCTCCAGGTGCCAGGCTGCCTTTTTGGGGGTGAGCAGAAGGGGGAGGCAGCATCTCCTCTGTTACGAGGATTCACAAAACTCTCACACGTCAAAACAAAAGTGATTTACTAACCATGCCAGAGCACTTCCTCCTCTCCCCCTCCCCATTTTTATTTATAAATAGACTTTTTTCTAATCTCCCTATTCCCCCTCCCATTGACAAAACTCCCAGGCAGTTCAGTGGAATGAGAGCTGGGCCAAGGAGGTGTTCATAGAATGGCTGTATCTCTGACAGCTCACAGGAACAGCTGCAGGAGAAACGGACGGAGGTGAACATACCAAACTGCGTAATAGGCAAAGGTTCTTCTAGAATGGCATAGAGGAGGCACCTGAAACTAAAGGAGAAAAGACGATGGTTGGCCTGACTTTGATCCTACATGGGAGTCAAATTGGCCAGAGAGAGGTCAGTGGAGTTAAAAACGGTGGGCGAGGCGAAGGAGGCCCAGAGAGTCTACAGAAGAGGTTCCAAAGGTGCCCTAGGGATACAGAAGAAATTCCACATCCTTGACCTCAAGCAGTTTTACTTCTCTTCCTCCTTTTCAAATTCAATCTGTTTAAAGAAAAAGTAACTAACTGATTACAGCGTGAGGTGCGCCATTAGTGCAGACAATGGCATCGTACTATTCTTTGTACTGTTAGGTATCCATGCCATGAAAGAATGGTCACATTCCTGGAGAAGTTCAGAGCTTGGGGGAGTAGATGCATCATCCAGACATATACTTGTCTCCCATCTTATTTTAAAGCATCCGTGCTCAACCTGGGGCTCTCCAACAGAGGTGTGTGTGTGTGTGTGAGAGAGAGAGAGAGAGAACTAGCTAGATGGGTCCCAAAGCTTTTTTCTGTTGTAATATAGCGTTACATTATGGAAATGGTGGAGAACCACTATCAAGGAGAGTGACCATTGCTGAACCTTCACTTTTCACTGCAGTCATATTTGTCTATTTATTAAATAACAAATATCGGCCATGCTCATTTGTTAAAAAAAAAACACCTCTTCCATAACTGGAAACCACCAATTTCAGCCCCAATCTATGCAAGGGAGTTGGGCGGGGAATTATCCTAGCCCTGTGCTCTTGCAAACATGGGCTTTTTACATCGCAGGAGAGTTTGGTACTGTGCATGGCCTTCATCAAACACACTAATGGATTTCCTCCCCCCTGGGACTTGGAGAAAAGGAAACTGCTCCACACACAGCTACATACGGTTTTAAAATATACAAAGAGAAATAACAGGTTCCTAAAGCGAGGAGCTTTGGGATGAACTACATACCTAAATTTGTACTTTGCAATATTAAAAGAAAGGGGCCCTGCTGGACCGAATTGACTTTCCTCAAGGCTGGGCTTTCCCAGCAGCGTGGGTGCCTCTCGGAAGTGGTACTTGTAGGTGCTGGTTTCGAAGGGCTGGATTTCAAGGGCAGCTCTGCTGGCAGGTGTGCTTTCCATGGCACCCAGCTTGTCGCCCAGCAGCGCTCCTCGTCACCCTTTAAATGCAAATGAAACCCGGCCAAAATGCAGTAGGCAGAGTCTAGCATCATGGACGGCTTGTGTGTTTGTGATCAAGGACTAAGTGGGCTGCTGTGACCCGCTTTTGAATTCAGCCCCTGAACCAGGATCACTTAACTAGGGCTGCTTCGGGGGGTGTTGGTGTTCTATGCAGAATGCTAGAATATGTGGCTTCAGACTTGGCCCTACATAAATGTTTTAAAACAAAAGGGGGGCATTCCCCCAGCTTTGTGCTCACGGGCTGCCCATGCCCCCATTGAAGCCAACCTCTTGTTGACTTCAAAAAAGCAGGGTCAGTGGTGTTTATGGGCGAAGCGGTTCCCTCACCCCCTGCAACTAAGAAGGGCGGAATTTACCGCTGCATGGCAGAGGATGTGGGTTCTGATTCTGCACCAGGCCGATTGTGGGAGAATCCACAGGCAGGCAGGGTCAGCCAGGCAGAGGTTATATTTCCCCCCTGGCTCTGGCCCCTGGAGAGGAGCTCTGCAGAAGAGATAATCTCGCCTGGCGCCATGTTGCTCTTTCCATGCAAGTTCCACCCAGGTGGCGGGAGAATGACAGTCATCCCCCTGGCTCCTCCCTGCAGTCTGCCCCTCCCCTCGTATAGAGCCTGACTGGCTGTGAGCGCTCTCCTGGGTCATGTGTGTGTGTGTGTGGGGGGATAGTACCTCGCAGGGATCTGGCTTCTATGCTCTAAAGATGGGCAAGAGTTATTAGAAGATCTACTCCATTACACTGCCCATGCTGGCCGTGGCCTCAACATTAGCCCGCTGAGAAAGCAAGAGCCAAGCCCACCTGGCTTTCTAAACAGATGTGCCCCCAGGACTTTGTTTTCCACCCGGTGCCTTTTTTTTTTTTTAATGTTAAAAAAAAAAAATCAGAAATGACATTATTCCTGAGAGCGCGAACAACCGTCGCAGTGCTCCCTCCCCTGCCCCCTTCTTACTCTCAACGCACTTTTTCCAAACCATTTTGCACCCGCCTGGCCCTATCCTGCTCCCGTTGACTCCGCTGGGAGCAAGATCTAGCTCAAGTTTGTGATTCGTGTGGAGCACAGATCTGTTGTTAGCTCTGCCTCCAAGATCTTGGCATTGCCCCCAAGCCCTTGGGGGCTTTGATGCCCTCTCAAAACATATTCCTTAAAAATAGCTAGCTAGATATTTCCAATAACGCTGGCCTAGAGGAGGAATAAATTGTATTTCAACAATTTCCATGTGATTCCTGGGACCCACATGAGTGAGGTGGGTGTGCCCCTGGGTGGCCCCGTAGCTAGTAAGTGGACACTGCTAACTTTAAATCTGTTACACAGTTACACTGGTGCCAGTCGAATCCTTTTCCTCGTCCAGAAGGCAGCTGATACTAGCAATTCATGCTAAGAAAATAAAAAGACATCTCACTAGGTTTCACAGATTCCTTTAGGACGTGCAGATTCATATCCACAGCCTCCCAGGAAATAAAAGAACGCATCAGAATCAAATGTTCTGAAATATGCACTTTTAAAGATCCCAATGCACGTGTTTGTCCCTGAGTCCACGCTGTAATTTCCCCTACACAAATAAAAAAGAAATTGAAAACTCCGCATAGCCATTAAAGTAGGAGATCAGAACAACACGCTCCCAGCCACAGGTTAGTTTGTTTGTTTAACCTTTCAGTTGGGAGCATCACACAACTAACCACAAACTGGAAATACTGAATGCAAAACCAAAATCAACACCGTACAGCCACTCTGTGTTTTTAAAATATTTACACACGGGCACCCAAAGATTCTGTGTTTTAAGCACCTTTTGTTTGCTTTAAGATAAAAGGAGAGCCATCCAACCTCAGCGTGACGGGCTCTGGTTGATCGTTAAAGAACTAGGACAGGAAATTTGGTAGCAGACCAGTACTTCTAGTGATCGCCTCCAAGCACAGTGTGAACACACCTCTGTCACAGCATTAGCTGTTTGGTCACACTTGATAGCAGGTGCATTTCTAATCAGCTTATAAAGGGTTAATAAATGATTACGTTGAGGACAGTCTGTGTTTTAGATGCTTGTAAGCCATGGTAATAGTAACCTAGTGACCTGTCTAACAATGATTTGACCTTTCAGTAAAACATTATCAATCATTGATTAACCCTTTCTAAACTCTTGATATAAAGTGGGATGGTAGTTTTGCTTGGTTTCCCCTGCTGACTAGGGATAACATGATGCAGTTGTGCAGAACGATGACATCCAAGCAAAGTTCCTTGCATTCTCCTTCTAAAAAAAAATAAAACTTTAAATATTAGAAATGAACCACCACTGAAACGGGCAGTTGGGCTATTGGACTCAGTGCCTCTGTTTTAACAGCACTTAAGGGCCCTGGCCGGCACTACTGAGGGCGACTAGAGCTTTGCCATTGACTTCAATTGCTGTTGGATCAAGTCCTAATTGAGTAGTTTTTGCTTCTCACTGTCCTGGACAATTAGCGAGGCTGGGAGGCTTTTAAAGAGGGACTTCTCCTACTGGGAGAAATGCTTGGGAGCAGCTTAGCAGACACACGCATTGTAAGATGTACAAGGTGAGTAACATTCCCCAAAGCAATTTGTGTTTCTAGGAAGCTTTGCTCGCTCTCTCTCTCTCTCGCAGCCATTTGGCACCTGTTTGATCTGCAAGACACAATGGTCAGCTCCAAATATCACAAGTGTTATGGGGGCTCTGGGCATGGGTGACATCATCATGTTAAATTTGTGACATCACTGTCATTTGCAGGGTGCCTGAGGCATGTTGTAAGTGGAGGTGTAGAACTGTGTAACTGTAACAGGTGGGAGCTGACCGGGAGGCAGAAAATTACTGACCTCATACAGCTCTTTATTGGTGTCTGCTCCAGCAAGGAAATCTCCCTCTAAAGCCACCTTATGTGCATGAAACAGCCTAATGCTGCAGAACAGTTTGACCAAACAGCCTATGGAAAGGAGAACTGAACCGGGGATGCGGGGGGCGGAGACTTGATGAGCATCCAAAATTTAACCCTGTTCCTATGTTGCTGCTTAAAAAATTCTTAACCCTGACATGGACATTGACGAGTTTAGGAAATAGCTCCTCCTCACCTCTGCAGGAACTTGAGTCGGCGTTCATGTAAAATGCACCAGTCCCAACTTGCATCAGGGCTCACTTGAGAAAAAGGCATTTAATAGAAAACCAAGGATGTGAATGGCTGTAAATGTCCCATCAAGTCAAGACATTGCCAGTCTCTGGTAAGGAGTTGGCTGCAAATGAAATAATAGACGTGTTGCCATCTTTAACACACTCCTGGTGGGACCTTCAGCAGTGAGCAGATGAAGTTCTATCACACCACTGCCTGCTCCAACACGTGGAGACAATGTGGAGCTGGTATCAAACAACAGACAGGGGTGGGGCTCATCCAGACCATAGGAAATAACACTGGCTTTTCAAGTTCTCTCTCTTTCTCTTAACTGCTGTTAAACCGTCTTGCCAAGAGATCTGTGCACATGAGCTCGGCTGCCTCTCCAGATGCTGACAAGGGTGCAAAAGCAAAGAGGAACAAACAGCTGATCCTAGCAATATGGGAATTTTGCCCTTGACTTCAATGAAAGGAGGGATCAGATTCTAAAAATCAGGTTCCTATTAGAGATGGGCCCAAGCTACAGAGCTCAGAGCCAGCTGGAACATCAACAAGGTTTGTGTGTGCTGGGGGTGGGGGAGGAGTTCAGGTCCAGCATATTGGTTGGGAGTTATCTCTAGTTACTAGAGTCACCAATGATTCGATCAGATATAGCTGCCTGCAGCGTCTTTTCCATTAATACAGGATGATGTTACTGTTTTTTAATCTTTGCCAGGCACTGCTCTTATTTCTCTAGGCGGGTTAGAATTTATTTCCATGCTGTGTGAGAACTTTCTGTTCAGTAGTGTCATGAGGGCAGCAGGGCTTTGTGTTTGGAGACACTAATAATGGTCTTGTGCAGAATTTTACAAAAGCCAGACTGGGAGAGTTATAGAGGCAGTAGGGCTGTTTCAAACAATGGTTGATTACACTGAAGAACAACAAATATTAAATATATTTAAAATAATCCCATTTATCTCTGTATTTTTAGAGGCTCCCATGGCACCTGCATTTTAGCTAGATCCTGCAGGCAAAATTATAGTAGCCATTCTCCGGGCTAACCAGATCTGTTAGCCTCCATTCCTGGAGGCTGCTAATTGTAAGTTTATTTCCTCTCAAAAGTCTCAAGAGCTCAATTATTAGACATTTTAAAAGCGGCGCTCACATGGTGGAGGCCCACTGTTTACAATTATTTTTAAAAACACAATTTCACAAAACCTACTATGAAGGTAAAGGTCTGAATAATGGTTTATAGAAGAAATTCCAGTGAAAGTGGTTTATTTTTGTAGCTCAACATGGCCTTGCATGGTGGAAACTCAAACTCAACAGCATTGTGCAAATGGGAACGGGAGCCTGCCTGTGGACAGCCTAGTTTCGTTCCCCCAGGGAGTGAAGTGCAAGCAGTAAATAAAGAGCATTAATGGAGGAAAGTGATTTTCAGACAGCTTTGCGGTTTTACTAATCGCGTATTATTAACGTACAATTTTTTATATCTTGACAGTGGCCTTTTAAGGATAAACATGTTGGGCCAAACCCAGCTCTGGTGTAGCAGCATTAAAACCACCAGGGATGAATATGGCTATTCATGACACAGGGCACAATCTTTAGTGCAGTTAACCGGGGGTTATCTATTAGCCCATTCTGACTACAGAGAAGAAATTCCTCAACTGGGCTGAACGCCTGGAACTTTATTTCCCATCGGAAACTCCCTATAGTCCTGTAGGGACTATCAGACTAGCGAGCGTTAGGCCTGCCTGTAACAGGGGAATAGGGGAGCTGCCATATATACCTCTTTTTGGGGGACTTGTGTGTTTTTCCATCCACGTAGGCACAAGTTCTGCGCTACACAGTTCTCGGCCTTGGGCTTGTACCCTCTCAACTGCTCCAGTTTCCATCCTCGTTTCTTGTCTTGCCTCTCTCCTCCTGCCTTTCTTTTGTCCCCAATCTCTCTCGCTTCCTCTCTTGTTGCACATCCTTTCGCTACCAGCTTCGACATACTTTACCACCTCTGTGACTATTGCACAAGCCCCTTTCTGCACTGTCCTCCCAAACGCTAGATGGGGCAGCAAACCACAGGCTGTTATACCAGCGTGAAGGAGAATTCTCACGCCTGGGGGTTTGAGTGATGGGTTATGTCCAACCACTAGCTTTAGGACCATGCTCAAGAAGTATCATCATCCACTGAGGCTAGACCTGTCTGCTGGGAGTGGCTCCTCTAACAGCTCCTTGGAGGTAGTGGGATTTACACAATGCTGCTTTGCGGGTTTGTTTTCCGAGGGCCCAGATTTTGACTGAAAATAGAAAACACCAAGACCTGTTTGGACATGTACAGATCACTGGCTTCCCCGGGGCACCAAAACCAGCGGAGACCAGGGAGAGCCTTTTGCCAGAAATCCAGTGATTTGGACAGACCGAGGAAATGACAACCCAGTCTAGGGGGTAGGCCTCCTTGTTCATTGCTCAACCATTGGCTCTGAAGATCTAATATGGTGTTTACAACCAATCAGATAATGCACCCCCACAGGCTTCTGCCCAGCCTGTTGCCTGGAATGAGAATTCTTTATTCGAATGGATGAGGGCTTTTTAAGGGCTTCGTCATTGTAAAATGCAAGTAAGTCATTGCGGGATTTGTTTCTTCTTGTTTTTTGCCTAAGCTGGTGAATGTTCCTGACCATTTCATGAGGCAGATTTGTTCAGCCTTTCTAAAGACCACCTGATCTCTGCCCTGTGTTCCACATGCAATAATCTGCTTAGAGCTTTGACACTTGTCCCTTAAGCAAAGCTGTTTGGAGGGGTGGGCCAAACATATTGTAAGACACCCGACTGTAACCTGAAAGCACCGGAATAATAAAATGGACTTTGCACTCTTTTTAAAAGGCTGTGGGGAATTAAGGGCTACAGTAATACTGCACAGGCTTGATTTCCAGAAGCACTCAGTAGCTGCAGCTCCCACGGATTTCAGTTGGAGTTGTCGGTGCTCAACACTTCTGAAAATCAGGCCTTAAATACTTGCTAGGAGATGCTCAAGCAGGGTTCCCTTTACTCCAGCATGGCACCTCTGAACAGACAGCTAGATAATAAAAGCATGCAAGTAAGGATCATCAGTGATACCACAATCCCAGCTCCCAAGTTAATTCATAGAGGATCTAATATACAATCCAGTTTTTAAAGGGGGTGGGGGGAATAGTCTTTATTCCACATAAATTGTTACATTTTCCTGGAATTTGGGCCAATTTTGTTGTTATTTTGTTCCAGTTTGCATTTGAATCTGGTATCTCCATTTGTGACATCACAATCTGTTCCACAGAGAAGAGTGTGATGTCATAAAGAAAGGCACTGACGTCACAGGCTCCCAATATAACGGCAAGGGACAAAGGAAATGATGGGGCGTCTTCACCCTCCCATAAATTCAGCATAACATTGGTGTTAAGCTTAGTGAAAAGTAGAGCATTCACTGGGAACACCAAACTCGAATTCAAATACAGGTAACCATTGCAAGAGCAGCTGGAAGAACTTACTCAAGTATTGGGGAGGGAGTCGGGGAGCTGGGGAAATACCTCCCATCAGGAATCATTTTCCCGAGGGTAACTGGTTGGACACAAGTTTTTCCAGAGACTTTAGCACTTATTCTTTTAAATAATTTCTTGACATTTAAAAGCTGTCCCCCAGCCAGTGTCATTAGGTTACGTGAGGGTGATGTGCCGGCTTTCTCTCCTGCTCAGTGCCAGAGCAAAAGCTGCAGTGGTGGGGAGGGGAGTGCAAAGTATCGAAGTGGAGAAGGAAGAAAATAATAGGTAAGTAAATGTATACGCTAGTGTAAAAAGGGGAGTGAAACCGAAGGAGAGCCCAGCAAGGATCTGCTGTGGAGCATCATCAGTTCAGAAGAAATTGAAAAGCGTCTCTCATGGGGATAGGTTTATTCCAGAGAAAGGATGAAGACACCTCTGCTGGAGAAAGCATCGCAAGATGGGACGTGAAGCTTGAGAGTTAAAAGGGTAATGCCCCGCGGTGCAGACTTCCTGAAGTAGTTTAGTAGTTGTACTGGCGCTGGCATGGTTGGTAGACAAAGCTGCCCTGGTGTTTGGCCCGCCGGGGGTGGCGCTCTCTGGCGCGGTTCTGCCTCTGCATGACCTTCTGACTGAGCTTGTGCTTCTCCACCAGCTGCTTTGCCCGCTGGATCCGACGGACCTGGCTGACCTTCTCCAAGATGGCAGCTTTTGCCGTGAGAGAGGTGGGGTGGTGCGGGGTGCGGCGCTCCAGCCGGGGTTCAGGCACGTCCCTAGAGAGAGAGACACACACATTCATTAATAGTTAAGCTCAGGATGACCTCAGACAGATGGGACACCACTTTGCATTTCCCCAGGGCATGAAGGGGTCGACTGCCAACTGGAGTCACACATGAGACTCCTGACAGCTCCCTTCTGAGTCAAATGCCCATACAACAAAAGAAGAGACGAGCCCCACGTCATGCTCAGCACGACCAAGAATTGTTCCGTTGGAGGTTGCATGCGGTACTATGGTGATAGCACCATGGAAATAGAGCTATTTTCCCAAGATCGGTATGGCAGATTAATTCTTTAAAATGCTCGTATTACCCAGGCTAACATCCCCTTAACAACCACTTAGCTGGCTTTGCACGCGAGTGTCTTACAGACGAACACACATACAGGGACAAATTTAGAAGAGATTCTAAGGTGGTTTCTTCTAATCTCTCAGCATGCAAATTACTCCAGTTTAGGCTCCCTTTGATTTAGTAATTGGCATTTAATTGAGGCCCTTCCCCTACTCATCACCTCTGAATTTGGCCTGCTGTCTCCTGTAAGCAACGCTGTTCAAAGCCTCTTACAAGGCCAATGGAATTATGAGTGAACTGCTCCATAGGCCAATCTGCAATAAGCAGAGTTGTTAAAAGGAACAGGACTTCCCCAGATCAAACGATTGGCGTGATTGAACCAGGTTCCATTAGCACAGATGACTCACGGGGAGAAGAGAGCTTGAAAGCCAGCTGCTCGGTCAGCAGAAGTTCTCCTCCAACAATGAGGGAAATCAAGGGCAAATTGAGCTCATTTCCTCCCTACTTTTAACTATTATTTGTAGCCATTTTGCTTTGTATTTCACCTCCGCCTTCAAACGTTCACTGACTCCAGCCAGATTGGAATTTGGCCCTACGAAAAAGGAGTTTGCAAAGGGTAAATGAGATCCCAGCCGATGATGCTCAGTGTCGTCCTCTGAGACTTGCCCGGGGAATTTGCTCTTGAACTGGGCCATGTCCCTCTGTGGTGCTGTATAAACAATAACGATGTATTTGGCCCACGGTCCCATGGAGTGTTAATGCCAAAAGCCATCGAGCTCTCTGGCTGGCTCATGGCTGGGCCTTAGCCCAGTTTGCCTTTGGTGTGTATGTGCTGTTGTGATACTCTGGTAACACATCCCAAAACACTGAGCAGCCCACGTGGCTTGTAATTTGCCATGTGGCTGCACTACCGGGCATTGGTTGTGAACTCTGCGGCTGCCGATGGGAGAAAGTGTGGAACTGGAAGTAAGGATTGCTGCTGTCTCCCAGGAGGGTCCCCTTTCCCGGAAAAGCAGTGGGCTTTGGTCCCCTCTCTGGGGTTCTTTTTCTGCCTAGGAGTGCGGGGGGGGGGGGGGGACGGACGGTTCGGTGCCCAGGAGAGCTCAATTTGCAGGAAGAACCACATTCCAGAGTGGAGGATTTTGCGCTCAGAACTAGAACTGCACTGCAGGACCAGGGCGGAGGAGATGCAGATGAGCTGAGATGAGGAGGAAAAGCCGACAAATATCCTTCCTAAAAGAGCCAACATGGTAAATTCCAAGACACCAGTGAAAGGTGAGTGGAGCCAAATCCACTCCAAAGCCTTATTGCCACAGGCTTGTTTTTTTTGGTGTCTGGTTTTCTGCTGTAACGATACCGGTGGTATGACTGAAAGGGTGTGCCCACACTGCGTTGTCTACACCATCTTACGCTACTTCCCTTCTCAAGCACTGCCTTCACAAAGCTCTGTACTTTCTGGAAATAACTGCGCACCATTCTGAACGGATATTCCCGGTGCAATGTTCTGCTCCTCGGGGCCCAGCATTCTGGGCTTTTTCTTGCAATGCATTGTGGGGTGTCTATTGGAACCTACTGGATTTCTGGGATTTGGGCTCAAATGAACAAACTCCCATGATTCCCTTCCTAGCATCCCGTAATTTGTCCCTTGTTTGAGAGTAAGCACTATTTACAAAGTGCTGCCCGGCAGTGTGGAGGAAGCACTGTGATCCTGATCGTCATTAATACGAACAAACCGCTCCGCACACGTATGGGCAGCCACACAGCCAGGTAGCTTTGGATGGGTTCGGAGACAGCTGCAGTGTCACAGGAGGGCTGGCCCCTTTAAATGAAGCAGGTCCAGTCCCCCTGTGCCAGAACAGGTGCTCCACCTTTGGCCAGTTCAGAGGGTGGAGCAGCACCTGAGGCTAATAAGGATCAGGGAGGAGATCTCTGAAGGCAGCTGTAGGAGGTCCTTGGGGAAGGCAAGGGAGCAGGAGAGGGGGTTACCAGCTGACATCTCCTTGCTGGAGAACTGGAGCCAGAGGACCCAAGAGAACAGTGGAAGCATCTCCCTGCTGGCTTGCCTGAGAGGTTAATGAAATAGGGGGATAATGAATGTTCCCCGGGTGAGGACGAACTCCCAGCTGAGAAGTCAGCGGGGGGAAGGGGGGCTTTGCACTGGGAAGAGCAGAGGTGCACTCTAGCTGGAAGGGTGTCCTGGCAGAAGGACAGGAGAGGACCTATGAAGAGCCAGGTGTTGTGGAAGATGCCAGAGCGCAGTATGTGTGGTGTCAATGGACTAGGTGCACTGGGGTGATAAATGGACTACATTTGGGGACTTTTGCTATGGATTATTTTCACTGTTTGTAATAAACTTGCCCCAAGGGGCAGGGGATATGATTGAGGCAAGACAGCCTGTCGTGGAGTCCTTCGATGGCTGAGAGGGGAAGTGATGGTAAGCAAGGTGCTAGGGTACCCAGCTGCAAGGGGTACTTGGGGCACAGTGATGCTGTGTCAATATGGCTAGAGGAGGAGGATGAAATCGAACAGTTATTTCTGTACGACCCTTTCCTGGAGTGACTTCACTGGACTGAGCTCTGCTTTCTGGGCTTGGCAAACGAGCCCTGACTTCTTCTGGTGTATGGCTTCTGACTGCAGAATGAATGAGATGTTGAGTAAGCGATGTTGCCACTCTATCATGGCAGCATCATCCAGGGACGTCAAACGCGTCCATCCATCATCAAGATGATAAGGAGTGCAGTCCGTAACCAGATGGCACGCTCTTTTTCTTGAGCTCCACAGGGATGGGATGGGGAGATCAAGAACCCCCACAGTAAAGATTCAAGTTAAACTGCCCGTGACCACAACATAACGGGCAACATGGGGGGCGTATCAGGATGCTTCACGTTGGCTTCTACCATTAACTCCCCAGGAAGCAGGGAGGACAATCCTGACAACTTGGCCAGTGACCTGCTAACGATGTTACAATACTGACTGGTGGGACAGGATAGTAATGGAGAACTGGTGATGGCAGCACTTCAGGATGTGGGAAGGCTCCTTTCTGGGAGATCTGTGTGGAGTTCACTCCAGAGCTGCAGCAGTGGAAAACCAACAGGAGAGTTGCCCTCAGCGCAGAGAAGTGTGGGGTCACCAACATCTAGAAGCTTGCTACTCTCGATTGCTACCTGTCAGGCTCCTGTGGGTAGATCAACTATTAGGGCTGTGAATGGAGGGTTCCCAAATTGTATAGGAGGCATGGATGGGACCCATGTCCTTATTCCTGGCCACCACACCAGTCCTCCGAGTTCATCAACAGCAAGGCCAAGTTGATTACTGTGGAACGTTCACCACTATGAATATGGGGTGGTCTGGATTGGTTCATGATAGCAGAGCTCCTTTGCTGCGCTGGGCATGTCCCAGGGGTGCCCCATCTCTTGCATTTGCTCTGCCAGGTTGTAGATCTTGGCATTCCATTACTGCTGTCCAGAAGGTCCTGGACATGCTCCTATCCCCAGAAAGCGAGAAGTCCAGGCCCTCCTGATAGGTCCATGTGGAAACACAGGACATGGTTTGGTATGTGACTCTGAGTGTGTAAACTCTTCACAAGCTGAAATTGTAGAGGGGCATGCCTGGCTGCCAGTTAAACAGGGAGAAGACAGCCGGTCAAGGTGCCTCCAGAGCAATAGAGGGCAGGCAGGGAAACAGACAAGCCAGTCCAGGCATGAAGCTATGCAACGTGGGACAGCAGTGGGAGAACTGCCAGGACTGGTGTAATTAATCCAAAATAGAGAGGCACCCACATGAATCTTAGACCGCATTAACTCTTTGCAGCGTAGAGTTCGCTCACTTCTGAAGCCAATGAATGAAAGTGGGATAGGATCCCGGATGAAAAAAGCAAAACAAAAATCCTTTTGTGGGTCCCAAAAATTAATGTTATAAGGAAAGAACATTCCCCTGAAGACAAGGCTGTAGAGACCACGGACCATCCCCCCACCCTTAATATGAAAGTCTTTCTTTAGTGTTTTAGCCAGATGGCATTGCCTGGATATCTAGAGTGCTCTAGCCACTGGGCAAAGCCTGTCCCCCCAAACTGCAGCTCTAATCCCAGCTCTGCCACTGATTTGTAGTGCGATCTTGGGCTAGTCTCTTAACGCCTCCATTCCTCTGCCTCCCCAGCTGGAAAGCAGAGATGATGATACCTGTCTGCCTTTGCCATGGGCTACAGACACACCATGTACTATTATTACTATCCGCAGCATCCCAGGCTGGACTCACCCTTCACTGATCGGTTCGTCAGAGCTCTCCCTTTCCACCACAATGCTGTTGCTGGTGACGTAGACGGACATGCTGGGGTGTTCGATCAAGAGGTCCTCCATGGGGCTGCTCTCCAACCTGACGGGGCCGGGGCCTTCTGCAGTAAAACAGGGGGGAGGGGTGACAAACCAACTCTCGTCCATCAAGCAGGGGTCGGGCTGGGAGGGCACGGGCCTGCCGATATAGTCACTGAGTGAGTGGGACGACGAAGTGGTAGGTGGGGGGGACCCAGGACAGGACTGGGAAGTGCAAACGGAATCCCTCTCACCTACCCGCTGCTCTTCGCTTGGGGCTGAAGTGTAACTAGCTAATGAGAGACAAGAGCCACCATCCACAAGGTGGGAGCAGCCAAAAAAACCACGGTCGTTTGAAGCCATGCAGAGTGGGAGCAGGGCGGGGGGGCAGGCAGGGGGAAGAATAAAGAAGCAGAGAGACACACACACATACAATATACAGTGGGTGGGGAGGGGTGGGGAAGGGGGGAGAAAAAGGGGGCATTATTAGTAAAAATGACACCCCAACAGCATTATTGTTTTCTTTCTTTTCAATCGATAAAACCTTTACTGAAGTATAAACCACCATGCAAAATAAAAACACCACCACAGCACAGCGCGGCCACCTCAAGGGGCGATTCAGCCAAGCATCCGCGTGCCCGAGGGACCACTAAGAATGATGAGAGCACCGACAGGGAAAAGCACGGGGGACTGGTCTCGCTTGTGCTTTGCGCTCGGACAGATACGCTCTGTCCACCCCACCTAAACCAACGCGGACTGGCAGGAGTCAGGAGGAAACGTATCCCTCCAGGGCGTCTTCCTCCTTCCTGTATCCAAGCGGAGCATTCCGAAGGGCGGGGCCCCACGGTTATGGCAGCGCTAGACTCCCTTCCAATGCGCGTGCTCCCTGAGCTGGTTACTGGTGGTGGAGGTTAATGGCGTATTGGAACTGGATTCTAAACCTGGACAGTCTAAGCTTATGTGACCAACACGGTAACTTAGCACTGTGTTCTAACCAGGGCCCTGGACCCCATCATAGCTGTGATGTTGATGGGGCCTTCCTAAGCCTAAATGGCAGCCGTGTCATAATTTACGGAGCTGCTCAGCCTGTCTCTAATCTGTTAGTTCCTCTCTCTGCTTCTTGTCATCAGTTTCTTGCAGCTCAGGTGGAAGAGTGTGATTCCAGGGCCCCCTCGCTCTGATATTGGCTGTGTTCTAGCAGAGGAAGATGTTATTATGGCTCGGTTCAGTCAGGACTGCTCCAACCTCTGCTGAGCTCCTCAGTGTGCTTCAGGCTGGTCTAGTGAAGTGGTCTAGTGGTCACTGGGCTAGTGAAGGGGGAGCCCTGAGCAAAGATCTATTTGTGCAGTCTAGTGTTCGACCCCTCTGCGGGTTGGGGTCTGAGTGAAATCTGAGCGGAACGTGTGTCTGCAGCAAGACAAAGGGAAGGAAGATATATGAAAGCACAAAGTGCTGGGCAGACTTTCCATCGCTAGTTTGACACTGATGGCTTCAATTAGTCCCATCAATGATGCATCTGCCTACAGTGAGCAACTGTGGTCCAGTGTGGGCTGGGAGAGCTGAGACCCGGATTTACAGCTCGCTTGTGTCACTGAATCACTAGGTGACCTTGGGAAAGACCATTCATCTCTCTGCCTCACTTACCCCAGCTGTAAGGCGTGGTTAGTAACCCTTAGCCTCCTTTGTAGACTGCTTGGAGAGCGACGGATGAAAAGTGCTATACAGGTGCTAAGTATTAATTTCTTTCAGGCCAGCATGAATTTCATGGATGATCATAATAATACTGGGAGGCAGTGTGGAGTAGTGGTTAAAGCAAAATCAAGTCACAATCAAAATCCTGGCTGCTATCCTGTTTTGCCACTAACTTCCTGTGCAACCTTTGGCAAATGACTTAAACCCTTTGTGCCTCCATTTTTCCTTCTGTACAAAGGGCGGAATAACTCTTTCCTTTCAGGGAGTTGTAAAAGGCCTGGAGATCCTCAATAGGCATCATCTTTTTTTAAATTCTGAGAAAATAATCATTTAAAAAAATGTTGGGTCAATTGTTCATGAGACAGGACGAAAGGGGTGATGCCATTTGGTCTGGAAGAGGGCAGCCAATGAGAGACTTCATTTCAGGGGACATATTTCCAAAGGGCTTATGCTGCTCCAGAATTAGACTTTCATACAGCAGGGAGTCATT
Organism: Trachemys scripta elegans; assembly: GCF_013100865.1. Lineage (NCBI taxonomy): Eukaryota > Metazoa > Chordata > Testudines > Emydidae > Trachemys > Trachemys scripta. The sequence goes on from NC_048309.1 coordinate 25,779,875, forward strand.
CTCCCAGTCCCTGGAGATTGGGCTATTAATAGATGTCGAGAGGCCCGGCTGGAGATTATTTAGCGACATAAAGACAAGTTTGGAGTGGTTTGGGTTGCTTGTTTTTCTTTACTTCTCGGAACCTCCACTGCTCGAGCCAATTGTGTAACTGGGAGAAGAGGGGAGGATCCAGGCTAAACAAACGTCTGATCCACCAAGCACTTGGGTTCTCAGGGAGGCTTCCTTCCAGACAGGCAATAAGTGTAGCTGTGACAGGAAGTGGAAGGGGAACCTAAAATTTCCAGGTGAGCTGCAGTTTTCACTGAGCACCATAGATCAGAATGGCCTATGGTTTTGCGCTTGTGGTACTCAGCCATTCAGGTTGGGCAACCAACACCATGTGCGTGATCCTGCCAGGTCATGGGCATTGAGGACTCTGCTTTTGCACAGACTTTTCATGCCTCCTTTCCCAGCCTGTGACAGGGTGGCTGGCCCTTTAAAGGGAGAGCGGGCTTAGCCCACCTGTGACACAGCTGATTCGCTGCCCCAAGTGGAGAGCATGAATTCAGTCATGTGAGAGATGGTGACCTGATTAAACCAGGATGGGAGGGTTAGACAAACAGAGGCGTGTGGACAGCCAGGGGGAGACAGCGAGAAGCTGGAGAAGAGGGAAGGTAGGGGGTGTAGCCTCCAGCAGCTCCGAGAGCAGGAAGAGACAGCCTCTGATGTTGGGGTGAAGAAGGCTCCTCTCCAGGATCAGGAATCTATGTGAATCTGCACAGCCTGGGGGAGAAGGCCTGTGACACCCCTCAGCGGGGAATGATGGTGGAGAACTACAGACAACAGACCCTCAGTTAGGGGGAACTGGGTCCAGCTAGAGTCTGGGTGGAAAAGAGTTTATTTGGGCTCAGCAAAGTAGAAGCCGAGCAGAGGAATTTTGTCTTAAATCTTTTGGACTGTGTGGAATTCTTAAGGGGCCCTGAGCAGAAGGGGAAACTGAGGCAGGATGCAGCAGAGCCACTCCGGGCCACGAGGAGTGCTTAGGAGGCAGCATACCCAGCCACATAGCTTTCCCCTCTCCCCACCTACCCCAATAGACTCTTCTTCCCCTCCGACCCCCACTGAAGCTTGAAGACGCTTCTGTCCATCCTGGCTCAAGCTGCCTACTGCTGCTCTCCTGGTCTGCCCCAATTCGCTACTGGCTGCTACACCCAACCCCCTCTGAAAGCTGGGCCTGGACCCTCAGGGTCCAAGTGGTTCAACAGTTGTGTGAGGGTCTCACAGAGCCAGCCCCAGGTTGGAGGAGGAAAGGAGGGACCCATTTGAAATGATCTAGCTAAGTGACCCAGCACACACAAAGGAGGCAGTGAGTGAGGGACAAAGACGTGAGTAACATTTAAACCTATGTAGGTAGCTTATTGGGCCTTTGTCGTTACAGTTTTAGCTCATAGGGTGGACCTGGCCAGCTTAGCCTTCAAGTGTTTTTGCATAACTCCAGTCTACAGGAGAGGACTGGAATAATTATAATAATTAATGGAGATAACCCATCTCCTAGAACTGGAAGGGACCTTGAAAGGTCATTGAGTCCAGCCCCCTGCCTTCCCTAGCAGGACCAAGTACTAATTTTGCCCCAGATCCCCAAGTGGCCCCCTCAAGGATTGACCTCACAATGCTGGGTTTAGCAGGCCAATGCTCAAACCACTGAGCTATCTCTCCCCCCATGAGAAGGGGGAGGGATAGATCCCTGACTGGCAGGCAGAATGCAGAGGAAAAACTCGGCTGATGCATAAGAACATAGGAACGGCCCTACTGAGTCAGACCAAAGTTCCATCTAGCCCAGTATCCTGTCTTCCGACAGTGGCCAATGCCAAGTGCCCCAGAGGGAATTAACAGAACAGGTAATGATCAAGTGACACCATCCCCTCCCATCCTGGCTAATAGCCATTGATGGACCTATCCTCCATGAACTTATTTAGTTCTTTTTTGAACCCTGTTATAGTCTTGGCCTTCACAACATCCTCTGGCAAGGAGTTTCCCCAGGTTGACTGTGCATTGTGTGAAAAAATACTTCCTTTTGGTTGTTTTAAACCTGCTGCCTATTAATTTCATTTGGTGACCCCTAGTTCTTGTGTTATGAGAAGGAGTAAATAACACTTCCTTATTTACTTTCTCCACACCTCAATCATATCCTCCCTTAGCCGTCTCTTTTCCAAGCTGAAAAGTCCCAGTTTTATTAATCTCTCCTCATACGGCAGCCATTCCATACTCTGAAATCATTTTTGTTGCCCTTTTGTGAACCTTTTCCAATTCCAATATATCTTTTTTGAGATGGGGTGACCACATCTGCATGAAGTATTCAAGATATGAGCATATCATGGATTTATATGCAAGGGACCATTGGTGGGGTTCTAGCAGGAAGGCTGTGGCCCGCATGACATCGACTGCTGGTTGTTAAGGGGACTGTTTAGGGGGTGTGTGCATGAGCCTGACGAGTGGGGATTCAGGGCCTGTCCTGGAGTTTCTGTCAGTTTGACAAATCTGACATTCCCCTTTCCCCTCCCCATCACAGGCTTAGGTGACCTGAAGGAGCTGCTGGTCAGCTGAGCCAGAGACACTCACAGCAGGGTGGCTGAGCTTGGGTGCCCCAGAGACCTCCCCACAGCCAGACGTCTCATGCTGCAGACCTGACCTCCTCCACCCAATGAGTCACCAGACATCCCTCAGAACCAAGGAATCATCTAGCATTTACAGGCCAGTCCAGCCTCCCAGTTAGTCCTCGCCCATCGCCATCCCATGTACCCCAACTTGATTCCCCAGGAACGCTCTCCTGGCCATGCACTGCACTGTCTCCTCCTTCCCAGGACATGTAGCCCAGTTTCTTGCTTGGAAAAATCTGGTTGCCCTATTCCAGCTTGTCTCTGCATCAAGTGTCAGTGCTTGCTAAAAAACTGGGAGGGAAGGTTAAAGTCTCATCCATGCTGTGACTTAGAGACCCATCACCACCACCTGGGCACTTTCATAAGAGTGAGGCCAGCCCACTCCTTCCGAGGGAGGGGCAACGCCTGATCCCAGGGGTCTAGCTCACGGTTAGAGAGACTAGCTCTCTTCAGTCTCCTTCCATCAAGCAAAGGGTGTCCTGGTGATAAAACAGCCAGGACTTGCTCTTGTATCACTTCGTAGCTTTATTCTTAGTCTCTTTCCAGGATATCTAAAAATATCTGAAAAGGAAGAGTGACTCCGGTAAAAAAGAGGCAGCGGCAGGAATAGAAAGGCAGTGCACAGAAATGTTGTTTGCTCAAATTCTCTGCTTAAATTGTAAGCAAACGGTCCTAAGTTGTCATTGCAAATGGCTGAGTGAGCTAATCTACCCCCGAAATGAAAAGGCACAAACCATTGAAATTAAGATGGAGAAGCCCCATCTACACTGACCTGCTGCTGCTATCTGCTGTTGGCAGAAGGGCCCCGATCAGGGCTGAAAATGGTAAACCTTAAAAAGCAATCTCTAAGTGCGACTCAGTGGTATAACCTAGACCAGTTGTGGGCAAATTATGGCCCGCGGGACCATCTTGCCTGGCCCGTAAGCTCCCGGCTGGGGAGGCTAGCCCCTGGCCCCTCCCCTGCTGTCCTCCCTCCCCCGCAGCCTCAGCACTCTGGCCCACTGCCCCTGCCAAGCAGCGCGTTGGCGTGGCTGGCTCCAGCATGGTAAGGGGGCGGGGAGTCCCGGGGGGCAGTCAGGGGACAGAGAGCAGGGAGCAGTTGGATGGGGCGGAGGTTCGGGGGGGGGGGGGCGGTCGGGGGAGGGGGAGGGGGGGGTTGGATAGGCATGGGAGTCCTGGGGGCCTATCAGGGGGCGGGGGTATGGATAAGGGTCAGGGCAGTCAGGGAGCAGGGGGAGTTGGCTATGGGGTGGGGTCCCTAGGCAGCGGTTAGGGGTGGGGGGTCCCGGGAGGGGACGGTCAGGGGACAAGGAGCAGGGGGGTTGGATGGGTCAGAGGTTCTGAGGGGGGCAGTCAGGGGGTGGGACGTGGGAGGGGGCAGATTGGGGGGACAGGCTGTTTGAGGAGGCACAGACTTCCCTACCCAGCCCTCCATACAGTTTTGCAACCCCTCCGGCCAAAAAGTTTGCCCACCCCTGACCTAGACACAGCAGCATTGGCTTGAAGCTGTGCTGGGAATGGTTTCACTTTCACTTCTAGGGGAACAAAGGGCCTTAGAAGTGAAACTATTCCCAAACACCGCTGCAAATGACTGCCAGACATCGGACGGCCTGAAGCGGTGTTGGGAATAGCTTCACTTCAAGGGGACCTTCATAAGAACACAAGATGTGCCATATTGGGTCAGACGAATGGTCCATCTAGCCCAGTAACCTGTCTCTGACACTGGGCAGTGCCTAGGGTTACCATATTTTAATATTCCAAAAAGAGGACACTCCATGGGGCCCCAGCCCCGCCCCAACTCCGCCCCTTCCCCATGAACGCTCCGCTCCCTGCGTCTCCCCCTCCCCTGCTTCCCACAAATCAAATGTTCGTGGGAAGCCTGAAACAGGCAGGCAGGCAGCCAGCAGGTAAGCTAGGGCTGGGGCAGGGGCGGGGGGGGGGGGGGGGGGGGGGGGGGGCGCGAGTAGGTGTGGCCCAGTCCGGCCCCCCTGGCCGAGCGGCTCCCTCCGGCGGCCAGCCCCGGCCAAGAGGCTCTGGCCCTGGCGTCTCCGGCCTGACTCAGCTCGGGCCCTGGGGCGCCGGCTCCAGTTCCGGCCGAGCGCGCCGGCCCGGCCGAGCGGCTCCATCCCACCCTGGCACTGGCAGCTCCGGCCCTAGCAACTCCAGCTCAACTCGGGCCCCGGGGCACCGGCTTGGGCCCCGGGGCACCAGCTCTGGCCCCGGCCCCAGTTGAGTGGCGCCGGCCGGTGGCCAAGCACCCCCAGGCCCGGTCCCAGCTCAGCTCAGGCCCCGGTTCCGGCTGAGCGGCTCCAGCCCGGCCCCGGCCCCGGCGCCGGCCGAGCACGGCCAGACCCAGTGGCTCCAGCCCGGACCCAAGCCCCACGACTCCTCCCTATTTTCCCAGACATGTCCCGCTTTTTGGAATTTCCTCCCGGACGGGGATTTGAGGACCAAAAAGCCAGACATGTCTAGGAAAATCCGGACATATGGTAACCCTAGCAGTGCCAAAGCTTCCGGGGGAGTGGAAGCATGGTTTCTGAGACGCCTTCATTGTGCACCATCCCGACAGAGATCAGCTGATGCATGTAATGACCTTGGGATTCATTAAACAACAAACCAGTGAATGAGAAAGGAATAAAACTTTTAACAGAATAAACTAGAGAGCTTCTGTGGTGAACTGCTGTGCACAGCTACACTCGGTTCTCAACCCCAGCTTCCAGGGCACATCTCTAAATTCCTCTATTCATAATACTGTCCCTTAAGAGGGAGTGTCTCTAAATTATAATCTTCCACAAACATATCTCTACATCTTCCCTTTAAAAAAAAAAACAATTAGCTCTTATATGCATATATATAAACAGCTAATGACTATCTAATAACACAGGCATAAAATTCTCAACCCATCTAGTTCATTTCCATAAATCACTGTGTCAACTACCTAGAGAGGAGAGGTTACCAGCACATCACTCTGGATTGAGTCTTTACCACTCACTTTCCTCAAATACCCCTTTTCCCAGCAGGTTAGCAAATCTCTATGAGTCTTTCAGGATGTTTAATCTCCTTCTCTGATCTTCTCAGTATCAGCCTTTCATTAGAGTCTGAGTTGTTCTCTTACTCTTAGCCTGTTTCTCCTTCCTCCGTTGATGATAAATGATCAGTCAGTTGGGAAATGCCAGAGTCCACATTGACTGTCAATGTTTTGGAACTTTCTGGGATTACTTCAAAAAGAACTTTAAAAAGATCTCACAAAACTAAGTGATTGGGCAACAAAATGGCAAATGAAATTTAATGTGGATAAATGTAAAGTAATGCACATTGGAAAAAATAACCCCAACTATACATACAATATGATGGGGGCTAATTTAGCTACAATGAATCAGGAAAAAGATCTTGGAGTCATTGTGGATAGTTCTCTGAAGACGTCCACGCAGTGTGCAGTGGCGGTCAAAAACGCAAACAGGATGTTAGGAATCATTTAAAAGGGAATAGAGAATAAGACAGAGAATATCTTATTGCCCTTATATAAATCGATGGTATGCCCACATCTTGAATACTGCATACAGATGTGGTCTCCTCATCTCAAAAAAGATATACTGGCACTAGAAAAGGTTCAGAGAAGGGCAACTAAAATGATTAGGGGTTTGGAATGGGTTCCATATGAGGAGAGATTAAAGAGGCTAGGACTCTTCAGCTTGGAAAAGAGGAGACTAAGGGGGGGGGATATGATAGAGGTATATAAAATCATGAGTGATGTGGAGAAAGTAGATAAGGAAAAGTTATTTACTTATTCCCATAATACAAGAACTAGGGGTCACCAAATGAAATTAATAGGCAGCAGGTTTAAAACAAATAAAAGGAAGTTGTTCTTCACACAGCGCACAGTCAACTTGTGGAACTCCTTACCTGAGGAGGTTGTGAAGGCTAGGACTATAACAGCGTTTAAAAGAGAACTGGATAAATTCATGGAGGTTAAGTCTATTAATGGCTATTAGCCAGGATGGGTAAGGAATGGTGTCCCTAGACTCTGTTTGTCAGAGGGTGGAGATGGATGGCAGGAGAGAGATCACTTGATCTATACCTGTTAGGTTCACTCCCTCTGGGGCACCTGGCACTGGCCATTGTCGGTAGACAGGATACTGGGCTAGATGGACCTTTGGTCTGACCCAGTATGGCCATTCTTATGTTCTTATCTACTCTTAGATCCCTTCACTTACTGTCGAAATGTGTCCCCTGGTCTGTCTGGAACACATAAGACCTTGGATGCAGCTGTTCTTTGGCTTCAATAGAGGTATGATTCCTCAGGCACACTCTACCACCTGGGTTAGGAGAGGGGAGGGCCCTTTTGTCAAAATAAAATTTCTGCTTCCACTTCTGATTTTCTTTCATCTTCTGTATGGTTTCATTGTTATGAGATTTCAGCAAGTTATCAGTGACTGGTAAATTAGATCGGATCTTTCTTCCCATTAACAGCTGAGCTGGAGAAAAACCTTTCTCCAGAGGTGTACTTCGGTAAACCAATAAAGCTTTATACAAATCACCCGCACTGTCAAAAGTCTTTTTCATACGGTTCTTTATTGTCTGTATAAACCTTTCCTCAAGTCCATCTGATGGGGGATAATTTGGACTTGATGTTTTGTGATGAAAATTCCAATTTACAACAAATTGCCTAAAATCTGCATTGGAAAACTGCAGCCCATTATCATTAAAGATTTCATCTAGAATTCCATGTCTGGAGAAGATTCCCTTCATGCCGGCTATCACTGACTTACTATTAGTACGGTGCAGTGAGCAAATTGCTGGATACAGAGAATAATAATCTGTGACTATTAACTAATCCTTTAATTGCCAGGTAGATAAGTCAGTGCCAACTTTCTCATAAGGCCTTTGTGGAACTGGATGAGGTCTCAGTGACTCTGCTGGTTGGCATGGCTTGTATTTCAAGCAGGAAAAGCAGTTTCCTACCAAATTAGTAATTGGTGATTGATCCGCAGCCAATACAGCACTTCTCATGCTTGTTGTTTGCACTTAACAATTCATAAATGACCCTTGGGGATCTTCTGTACCATTTCTTTTCGGAGGTTCATTGGAATTACAACCTTACTGCCCTTGAAAATCACCCCATCTATCAGAGCAAGTTCATGTCTGCAGTTCCAATAGTCTCTTATACTTGGACAGCATCTCCTTATTTTTTCAGGCCACCCTTTAACTATCACTTCTTTTAATAGCCCCAATGATTCATCTTTCTCTGTTTCCTCTCTTATTTGTCGCAGTTTCCTGTTAGCTATGGGAACTGACTTTATAATCAGATCTACATAGATTTGCATCTCTGTCTCTAAAGTCTTCTCTGCTTTTGTGGGAGGCACTGCTCTGGAAAGTGCATCTGCAGTGAACATGAATTTACCGGGCATGTAGGTCACAATCAAATCATACTTTTGCAGCTTTATCATCATTCTTTGAATCCTTAAGGTACAGTCATTTAGCGGTTTGCTAAATAACTCTATCAAGGGCTTATGGTCCATTTCAACTTCCGCTGTCTGTCCATAAATATACTGATTGAATCGCTCACAGGCAAACAATATTCCTAAAAGCTCCTTCTCAATCTGTGCATATCTGGTTTCTGCCTCAGTCAGTGATTGGGATGCATATGCCGCTGGTTGCCAACAATCCTCATATGTCTGTAAAATCATGGCACCTAACCCAGACTGTGAAGCATCTACTGAGATTTTAATAGGCCTTTCTGGTGCATAGAACTTCAACACTGGTTCTTGTATCAGTTGTTGTTTTAAACCTTCCCATGATTCCTCCTGTTCTGCACCCCAACACCAGGTGTTTTTATTCTCTAGGAGTTTTCTCAAAGCTGCTGCTTTGGTTGACAGATTAGGTATGAACTTTCCAAGATAATTAACCATTCCCAGGAACTGCTGGACATCTTTCTTCGACTGGGAATGTGGCATCATTTCAATGGCTGAAATCTTCCTCTTATCAAGTTTTACACCTTCATTGGAAATAACATCCCCAACAAAAGTCAGTTCTGTAACCCCAAAAACACATTTCTCCCTGTTTAGTTTGAGGTTTGCAGCTGTAGTTGCATCCAGGACTTCCTGAAGTCCTTTTACATTGAGCCCCAGATGATGATGATGTCATCCATTGAGGTTTTCAACACCATTAATGTGTTCATAGATCATATGTATGGTTTTGTGGTCACCAGCATTTCTGGTGCTGAAGCTATGCTGAAGGGTAAGTGAAAGCAGGGCCAGCTCCAGCATTTTTGCCGCCCCCAAGTGGCCAAAAAACCAAAAAGCCGCGATCAGCGGCACTTCGGCAGCAACTCTACCGCCGCTGCTTCATTCTTCGGCGGCAATTCAGCGGCAGGTCCTTCCCTCCGAGAGGGACTGAGGGACCCACCGCCAAACTGCCGCCGAAGAGTATGTGCGTATGTGCCGCCCCTTTCAGTTGGCCGCCCCAAGCACCTGCTTGCTGCACTGGTGCCTGCAGCCGGCTCTGAGTGTAAGAATGTATATCTTCCAAATGGGATATTAAATGGGCATAGCTTTGAGCTTTCTTCAGTTAATTTTAGGTGCCAAATCCTGAGGCTGCATCCAATTTACTGAAACACAGGTGCTGGAACTTGGGGTGCTGGGAGTCCTGCTGCACCCCTTGGCTTGAAGTGATTTCCATCATACACAGGGTTAACAGTTTGGCTCAATCGCTCTTAGCACCCCCCACTATACAAATTATTCCCGCTCCCTGTACTGAAATATTGTGCATTTGCAAATTGTGCCATAATCTCTTCTCTGGTTGGTAGTTTGAAATGTTCTCTTATTATAGCCTTGTTGAGGTCTCTGGGATCTAAGCATATGCATAGCTGGCCGTTACTTTTCTCCACAATGCCTACCGAGCTCACGCATTCTGTTGGTGCCTCCATTTTTTGTATCACTTGCATTGCTTCCATCCTGGCAAGCTCAATCTTGAGTTTATCACAGAGTGCAAAGGGCACTTTTCTACATGGATGGACAACTAGAGGGACCTCCTTGTTTAGCCGAATTGTATGTTCACCCTGCAAGCAGCCCAACTCTTGAAACAGATCATGATATTCCTGAAAGAGTGCTTCCTAGGCAGGTACAGTACGATCATGTATCATGTGTCACCTCCTTTGGCACAACAAATCGGGAGGGGGGAATAGCTCAGTGGTTTGAGCATTGGCTCTAGGAGATAGGATATCTCCATTAAAAAAAAAAAAAATGTAGTGAGAGCACCCATTTTACCAGACTGAGTTTTTCACACTCAGACAGCCCTAAAACTGGTGTCCCCTCCTTTGGCACGACAATGAACGGGAGCCTGTATGTGGTGTTTTTATGGTTGATACTAGCAATGCACCTCCCCTTCACTGGTATGTTTGTTCCAGAATAACCAGCTACTTTTTTTTTCTGTTGGTCCCTGTTTTGGTCTTATCGTCAGTCTCTCAGACAGAATGTTAACCTGAGCTCCTGTGCCCAGTTTCAGTGGAATTATTGTTCTATTCACTGTCATAGGCAGTATCCAGTCCTTTCATCAGGCTTGCTTGATTTCAGTGTGTTTATGAAGAATTCCTCAACCATGTTGTCTTCAACTGAATGCTTTCTGCATTTGGCATCTGCAGCATTTTGCAAAATGATTATCTCCCCCTCATTTCTGACAGAGTTTCCCAAAGGCAACACTCTATTTGGGGCCACTCTGTGATCCACACCTTCCACATCACCGTTTATACCCAGTCTTCCCCTAGCAGTGGTTTTCATAGCAAGTAGTTCCGCTTTCTGGTTTGACCTATCCTGGCTATAGTCTTTTGTATTTAGTATATGGATAACCCTTCTGGTGAATCCAGCTCTTCAGCTTGTGCTTTCACAGTTTCTAGAGAGCTTTTTCTAAAGTTAAATCTCCTTCACAGAGCAGTCTGCCACAAATGAATGTTTGAAGACCATGAAAGCATGAAGGATCGCTCAGTGATTTGAGCATTGGTCTGCTAAACCCAGCATTGTGAGGTCAATCCTTGCGGGGGCCACTTAGGGATCTGGGACAAAATCAGTACTTGGTCCTGCTAGTAAAGGCAGGGGGCTGGACTCAATGACCTTTCAGGGTCCCTTCCAGCTCTATGAGATAGGTATATCTCCATATATATATTATTATTAAGTAAAATACTGACTAAATCTGAGGAAGATTGCATGCTAAAAAGGAGTGAAACCTTTGAGAGAGACCATTTTTTTGCATGCATGCAAAAAACTGATGACACTATAGAGCAGTATGTCAGGGAATTAAGAAGACTCAGACCTGTGACTTTGGTGAGTTGACAGAGTCTCTGGTCAGAGATAAAATCATTTGTTCCCCCAGGAGCAAGTTGGCCTATGGACTTTGCTCACAATGTTGTGCCCATAACAAACTACCTGGGCAGCTGGCAGCTCTTAGACACCCATTTGTACTCCCAACTCAGGCAGGTAGGTGTTTGCACCCTACTCATTTGTGTGCACAATTTGCTCTGGGCACAACAATTTAATTAAGAGGCTTGGATAAAATATATAAACTCTAACTGCAGGGTGCAGCCAAACTTTCTATCTGTTCTTAAATCATGCTTCCCTCTCACCGGCCCAGTGAGAATAGTCTTGGAAAATGAAAATAGAGTAAAAAACAAACATATTGGCAAAAAGAACGGTATTTTGAAATCTTCAAATTTGTTTCTTATTAAATGAACAAAGCAATAAGAAATGAAAGGCCTGGGAGACATTAGCCTTCAATAAGACATTGCTTTTAAAAGGGATTTTGGGGGAGAATGGGCATTCTGCGTATCCTTCATGTCTGTTCCCAACTCTGGGAGAACAGTCCACAAACAAGTAAGTGCCAAATGAGTTTGCGTTAGGTCAACAGGGTAAAATACTCTTTGATTAAACGAACATAAAGAGATCTTCTGTAACCTTTTAAATCAGTTTATACCCGACGGAGGGCTCATTTACAGGTAAAGTTAATACCTCAGAAACTTTGCCCAATTGATTTGTATGTGAATTAGTGGGTGGGTTTCAGAATCCTTTGTATGTTCATCCTTCAGGCAAGATACTAACCTGAAAATGTTTTTTGGGCATCCCCAGCATGGGTGAGAGATCCCTTGGCACTTAGCACGCATGCTCTTGCTCTCTGTGACGGTAGTGCCACTGAGAGTGTCCAACCCAGATTGTTGCTCTTGGTTGGGTCAGTTTAGGAGAGCGATCGAATGACTGATTCCAGATTGATCATGTTTGGCTTGGCAGTGAAGTTAGAAGCGTAACTTCAGCCTCTTGCTTTGCAATTCAAACACGGCAGGGAGGATGGACTCTGTGTGAGCCATTCGCTGCGGTGCTAGGAACTCTCCAAGCAAACAAACCAGGAACAGGTGGCATGTGGCACTGTCAGCTTTAGTGGGCTTGATCCCCAGCTCCCGGCTGCCCTCCAGATGAGATCCTGAACATCTCCCCTCCTCACACTCCCTGGAGGTAGCTCCTGCAGCACTAGCCTCCAGATGATTTATAACCAATGGAGGGATAGTGAGGCAGGGCAGATAGGGAGAGAAACCTGCATACTCAGAGCACACGTGTTGGGTGAAATTCCAACATCACTACCGTGAGCGGTAGGGCTGGGAACCACCACTGTACCAACCTAAAGTACCTTTGCCATGAGGGAAACTAGGTGTTTTGCTTCTCCATAGACCAGATGTAGCACAGACAGCAGCAGTACAAGCTACCCCTCCACTGCCCGTCAGCTCTCTCCAGCACGTGTGTGGCCCCCATCACCACAGCATCTCACAATATTTAGCTAGCCACGCAACACCCCTGGCAGCCTGAGGCACAGAGAGACTAAGTGACTTGCTCAAGGTCATACAGGAAGTCTGTTGGGGAGCAGGGGCTTGAACCTAGACCTCCTAAATCCTACGTTAGCACTCTAACCACTGGACCACCCTTCCTCTCACTGACCCGGAAGTGGGACCTGCCTTGGCCAGAAGAAGAGTGAGGATGAAAGATAATAATGGGACGTGGGGGGCAGTTAACCAGACCCTCCAGAACCTTGAAGATTGAGCTGGGGCTTCTGTCAAAGTGTCAGATGCAGGGGTGGGAAGGGATGGATTTTATCTGAAGTGATTCACTCATCGTTAGGCCTACGGTGAAACAAGAGGCCTTCTAAGCGGTGGCCCCCTCCCCCTGCCCTCTGCTTTTCTCACCTGGAAGGTCAATAATGAGCCATCCATCCTCTTCCTCCTCCTCAGAGACAAAGGGTTTGGGTTCCTCCAGGCCCTCAGGTGTGCTGCTGTCACTGAAGAAGAGGCTGGTGAGGCGTTGGAACATGGCTGGGGAATGGTTTCCAAGATGAGCTTTGATGGGAAGAGAGAAGAAAAACCCAGCGTCGAGTGCCTGCCTCAGAGCACGGAGATGGATGTTGCTGGTGGGTGCCGGGTGGGAGAGTGACGCTTGAGAGTCCTGTCTGGGTGGACGAGTCCTTCTGAAGGGCAGAAACCCCTTCCTTCCTAGTGAAAACTTAGCTGAGTCGAGTTATGTATAGTGCAATCATGAGGTTCTTCACTTGGCTTCAGTGCAAAGGCCTGCGAAGAAAGGAGAAATTCATTCATGCCCTGTGGAAAGCCAGAGCTTCCTGCATCACGAGGGATTCAGATGGGCTGCAGGGAGGAGGGAGAGGAAACCCTGATCTGGATCTCAAGGACAAGTCGCTGCAACCATTCACTTTTTATAGGGTACTGTGTGCTGGGGAAAGCACAGCCCCTCAGGGCTGGCGGCTGCAGCCCGTTGATCTCTGACAGTGTCACTCTTACCACCCAGACACCTCCTGTAATGCTGAGTTCATTCAGCATTTTCTTTCCCCTCCCGGTGCCTCAGGCAATGACCTTCCCCTCACCCCCTTTTGCTTTTATTCATTTTGACCTGTTTTCCTCAAGAGCAAACAAACCAGCCTAGCGCTGGCACTCGCACAGAGTTTGCAAAGTGCAGGCTAGGTCTCCGGCACTAAATAAGGAATAAGAGATGAGCAGACTGTATGTCAGGAGACCTAGGTTCTAGTACTTGTTATGCCACTGACCTACTGTGTGACCTCGGGCAAGTCACTTTCCCTTGCTGTGCCTCAGTTTCCCCTCTGTAAAATGGGGATGTTGACACTTCCCCATCTGTGAAAAGTGTTGTGAGATCGAGGGGTGAAAACTATGATATTGTGCCAAATATTATTATTATGAAAAGCTAGGGATGGGCTAAGGGGCTGGACTGGATAAACACTCAAGCGTTCAGATGGTCACACGGAGCACATGATGCACTCATGACTGTAGAGCTGGGCAGGAAAATGCATGAGAATAGACTTTCCCGGTTATGTCAGTGCTGCTTCCTCTGGTCAGAAGCAGGAAGCCAAAAGGCATTGAAAATGACCAGGCCACCCTCTATCCCTTTCCCCCACGGTGAGTTAACTAAACAAGGATTAAGGTTTGGTTCACAGCTATTGGGATGGGTAGTCACCCCTTGAGTCACAGGCATCCTCGTGTCTTCCCACCGTGTGCTCCTACTTGGGTGAGAGTTGGAGGTGTTGGAGGGAGGGGGTCCAATAAATCTTAATTACAGTGGTGGAAATTAGACCCTGAGCCAGGTTCGGATCTTCATCCCCCTGGCATAAATCTGGAGCCTGTTGATTTCAATGGAGTTACTCCAGATTTACACAGCAGAATCTGGGGCAGCAGATGAAAAGCTGGAAAGGGATTTGAAAGGGCATAATGGCATGATCCTATCAGGAAGCTGATTAGAATTTAGGTCTTAGGGTTTGATCAACAGAATTCACCCCTTATCAAGAGGAAACAGATGAGACACTAAATATATACACCCGGAAAAAGCAGGCATCTGCTGACAGCCAACTCCTGGCCTGTAAGTCTCAGCCGGCAGGATTGTTAAACTGGCTGAATGTCTCTTTTGCAGACAGAGAAGTAGCTTCACACAAGAGAATAATAAATAGCAATTACAAATAGCCATGTTCTCCCCATTTTTCACTGAAATGTGTTGAGTCAGTCCACTAGTTCTCTCCAGCTCTAATAAATACTTAGACCTCAAAGCACTTTGCAAAGCTGCGTATCATCATCCCCATTTCACAGCTGGGGAAACTGAGGCACAGAGCAACTAAGTGACAAAAGTGAGAACAGACTTCCCAATTCCCAGTCCATTGCTCTCTCCGCTGGGCAAGGCTGCTGCCCGGGAACTAACAACCTCTATCAATGGCTGTGCTAAGGGATGAAGGGCCCTGTGGTTGGATGGGGTGGGTTTTAATTTAATATTTATCTTCTCTGAGAACAATGAGTAATGAAAGATTGCAGGAAAAGTGCTTCATTGCGCCGTGCCCTCAAAGCAGCCCTTTCCCTGCTGGAGTGCAGAAGAGATGACATAGCCACTTATCTGACCACCCTCTCGGCCAGATTTTGCAGGCTCATATAAATTGGACCCACATCCAAGCCACCCTGGGCTTGGAAAGAAAATGAACCGAAGGGGTTTTGCAGAATCAAAAGCACATGCGTGCTGGCCCATCTCCATTGCATTTGCATTCGTACCTTGGGCAGGAAGGAACAGTGTGGAAGAGAAAGCTGCCTCATTCAACAACCAGGGGGAGAGGGGTAGATGGGCCAAGGAGCTGGGGGAGGGGGGAGACTGAATACAGGCTGGCAGGGCTGAGAGAGAATCTGGGGTGGGAGGGAGACTAGGACTGGGAGTCAGACGAGAAGGCTGGGCAAGGAGACCAGGACTGGGAGCTGGGGAGATCAAAGAGAGAGCTTGGGGTGGGGTGGAGACCAAGACCGGATAAGGATCCAGGGGAAAGAGTCAGACTGCCTGGCAAGGAGACTAGGACTGAGGAACCTGTGGGGTGGAGGAAGAAGGAGATGAGACAGATCTGCTGATGAGCTGAGGCACAGGGGGAGAAATGGGAGTGGCTGGGCAAAGAGGCTGGGAGGAGGCACACTGAGATTGGATAGGGAGACTGGGACTGGGACCGGGACCCAGGGGAGGTGGAGAACATGGGGTGTGGGGAAAGAGACTGGAGGCCAGAGGAGGGAAAAATCTAGATTGGACAAGGAAGCAAGAAGGAAGGAACTGGGGGCAAGGCGGGAATGAGAATGGTTGGGCAAAGAGCCTGGGCTTGGGGGCAGGGACTGGGAAGGAGAGCCCAGAGTGGTGGGACTAGAACATGCTGGACAAGACCAGGACTGAGATGAAAAGTCTGAGGAGTGGAGACTGGGACTGGAAAAGAGAGGAGAATGAGAGTGGGACAAGGAGCCTAGGGTGAGGAGACACAAGACAGGGACTGCTAGGAGGGGATAGGGCAGAAGGGGTCAAGCTTCAGGGAGGGTACAAACAGACAGAAGTGTTCTGTGCCCACTAGAGCACACTCCCCTCCAGAGCCTGGGCTGGAACCCAAGAAATGAGTCTCACCCCTTCCTCTGCTGACAGCAAATATCTGTGAAAGCCCCTGGCAAAGTGTCCTATCCCCCCTCTAGTGCTACTCCATATAAAGGATAACAACCTACTACTGCTACCATTTGCTCAAGTGGCAGAGGTCTGTGTGGTGAATCTAAAGGTTCCAATGTGGCTGATGACCCATCTGGGTGTCAATGTGATGCCACAAGGTGGACTTTCTGATTTTTCAGTTTGCTTTTTTAAACACCTAGGAAATGACATACACGCACTCACATACAAAGTAGTTAAAAGAATATTATTAAGGCTGCAAAGTCAAGTACTCAGAAGTCAGGGTAGCTGGCCCTTTAAAAGGCAATGGGTCTCATGCCCACCTGTAACACCGCCAACTCTCCTCCCCAGGTAGGGAAAATTAACCAAGTCATGTGACCTTTGGGTCACCACACTGGATCAGGCCTCTGGTGGATAAGGAAGAAGCCTGGGCTAGCAGATGGCTATAGAGAGAAGAAGGTTTCCGTGGATGATGAGGAGTTGCTGCTGGTGAGCAGGAAGACAGACCCTTGGGAAGGAGAGGCTTTGCCTAGCTAGATACTAGGTGAGGACTCTTCATTTTGAGCTTATTTTGTGTTTGTGAGTCTTTGCTACTTGTGTAGGGCCAGGGGGAGCTGGATTAGAGGAAGATAGAGAGGCCAGCTGGAAGAAGCTGACCTGAAGCAGAGCACAGCCTCAGTAGAGGGCTGTGGGCTTCCTTGACTGGGAAAGGACCCCAGAAGGGAAACACTTTTTGTTTTTATACCTCTGGCCTGTGTGGAGTATTTGAGGAGGTCTGAGTGAAGGGAAACTAAGGCAGGGGAGTTGCAGCACCTTCCCAGGCTATGAGGGGTGACAGGAAATGCATAGGCAATGCCTGGCATTTCCTAGTTACTGCAATCTTGGCTGTGCAACTTTAATAATGCCTTTGTAGTGTGGTTTTGTGTATATAATTAGAATTATGTACAGCAGTGCAGTAAGAAGAAAATAACCCAACAAAAAGCACATGGGCTAGTTTGTTACAATGATGTTATGGTCCAGATCTGCGATGACCTTGGTGTGTAATACAAACCTTGTGATACATGTTCTTCCCAAATCAATAAACTGTGTAGCAGAGTAGAGCAGAGACTTGGCTATGCTATAAACAACTGAGAAAAGATCTGGCTCCTCTGGCAGTGTAAAGGGCCGGTTAATGTGTCCCAGGTGGCTGGGCAAGAACTCCCCCAGCACTGGACTGCCATAAGCCACCCCATTATGCCCCTGTTCCGAGCCCTGGGATATTGTCTATGATGGTAGTGCCTTGAGACCAGCCATGGTCAATGCCCCATTGTACTAGGACAAACAAAGTAGTCCCGTCCCTGCCCCCAAGCAGCTTATTTAAATAAACAAGATGAAGGAGGTAGGGGAAAAGGTCTAATGCACAAGCAGAGAGAACTGAGTGATGGTTTCTGAATGTCCTGATAGTCCCACAAGTTCTATCCTGGCGGTTTGGTATTTTGCATATGATGGCTTTAGGAGGAGACAAACTGAACGGAAAGACAAAAGAAGGTGAGAGACCAGCTTAGGAAGGGACTCAGCCAGGCCCGTAATGCTCCAGGGACTCTGGGATGCACTGCGGTCTATAGGCAGCTCAAGGACTGCGATAAGTTAAACAGCTGGGGCGACTCTCCTCTATATCAGGGGCCATTTGAATCCTTTGAACACCACAGAGTTCAGAGGGTGCAAAGACGACTTAATGCCACCATTCCCTCGCCTCTTCCTCATGGCTGCATCTCCTGGGGGCACCGCACAGAACTGGCTCCTTCAGAACAACCTCTGACAACTCCATTACGTTAAAGGGGAGAGAAGGTCAAATAAAATATTTGTCCGAATGGTCAAATAAACAGAGTTACACTCCAGGGCTGAATACTTGAGTGTCTCTCTTTCTAGATTTGGGAGGAAGCATTGTCTAGTGATTAGAGCATAGTGTTCAGAGCCAGGCAATCATTGTTCAGTTCCTGCCTCTAGCCCAGGGCAGGCATTTCACCATGTTATGGCTTGTTACCATCCCAATTTTACTGATGGGGGGGGGGGGGGGGGGAAGTAATTCTCTAATTCAGAGTGGGACTGGGGGCAGGGTTGAACTTCATTATTGTCAATAAAGATCTGGAAGACCTACAGAACGGTGGTGTGACATATTAATGGAAAAATATATTCAGATGAGACCAAAAAAAAACAGGGATTAAAACCACATCAAGGGCTAGATTTGGGGGAATTGAACTTGCATGCACAAGACACAGTTTTGCATGCATATGTTTGTGCAAGTGAGGATTCTAGTTTGAGAGGGTGGCTGTCATAGGGTGAGCTGCCCCTCAAAAGGAGTTGGACCTCTTGTGTCTGGTTTTCCCTGAATCCTGCATAGGAGTGGGGTCATGTGGCTGGGTCTGATGATTGGGCTGGATGCAATTCTTGCTATTAAAAATGCTGCCTGGTCTCTCTCTCTCTCTCCCCCTCCTCCCCCCATTCCTATGGGGAGAAACCTGAGAGCAGAACACGAGGGGGGCTTAGCCAGGAAGGATCTGGGGCAGACTTAGGGAAGTATGGGAAGAAGGCCTGAAGTAAAGGCCAAAGAGGCCCCACCTAAGCAGTGTGGAAAGCAGGCCTGAGGGGACAGAGATGGGGATGGAAGACCTTAAAGTAGATGGCTGTTCCCTTATTTAGGGCCTTAGAGCTGGAGCCTGGGGTAGAGGGGGAGACCAGACTCTCCTGCACCTTCAGTTGTGCCTCCTGGAGAGGTGAGTAGACAATGCTGGCCAAGGGTGGTGGAGGCTAGGGAGAAGGCTGTGAGGGACCCCTGCCTGAAGAGTGACTTATTGGAGCGTCTCATCCAGGGCTGAGGGGCTGTTCAGGCAGGGGAGAGGGCTAGAAGGACTCTTGAGCCCTGAAGCAGGAATGGTGGCCCAGCCCTGAGGTATGGGGAGTCCTCGCATTGAGGGGCCAAGGACTAAACCAGTGGCACTCAGGCAAAGGCCATTTGGGTGTGAAGAGGGCCAGACAGACCACTGAGGCCATGACAGCAAGTGACAGAACTTGTATCTATGCCTTGTGTGGACTCTCTATTCCCCCCCTATCCCTGAGAAGGGGAGCTTATGAAGTAACCAGAGATCCAAGTGCACCAACCGACCCATTCTGCCAAGGGAGATGGTGGACCTGAAGGGAAGGGGGGACTGGAAGCAGGTGAAGGTGAAGCACTGGCCCTTATCCCTTCTGAGGCAGAATGACCTGAAAGCTGCTAACACTAAGGTCTGGGGGACAGAAGTGGTAGCTGGTTTATGTAACCAGCCAGCCCACAACAGCTTTGTGTAACATGCTGGCCTGACCATGTCCCTGTCCCTTGCTAGTGTCTGGCCCCAGAACTTATTACTTACAGCCTGCCCTGCCTGCGAAGGAGCCCTTCAGAGCCTCTTCCTGAGCACGTGCAGCCAGAGTTGGGGCTGCAAGAGTAACTGGGCAGCAGCTCAGCGCTTTTCTCGTTCCTCACGAGCTCTCCTGGATCATTAAACCCCAGGTGAGCTGTCCCTTCACCTGAGCAACCTTCACTATAACTGCATTGCCTCTCCTCTTAAGCAGCCTGACCCAAAGACCATTGGGAGATGTCCATTGACCTTCATGGGCTCTGGATCAGGTCCATAATGAAGTTCAGTGAACAGTGGCTCTCATACAAGCTGGCTTTCTAGCTCAAATGGTAGGGGCTGGAGCATGTGGTGCTAAGGTTCTGTATTTAAGGCTCACTAACAATGGCGTATCTGTGGCCATGGTTTGTTATATTTGTACATTTATGGCTCTTTTTTAATGGTACCGACCTGGACTAAGCTATTGCAGGGTGCAGTGCTGTCTTAGAGGTGGGTTGACACTTGAAACCACCGAGCATGCAGTAAGTACCAGTAAGGCCCTGGCTAGTCTGAGATGAGCTAGAAGCTAGACGCACCAAGATCCCAGGATTCTGCAATGCCTGGTGCAGCAGGCTGGAAATTCTGCAGCACTTCATCTAAATACTTACAAACAGAGGCTTAATGAACTAAACATGGAAATGAATAGGGCAGGACCTCTTGTGTTAGTAAATGCAATTTGTTTTAGAATAGCCCCATCTCTCCTAAAAAATCCACATTAGATTTTTTTAAACAGACTTCTAGGTCATTGTGGTGAATCTGGCTGGCTGGCTGCAGGCTCAGAAAGATAATACTGCACCAGTTACGCTCAATTCATGCTTTCAAGGCTTTCTTCTCAACTGTGAGGGCTAGAAGTATAACAAAGCTGAGATCCTGAAGCACAGCTCTCTGGAAATGCTATGGCCACAGAACCTCAGGCCGAGTCCCAGGTATAGAACCACGTATGTACACCTCTCCCAGGTATGGTAAATCAAGTACCATAGGGTACAGCAGACTACCTGACCAGTGATATCCCTGTTAGAGATCTTTTAATAGAACTTACTCCAATCATATACCATAGTGCTCCATGTGGCTGGTTCGCCCAAGCACCTGTGTAACTGGGCTGGCATACGAGCTATTCTCTGAAGCTCCTGCAGGCTTCCCCATAGCTGCGCTCAGTAGTCTTTTCTTTGCTGGGAAAGTCACCCATTGACCATGGGTATAGCTGAATAGGATTTAAGTGCCCAGAATCCACCTCATTCCAGGAATCCATACTCCTGGACCTTTGGCACTGTAATTGGATGCTACTGAGCTAAGAGGTGTTTCAATATATGATACCAAACTGGGAGGGATTGCAACTGCTTTGGAGGACCGGGTCATAATTCAAAATGATCTGGACAAATTGGAGAAATGGGCTGAGGTAAACAGGATGAAGTTTAACAAAGACAAATGCAAAGTGCTCCACCTAGGAAGGAAAAATCAGTTTCACACATACAGAATGGGAAGAGACTGTCTAGGAAGGAGTACGGCAGAAAGGGATCTAGGGGTTATAGTGGACCACAAGCTAAATATGAGTCAACAGTGTGATGCTGTTGCAAAAAAAGCAAACATGATTCTGGGATGTATTAACAGGTGTGTTGTGAGCAAGACACGAGAAGTCATTCTTCCGCTCTACTCTGCTCTGGTTAGGCCTCAGCTGGAGTATTGTGTCCAGTTCTGGGCACCGCATTTTAAAAAAGATGTGGAGAAATTGGAGCGGGTCCAGAGAAGAGCAACAAGAATGATTAAATGTCTTGAGAACATGACCTATGAAAGAAGGCTGAAAGAATTGGGTTTGTTTAGTTCGGAAAAGAGAAGACTGAGAGGGGACATGATAGCAGTTTTCAGGTATTTAAAAGGGTGTCATAAGGAGGAGGGGGAGAACTTGTTCACCTTAGCCTCTAAGGATAGAACCAGAAGCAATGGGTTTAAACTGCAGCAAGGGAGGTCTAGGTTGGACATTAGGAAAAAGTTCCTAACTGTCAGGGTGGTTAAACACTGGAATAAATTGCCTAGGGAGGTTGTGGAATCTCCATCTCTGGAGATATTTAAGAGTAGGTTAGATAAATGTCTATCAGGGATGGTCTAGACAGTATTTGGTCCTGCCATGCGGGCAGGGGACTGGACTCGATGACCTCTTGAGGTCCCTTCCAGTCCTAGAATCTATGAATCTATGAATATGAATCTATGAATAAGGGCCATCTGTTTTTTTTTGTTGTTGTTGTTGTTTTTTTTTTTCCTCTTGTATTCTGCAGAAAGTGACCAGTCCACTAGCAAGATGCAGGAAGGGTGTTCTGAGTCTGATGTGCTTCAAGCCTTGAAATGAAGTGGGGCAGATCCTGGGCCTGGCTGAGACGTTGTTCAATCTCCAGGAAAACTTAATGCAGCCTAAAGGCTGCTCTAAATTATGCCAGCAAGGATAGTCCCCTAGGGACGACTGCGCTGGCTGGGGAATTGCTGGAGTGCAAGATTCTCTGGCCACACCAGCACACTAATCTATGCTTGGGTTCAGGATTGGGTGGCTGCATCAGCTTTATACCACCACGGATTCCCATAGGTCAAGAGAAGGGATGCAGATGATACAAAACTATTCAAGATAGTTAAGTCCCAAGCAGACTGCGAAGAGCTACAAAAGGATCTCACAAAACTGGGTGACTGGGCAACAAAATAGCAGATGAAATTCAATATTGAGAAATGCAAAATAATGCACATGGGAAAACATCATCCCAACTATACATATAAAATGATGGGGTCTAAATTGTCTGTTACCACTCAAGAAAGAGACCTTGGAGTTACTGAGTGGATGTTTTCAGAGAACTACCCACAATGTGCAGTGGCAGTCAAAAAAGCAAACAGAATGTTGGGAATCATTAAGAAAGGGATAGATAATAAGACTGAAAATATCATATTGCCTCTATATAAATCCATGGTACGCCCACACCTTGAATACTGCGTGCATATGTGGTCACCCCATCTAAAAGAGATGTATTGAAATTGGAAAAGATCCAGAAAATGATTAGGGATATGGAATGGCTGCTGTATGAGGAAAGATTAATAAGACTGGGACTTTTCAGCTTGGAAAAGAGAGAGAAGTCTATAAAATCATGATTGTTGTGGAGAAAGTAAACAAGGAAATGTTGTTTACTCCTTCTCATAATGCAAGAACTAGGGGTCACCAAATGAAATTAATAGGCAGCAAGTTTAAAACAACCAAAAGGACGTTTTTTGTTTTTTTTCACACAATGCACAGTCAACCTGTGGAACTCCTTGCCAGAGGATGTTGTGAAGGCCAAGACTATAACAGGGTTCAAAAAAGATAGGTCCATCAATGGATAGCCAGGATGGGCAGGGATGGTGTTCCTAGCCTCTGTTGGCCAGAAGCTGGGAATGGGTGACAGGGCATGGATCACTTGATGATTACCTGTTCTGTTCATTCCTCTGGGGCACCTGGCATTGGCCACTGTTGGAAGACCGGATACTGGGCTAGATGGACCTTTGGTCTGACCCAGTGTGGTTGTTCTTATGAAGGCCCAGCTGTCTGGTTAGGGCCACTTTCCATCCCTTCTATGTGTCCAGAGGGGATGGAGCCATGGGCTAGGATTTAGCCCACTGCACTCTGCTTCCTCTTATCTGCTGCAAAGGCCTACTGTGCCCTGGTAGTACCAATCTCCAGTGCAGATGTAATTGCTCTGGGGGAGCCAGTTACAATATGGTTTCTCTGGTTATGACATGGTTCCACTTTAGAGTATAGATTGGTCCTTAATTCTGCCCTGACCCCTGCCATAGGCTCTGGGCTGCATTCCTTGGGATGTCTGGCATCCTTCTTTGTGGGCATTTTGTCTATAAACTCATTATGGGTGTAAAGCCACCTGACACTTCGCTGGTGGAGCATGTTTTGTGTCAACAAACATTGACGATCAGCCTTCGGCAAAGCTAGGGCTTTAAACCTCGGCCTATTTAAAAACGTGATCGACACCTCACCGCTCACACTTAACACAGAGGAAAAGAAAACACTGCAGAGGCACAATATGGTCATGTGAACCACCTGAACTGCTGACCATGGAGCACTTGCTCCCTGGTGCTGCAGTGAAGCTGAACTTTTTTGCATTCAACTATTTTTAAAAAGCATTCAGGAAGCTTTCTATTCACTGGCTATGAATGCCCTTCAGGTCGGGGCACTGCTTAAGCACAGTCTAGGTAACTAGCACAACGGAGCACTTTAATGACTTGCTCCATTGTTTATGAAAGGCTGGAGAACACTGTGTAACTGGCAGCATCAAAGCTAATCAATCTGGCGTGTAAACACCTTGATGGGAACTGCTATGCAGGCGATGTGGAGAGGACACAAGAGATGGATGAAAGTCAGCTTTCAATTAGAAAAAAGTTGTGCATGCAGTCTTCCAGAATTTGATAAACAGGGGTGTTGTAGAGCTAGGGAAGAGGGAGGGGCACATCACTCCGGTAACAATGCCATTCTCCCTATAAGAAGAGGGCCCTCTGCTCTCCTCTACAGAGCTGCTGGTATCTCCAACCATCACCAGCTTTATTCTACATGTTTGGTCTACCTTAGTTCCTGATCTCCATACACATGCACTCAAGCTGTCCCTGTTAGTTCCTGTAGCAGCCCTCTCTGCATGTTACAAACCATTAGAGCGTCTCATTTAAATTGTGGAGTCCCTCCATGTACTGGGAGGAGGAGAATCCATATAACATTCCTCGCATGGAGCTCTATCCAGAATAGGCCCACTGACATTTATGGGATTACTCCCATGAGCTCATGCTGCAGGATCAGCCCAAGTATTAGCGCTCTACGAGTTTACTCTTCAAACGCAGACCGTACAGCCCTTCAGAAGTGTGCATCTACCAATCCTATAAGAGGGGATTGTGAGGCCTAGACACAAAGTGCCAACTCAGATTCGTACAGAGACTTGGCGCTAGAGAACCTAGCTCTCAGTCCCAGGCCAATGGAAGAACCACTATCTCACTCTGGCAGCCGTTCAGAAATACTCTTGCTGCCTTCGTAGGGTTTCCATGGAACAATGGCAAGATTCAGCCCTAAGAGAGACACATTTTCATTTACAATGAGCCATCTCCTGCCTCTTAAACCCTTTGGGCCAGTGTCTGCTGGTGCTTTATATGAACGTGAGGGGTCATAATGAATGCCCAGAGAGTGCAGCACTGTGAGGGAAGCAATCCTAACGATAACATACAGAGGCACATGGCATCGATAGGTGAACTGGGCAGGGGCTCGAGGGAGAGCAGACGAAGGATGGTTCAGCAGTTAACGCATTGGTCCATGAGTCAGGAGAGCTGAGTTCTGTGCAACCTTGGGCAAGTCACTTAGTGCTGAGTCCTCCAAAGGGGGTGAGATTCTGGGGGAGCAGCTCAACTGTTGAATGTTAAGACACACTTTGGGCCTGATTTGCAGAGGTTCTCAGCACCTTTAGCTCCCACTGACTTCAAGCGGAGTCGTGGGTGCTCCACCACTCTGCAAACCACCTCCAGGGGGGCACAGGCTGAGCACTCAGGAACTCAGATGCCCCAAATCAATGGCCACTTTTGAAAATATTGGCATCTCTTTCCCTCTTCCCCCTCCCCCCCATATTCCCATCTGTAAAAGGGTGTGTGTGGGGGGGAGAAGTGACCTCCCTCTCAAGGGTGAAATCTGCCCCAGAACATGCCTCAACATGGGGAAGGGGGGGTAAGCAGTGCCTCGTTGCTCGTATGGGCCCACTGCCCTGGGGTGAATCCTCCCCAGCCCCCCATGTCTGAAGCTGGATGTCATTAGAGAACTGCAGAGCATTGTTCTGGAGCAGAAGTGACCGAGTTGTTGACGGCTCAGATCAGCAATGAGGGGGCTAGGAGGAAAGGATGTTGGTGAGTGAAATGACTCTTCCCTGTGCCTGAGTCTCTTTAAAACCTACTCAATCCAAGCCTTTGACAATTGCTTGCAATGAGCCCAGCTGGGCCCTTATTAAGGGCAGTGAAGGATTTTAAGCCCCTAGTCCAGTCAGCAACTCCCTCTTGACACCATCACTTAGTGACCCTGGAAAAGGCGATGGCGGGAGGAGCTGTGTTCGTGCCACGGTGTGGACTGAGCTGCAAGCAGCAAACATGGGCAGAGCAGTTGGCACCTGTCTGAAGCACAGAGCTCCTCTGAAGGGTATAGGGAGGGTTGGAATAAGATTTGTGGTTCACACTATATAGAGGCCTTGGCTTCCCACTTCCTGAGCAGAGTGGGATGCAGCTGAACGTGGCTCTCCCACAGGGCTTGTCCTGGCTGAGGGAGAAGGGGAAGCCATTTCTATGAGAGGCAAGGAACTGACACATTCTGACCTGATGAAGAGGACAGAGGCTGTTCGTGGTGGGCTCCTGTGGACTTCAGAGCTGGCACATAACCAGCCCTTGAAAGGGAGCATGCCAAGCTGCTCAGGCTGGAAATAAGACCAACCGGTTGCATTTTGGCTTGTGAGGCCTCCACTCTTCTAAGCGGACTAGACTGACGCTGGACATCTATGAATCCAGCTTGTTCATGAGACTGGCTCTTTCCAGCCAGAGTGGTGGAGAAATCCAGCACCCTTTGCCTGTTCTTATAGGGTCTCCCCATAGTGGTTCTGCAGTGTGAACATTGGCATGTGGGGGAGTGCGTCTAGAGCACGGCCTCTGATTATACCTCAGTGCCCTCATACTGGCCCCAGAAAGTCAATGGGCAAAGGGTCAGGCGCCAAAAGAGACTTAACAAGGGGTCTCTTCCCTTCTTGGGACAGGCCTGTAGCACTCCTGCTTCCAGTCAGGAGATCAGAGGGGCAGCTGCCAGCCCCATGGTGGGACACAGGCAGGTCCAAGCAGCCCAGCCACGGTATTTTAGTAAGTTGCAGATGTAGGAGGCAGGGAAAATAAAGCTTGTAAGCTTCTCCCTGGACTCTTGTTTTGTGACAGGGCCCTGGCCAATACCAACCAGGCCTCTGGGTGGCTGGGGCATAAATTCTCCCCCCTTCAGGACAGACCCCAGCTCCCTGAAGCCTAGGTGGTCCAGGGAGACCCCGTGCCCCCAGAGATGATGTGGCAACCTGCCCATCCCACCAACCCATCAGATGGCTTGTGAGTAGGAGCCAAAACAGGGGTGTGGCCAGGGGTGTGCCTAGGATGCCAGATTGCTTTAATCCAACCCTGCCTTAGGGCTTGTTTACACATACACAGTGCAGCGGCGCTTGGTGACGACTCTATCTAATGCTTCTCCCATCGGTGTAGGTGGTCCACCTCCCTGAGCGGCGATAGCTATGTCAATGGGCAGTGCACACCTGGCGATATACTGCTGCCTACATCGGGAGTTCAGTCGGTATAGCTGTGTCCCTTGGGAGGGTGGATGTAGTTATACTGACGTAAG
This sequence comes from Trachemys scripta elegans, assembly GCF_013100865.1. Classification (NCBI taxonomy): domain Eukaryota; kingdom Metazoa; phylum Chordata; order Testudines; family Emydidae; genus Trachemys; species Trachemys scripta. The sequence continues at coordinate 25,806,816 of NC_048309.1, forward strand.
TCTGCAGGGCAGACCAAACCTTAAGTGCAGCTTGTTTCATCAGCATCCCCCTCCTAGATGGCACTAGCATTGCAGGCAAACTACATAAATATAGTGCTACTAAGAAGGGCAAAAGTTACAACAGGAATTTGAATCATAGCAAACATCACTTTGTTCCCGAGAGCTGAGGTCGGGGTGTGCGCGCTCATGTCTGTGACAGAGCTATGTTATCTGCCCGTGCAGTGTGGAAGGCCCTGATCCCAGCAGCCTCTGGGCCCTACAGCAATGACTGTTAATTATTAGCGTGAGTCCTACGCCTGCTAGATACTTTTCAAGCGGGCGTGAAGAAAGCGTGCTGGCTCTAGGTGGGGTAGAGCTCAAACTGCAGAAACCTCAGGGAATCTGCCCTACTAAATCTGAGGTCAGGAAGGATTTTCCCCTCCCCACCCCAACACAACGGTTTTCACTTTCCTCTGGGGCACAGAGTTGGGATTGTTGGGCAGATCTACTTTCTCTGGCAGCAGGAAGAGCTTTAGATATCGGCAGATCTGAGCCCTTGTCTCCATTTCAAATTGCACTAAGCTAAATGGTTCCTAGTGCATGAGATCCACCATTGCCATGATACTGGGGCTCTCTGGGAGTTTATATTGGCATCTGTGAGCCCACTTCATAATTGAGCCCATAAATTGCTCTAATTTCTCTGCAGATCCAGCAATCTTTATTTATATATATATTTTAAGTTTACTGCTTTAACTGGCTAGTGCATATGTGCCCTGATGACTTCTGCTGGATGGAACCAGAACAGCTCAGCTGTGTGTCAGAGGCCCTACACTAATAGAGAGTCGCTGGGGGGCTGTGCTTTTGGAGCAGGAGGATCTGAGGTCCCATCAACAGCAGCATTGGAAGATCTGAGTGATCATTCCTGAGTTGCCATGGTTTTGATACAACATCTTAATGTGGGTGGCTCCCCTTTACAGCATGGCAGGTACTAGATTCCATCAGCCAGTCATCTGAATGCTCATGAATGTGTCTACATTTGCTAAATGCACATGTTGCCAAGAGCAGAAGTCAGTTGAATTTTACCATGGAACTGTGTGCCTTCTTCTAGCAATACAGCACTGGAACTTTATCATGTCTCTTTGCACAACATCTGTCATGTGAGCAAGTTGTACAGAAAGTTTAGGACTAACACAGCCCAATCTATGGCCTGATGTGACACACAGGGTTGCCAATTTAGGTTGGATGTATTCCTGGAGGCTTCATCACATGATGATCTTTCATTCCTGGAGACTCAAGGACAATCCTGAAGGATTGGCAACCCTATTTGGGGGGGGGGGGGTGAGAGAGAGAATTTAGTTCTCTCTCTCACTCCAATTAAATTGCTCTCTAAATCTTAAGATTTTTCCTTCTAATTAACAAAACAGATCAGGAGGGAAGGAGATCTAAAACAAATATGATGAAAGGGTTAGGGGCCAGATCCTCAGTTGGTATAAGTAGGATGAGGACCTGGTCATAAGCATTCTATAAATTGTCACAGGTTAGGTGTTTTGTTGACTATACAACAGAATGTAACTGTTGGTTGCTTAGGTTCTTTTCTGCTTATGTTGTTGGCTGTTTATCTTGAGCTGCCTTCACTGTTAAACAACATAGTGTTTGTACATACATATATGTATAAGTCCAAATTGATCCCTGGTGTAACTCCATTTCAGAGGTGTTACACCTGGGTTGAATTTGGTTGATAACAAGGGACACCAGGGCCAAGGTTGTTGCTGTGTCCTTAAATTACACTGTTTGTGAAAGTGGCCTAAGTTATAAGGTCACTGACAATGTTTTAGGCCTACACGTGGACTTCCCTTGGCAATTGTCCCATATTGAATTGCAGTCATAGGGGTTTTTTTTTTTTTTAATTGATCTTTGCTGCAGAACAACATACAAACTTAATGTCTGGCCCATTCTGCAATCTACTGAAAACTAACTGGCCCTGCAAGAGGAAGAGGGGGGTGGAGAGCCAGGTCGAGCCTGTAAAGAGGAGGAGTCTGGTGGTCCCCTTCCAGTTAATTTACAAGGGCCCTACTTCAGCAAAGCACTGAGGCATGAGCATTGGCCTCAGCAGAACTTAAACATGGGCTGAAGTGTTTTGCTAAATAGGGATCAACTTAAGCATATTCTTAAAGATAAGCATGTGCTTAAGTACATTGTTGAATCAGAGCCTAAAGTAGGAGGCAGTCTCTTGCCTTATAATTTGCCGTGATGTGAAATGCATCTAAAACAAGTCCATTGCTGGAATAAAAACGAAATGCACTTGTATACCATGGCGAAGGGGCAATCTTATCCAGGTTTTTGTAAGAAGCAACACAGCTCTATATGGCCTCTCTGGAAACACCAGACTAGTAGCCCAAAGCATTCTGGTTTAAAGAATCCAGGAGTTTTCTGAGATCCTAGAATGGAAGAGTGTTTGAAAGCACAGACCTTCTCTTTTGTTGCTCTAAAGTCTGCACCTTGCTCACAGATTTGCCCCCCAAGATAGCAAGTTTCTTGCCTGTGTGTGAATTTTAGGGCTGAGTTATAAACTAGGCCATCAGAGTGTATAATGGAAATAATTTCTATATATATATATTAAAAATAAAACACTCGAGTCTAGACTTTAACTGATGCTCAACCTTCCTCCAAGCGGGGAAGTGGTATCCCTGTTTCTCAGGTGGTAAAGGGAGGAATGAGGCACAGATAAGTTAAGTTGGATGTCCAAAGTTACATAGGGAGTTTGGCAGTGCCTGAAACTAAAATTCTTGGCTCTCAGACCCCTGCTTTAGCCACTGTCCAAGGCTCTATATTCCTGAAGCTATTACCTTTACCAGCTAGGCAGCTACAATTAGGTCTAGTATGCCCCAAAATTGCTTTTTCTTATCTGTTGTCAAAGGCCATGGAACGATGTCTTCACAAGTGTTTAATAATTAACAGTAGCCCAGTGCTCGCCATGAGCAACCCAACAATAGGCAAACCCTGTGTAGGCAATCCTGGAACAATGAACCAGTCGGTGTGTCCAGTGGAAGACAGATTTCAGTAAGGGCACAAGGGGTTCTTACTAATGGGAATACAGACTCTGGGCCAAATCTCCAGCTGTTGTAAATCAGTGTAATGCCACTGACTTCAGTGGAGCTCTCCTGACTTAAACCAGCTGATGAATTGGCCCTCATGGTGTTAATTGTATATTGGCTTGACAGGGGTCTTGCTAGCATGAAATAAGGGGTTGTATGAGGATAGTCACCAGGCCTGGCTCATAGCAAAAGGAAAAATAGGGAGGCCTTTGGCTTATTCTTATGGAGCCTGCCCAACTAAGCAACACCCTCAGAAATTGCTATCGACTGGTTCCCCCTTTTGGGAAGGTGGGATAGCAGTGACATGCTACTTGAGTCTTAAAGTGACAGTGCCCCACCTCACTCCCTCACCAAGTGTTTTATTCTGAGCCACTGGATGATAGAGAGAGCTGCAAACTGTTTCCTCAGTTTGTCTGTAAGGGGCCCTTAAAAACCCTGGCTACACACCTGGTGGAGGGGCTTCTGAGTTCTGCACCTAACTATGGTTTTCCAAGCTAGAGTTGAACACTTAAGTCCTCCAACTTGCTCCTTTCCCACATGGAGTCAGGGAATCCCCCTGGTGAGTAGGTCTCCACTCCTTGCCTGAAGGACTTAGAACCATATGGTTTGTTACAACTACCCGAACTTAAAGCAAAATAAACACAAGGAGAGAAGATGGGGCACTAGTACGGCCACTTCTACATACACAAGGTTTGTCTTCACTGCAGAGTAAACCTGGGAGTTGCTGCTGAGCCCTCCTCCTTCCCCACACACCACCCTCTCACACAGATTTGGTGGTGCTTTTGGCCCAGCTCGAGCTTTCACTTTGCATGGAGGACACAAACTAAATCACTCAAGTTCTGATAGTCCTCCAGAGCCTTCCCATAATTCCACTTGGGCCCAGGCAAACAGGCTAATTAGCTGACAATTCAGCTGCTGAGCTTACTTCAATGCAAAGACCAATGGGATATGCCCCCAGGCAGGCCCATTGAGAGAAAGCTGGGGCCCACTTCCCCCACTGCACTTTATTTACACAGACTTATATGGTTTTGAGGGGGGGGTCTTAGCTTGGGGCCCTAGTACAGTTGTCCCCCTTTCATCAGCCCTGTCCCCAGGAGTCCTAATAACAGATGGGGGAGTGCGGTACTGGTAACCGGGGTAGGACTTTACAGTGTGGCTGCTCACACTTAAGCTCAGTTAATCAGGTGCCAGCCATCAGGGTTACTTCTGCAGTGAAAACATGCCCACCGTTAGCAGACTAGTTACTACTTTATGGGTGAGCAGGTTCCTTTCAAAACCAGCTCCATTTCCTGCTCCCTACCTCCATCTATGAACCTCCACAATGAATGGAAGGGGGAAGTAGTTAACGAAAGGCACTTACAGCAACAGGTTCCTCTTTATGTGAAGACCTCCTAAGGGGCCTGCCAATCTTACATAGTGTAATCCAGGGGATGTCCTACAAGATAATGCAGAATGACTTGGGGAGGGCTCAGTTGCCTAGGGAGCAGGTCTGAAATGTTTACATACTCTGGAATCTCAGGTTTGGGCTTTCAGAGGCAGTTCAGGCCTACAGCCTTCCAAGGCAGAGAAACTGAATTCCATCTAGTTGATGATCGCCTAAGTGAAACCTCAAACTGAGATCCTTATCTCTCCTGCACAGAGAGATAAGGGCCTGAAAGGCCTTTCATAAGAGATAGGGTTGCCTGGGTGTCCTTGGCCAACATGTTGTTTCTACTCCTGTTGCAACATCAGGCATAGCTGGTGCCAAGCTCGGTCATTCAAGGCTTACTGTAAAGAATGCACAAGGGTCATGCTTAGTGAAGGACACTTCCGGGCATGTTTGTGTCATGTGTGATTGTTGCACTTTTGCCGGTACTGCCCACCAGTGGTGCAAGTAGGGCGGTACAGTTCGCTGTACCAATAAGCTATTTATAGCCGGTACAGCGTACCAGAAAGGCACAGGAGGAGCAGAACATGGGGCTGCCGGGTGGCCCCACGCCGGCCACTCCTCCGGTGCGGCTGTACTGCCCCCAGCCCTTCCACGCAGCTGTGTGCCTGGGTCTCCTGTCTGGGGTCTGTACAGCAGCCCTACCGGAGGACAGTGCTGGGCGGGGGGAAAGGGGGGGCATGAGGCTAGGGGGTGGTACAGCCACACCAGAGGAGCTGCCCACATGGGGCCACCCAGCAGCCCCATGTTCCGCTCCTTTCACCCCTTCAGTTCCCAGGAGAGCCCTGCGGTTCAGGGTGCTCCTGGAAACCGCAGCGGCGAAAGGAGCAGAACCCCATGCTGGCAGCTCCTCTGATGCAGCTGTACCGCCCCTACTCTCGTTCTCCCCCCAGCCACCCCAGCACTGTCCTCCGGCGGGGCTGCTGCACAGACCCCGGACAGGACTCAGGAGATGCAGCTGCATGGAAGGGCTGGGGGCGGTACAGCCATGCCAGGGGAGCCGCCGGCGTGAGGCTCGGTTGCCAGTGTGGCTGAAAAAAATATTCTCTGTTGTCAGAGGGAGCTGGTTTGAAGCTCTTCTGCTGGCAATTCCCAAAGCAGGTGTGACTCTGTGAGCCAGCTATTGTTCCAGAGACCAAGTCCTCCTCTTCTCTTAGCAGCCCACACAGCAGCTGTGCCTTGTTCACCCATTGGGAGCGCCCCCCACCCCAGGTAACATGGGAGGGGGAGAGCACGGGGCCCTGGAGTGGGATCATATGGGGAGGTCATGTCCCCTCTCCCCCATGCTGGAGCAGCATACCAGTAAGAATTGAATTCTACTTGCACGACTGTAGCTCACTGACTGCTGCCCTTCATCCTAGAGGCAGCTGCATTTCAGAGCTGGGGGACAGTCCTGTATGGATAGCTTGTGAAATGCACTTTGGTCTGAAAACTGCTATGTCTGCATCTGTAGTAGAGAGAGAGAGCTCTCTGTACAAGGGCTGGCATGACCTTTGATCTTAACATGGGCCGAGAGCCCAGTCCCACTAAAATCAATGGCAAAACTCCAAGGGAGGCAGGATCAGGCTGTTTCCCCATGCCCTACAATCAGTGGCTCTTGTCCAACATGATTAGCACTTTGTGCCATAAACCACCCAGCCATTCACAGAAAACATTCCCTTCCTAGGGGATCAACTCAGCATTTGCCAAGGCTGGTGGGCAGCTAGCAGCTGTCTTCATGGCTAAAGAGTAACCCGCCAATTGCCCCCCTCACATCTGCAGTGCATCCAGCAAAGGTGCAGACACACTGCTTCTCGGGCTCTTAGAAATGTTCCGCCAATCCATTGTTTGCAATGGTAGCCGCTGATTGCAGCAGCACGCAGGGAAATAAAAAGGCCTGTGCTAAAGTAGTTAGAGAATTGCTTTGTCTGTCAATCATTTATCTGGATTTTAAAAAAACTTGGCCCCACTAACAGAAAAAAGCTAGTGTAAGGGGACTGTTGCCCCCTTACTAACATTCAGTGGGGTGTTTTGGTTGGCTAGCTCCCAGCACTGAAAGGGGAAGGGTCGATGGCAAATCAGGAGCCTGAGACTGACAGTCCCCAGGGGCAATGGGGAGAGGCCAATGCTCCAGATCAGCCTGATTGACAGGGCGGGCAGGCTAATCAGAGAGTCAGGAGGCCAGGGTGGGTCCCGTCCTCCGTGGAAACTGGAATGGCCTGAGTCAGACAGAGTGGGGCCGAGCTAAGGAGAGGGCAGGGGCCCGAGCTAAGCTGCTGGAAGCAGAGTTGCAGCCCCAAAAGCCAGAGCACAGCCCGGAGAGAGCAGACCTGCCCTGGGACCAGAGCTGTAGCAACCAGAGCCAGAGGGGCCAGACAAGCAGCCAGGAAGCAGGTCAGAGCTGGGAGCAGAGTCACAGAAGCAGCCTGCAGAGCAGAGCTGTCCTGGGAGCAGAGCTGCAGCAACCAGAGCCAGAGAGGCCAGAGAAGCAGCCCAGGGAGCTGAAGGCAGAGCAGCAGCAGCAGCCGTGCTGAGGCAGAGTGGAGCTGGAGCTGGGGCTGGAGCAGTCCGGAGCTGGAGCTGAGGCTGGAGCAGTCCGGAGCTGGGGCTGGGGCAGTCCGGAGCCGTGTGCAGTCCGAGTGCGGTGAGCAGCTGGGGAGAGTGAGGGGGACCCTGGGCAGTGGGCCCAGCACAGGGAGACGCCTCAGCCAAGAGGCCTTGCAGGCCAGACTTGCAGGGGGATCATAACCCCGACCGGGCGGGGGCGACGCTGGGGAAAAAGGGTCCTGCCACCTAGACCCTGAGAGCGTGTGGCCACCGCCAGAGCAAGTGTCCAATCCACAGCGTCTCTGCAGCACAAACAGGGCCTGAGAAGGAGGCCTGGGACCTACAAGGAACAGATTGAACTGCCCTGACGTTCCAGAGACACTGGTTGTAATGTTCCCTGCCACAGAGCAGGGTGATGTGTTTTCCTCTAACCTTTCCCATTTTTCCTTATTCTTTTTTTAAAATTAATTGTTAATTAAACAACTTGTATTTGCTTTAAATTGTATGAAATGATCAGTGGGTCAGGGAGGTGCCCAGTGCAGAAAAAGTACCCCGGAGTGGGGACACCCTAGCCCCTGTCCTGGGTGACCACCGCAGGGTTGGGGGTCGAGCCCCCCAGGAATCCTGGGCCCAGCCTTGTCGGGGTTTATAAGGACTCTGCCAGACAGGAGAGTGGAAGGGAAGTCCTCAAGGGCAGGGAGGCCTCTGGGTAAAGGAAGTGGGAGCGAGGACTTGGATCCTTTCGCTAGCCCTCTTCACCGGGGTAGTGCAGAAGCCAGGAAAGTTCCCCACAATAGCGGGACCATTCCCCCGCTTACACTAGGGTCCCTGGTTAAAAATAATGTAGACGGGAGTGAGGGGCCCTTACTGCTCTCCATAATGAGATGTAAGCCTTGGACTGTCTGGGGTTTTTAACCCAGTTGTGGAGATAGTGTAGACGGGACCCAGCAGTAAGTTGCATCTAAGACTGTCCCTGGAGTCAGTTCTTGTAATATAGATGGTCTTAGATGCTTTGTCCACTCCAATGTTCAGAGTAATGACCGTCTCTTGTCTCCAGGTAGATAGGCAGGAATCATTGCACCCACCAGTGAAATGTAGCCAATTCTGGGGTACAACATGGTTTAACAGCATTTGGCAACTGCAAAACCTACAACCATCTAACTGAAATTAAAGGTGGGGGTGTGGAATCTTCCCTAAAAGGGGACACAGTGGCATAGCATGGGAGATGCAGTTATATCACTGAGGCCAGCATACAGAGGAGAATGGGAGCATGAACTACAACTTCCATGAGGCACTATGATGGCAATTCCCAAATGGACAGTTCTAATTTTTGACTTTTTTTTTCTTTTCCCCAATCAAAAGTCAAACTTTCCACAGGGAAAGATTCCATCCCCACCACCCGCCAATTCTTTCCAACCAGTTCTAGTGTTTAACACGGTGTAAAAGACAGTAATAAACTCCCCACAAACTCTTCCCTCTTAACAGAACCCCACAGCTGCTTTGTGGAGCGCTTTGTAGGGCACCCAGGGAAAACACCTGTGCAGTTTTTTGGAGGTTTGCAGACTCCTGTATGCTTGGGACAGCATCCATCACTTGGCTAGGCGAGCATGGTCTGGCCTTAGCCCTGTCTGTGCATCACTTCCTTGAGTCTAGGAGCAAAGTGTCCTGGTGTAGGATGACCAGACAGCAAATGCGAAAAATCGGGACAGAGGGTCGGGGGTAAGAGGAGCCTAGATAAGAAAAAGACCCCAAAATTGGGATTGTCCCTATAAAATCAGGACATCTGGTCACCCTAGTCCTGGTGTGAAGTAGGGTCTAGGGATTGTACACAAATCTACTCCTCCTTCTGAGTTGCAAAGGAAGCTAGCCATGGAGTGACAGTTCAGACTATCTGTGGATGACCCTGGGTAGGGGACATCTGCTCACAGTCTGACAGCTAGGGGACTACACTGTGCTGCATGAATGGACAAAAGCTTTGTTTTGTTTGGGCTGGAGGGGGGGGGGGGGGGGGAAATCAAACACAGATGTGGCTGGTGCCACCAAGTTCTGTGTGATACAAGCTGCCATCTGTGAAACATCAACCTCAAGCCCCAAAGCAGCAACTTGCTATATGCAGAAGAAACACCCAGTTCTCCTGCATATGAGCAAGTAGTCACTGTGGTACAACATTTTGGCTGACACTTGGATTATAAATTCCTCTGGGTTTTTCTCCTCTCCACCTCCCACTCCCCTAATCCCATGCAGAATTTTCCAAGGTTTTGTATAGGTTGTTCTCCAGTCAGTACTGCCTTTTCCCCAGGTTGGCCCCCACCCTGAAGACTGATTCTGAAACTGCCAGCAGAGGAAGGTGGGCCAACTGGAGCGTCCCCAACAGAAGGAAGAGGACCAGTCAGAATTCTAAATCCCGACCCATCCTCAGTTTCCAGCACCAAGAGGCTACTTCTTCCCTGCTACAGCAATCCCCAGTGGCCAGACACCCTGTGGAAAGTAGACAGTCTTCAAATGACACCCCCTTAAGGATAAACTTGCTTCTTAAGGGTTAAGTTTGTCATCACTCTTCTGAAAAGTCCAACCATTCCATATTTTTAAGCACTTAAACAGATTCAAATAAGAGTTTGTTTAAAGGCTTTAACTATTTTTTCCCCATAATCTGCATATATAATTAGCTTTGTTTTGTGAATCACTGTCTCCGCAAATAGCCCTAGAAGCTAAGAATAGGAGAAAGGAATGGCAACAAAGACCTCTGATGCATAGGAATCCTGCTGAAGCTAGGAGTAGGAGTCTGTTCCTTTGTAGCTAACAGGGGCAGGAGATCTAGAATCGCAGGCTGTAATACTACTCAGAAAATGGCACCATGATCCCAGAAACTTTCCATAAATACTACACAGCAGGACAGGGACTGACGACAAACACTACATTCTTCCTAAGCGGAGCTAAGAATACCCCATACAGGCGTCACTATCATGCATTGGAGGCACAAATCAAGCGCATTCCGCTGATGCTCTTGGGAAATGCTATTTTCAGCTAGTTCTACAAAAAAGACAAACAAATAATTCCTTCCTTTGGTGTCTATAATCATCCTATTCTTGGAAAATGCTGTGCAATGAAAGAAATGTCACAATCCCAAGATGTTAACTAGACCAGGATTCTTAGGCAGATAGTTTTTGGAAATATATAAACCCCATAGCTCTTAAAACACAGATGTGCTAGCATCACCCACAGTCATAGGTCAGCAGCAGCATTTGAGCATGGGACCTTTGACACCACGGCACACACCTCTAAACACCATTAGCTAAAGGAAAAACTCCATTATATGGCAACAGTAGTAAGGCTGTTATCCTAATAGCCACTGGAGGGGATGCAATACACATTTTAAGTTTATTGCTCTAGCAAAAAATATAGGGTGAGGAGCTGTATGCAGCCTTCCAACATTGTGGTCACCCAGACAGTAATGAGTTTTTTGGATGGATGAGTGACATATCAATATCTTCATTAACATCAATCTTCAGAGCAAAGGGTGGGGGAGCAGACCTTGTTCCTGGGCTCGTAAATCTTCAGAGCAGCTTTGCAAGGCTGGGTTAGTGCATTTAATCCATCATTTAAAAAAAAAAAAAAAAATCTCTGCAGATCAAGCCCAGTGTCTATATGTGGCTGCCAACTAACAGTGAACTAAATCCATTAATGCATTCCCCAAAGGGAACTTTGTCCATGTTAATTGATGCTCAAAGTTAGCCAATTGCAGGATTAGGACCTATGTAGAGCCATCGACTCCAGTGGCATGTCACTTGGGCTCAAGGGTCGGTCTGTGAAGATTGAATTCAGGCTCGGGGCCTTATCAGTTATTAAATGCTGAAGAGGTGCTCTGTAGTTGGGAAATCTAATATGAAGAAAAATGGTTTTTATCAGTAAGTTTTACATTCAGTGGAGAAGACTACTTTTGCTTTGATTGCTCACATACTGTGGACCAAGGCACTCAGGCATTGTGCAGGAGAACCAGAAAAATGAAACTATCTAGTTTCATTCTCCAAGCTGAGTGAAATGCAGCAAACATACATCATACATGGGTTTTATAGCTATTTCAGGTGACAAAATAACACTCTAAGTAACTTGTGGTGGAGAGAAGGAAAAGTGTGGGTTTTTTTCCACTCTCTCAAAAAATGTTATGCTTGGCAGCATCCCTTTAAGAATCCTGTCTCAACACCTCACTGAAGTTGATGGGCTTTGTTCTGTCACTGAAGTGGACACAAGGGTTTTCTTGCTCTCATGGGTGAGAAGTTGAGAGAAGTACAAACCCCAGGCATACAAATACACTGCAACTCCCACAGTGAAGACAGCTTTGCTGAAAGCAACACCCAATGGGTCAAATTTGTCCCTGATATAAATCCATTGGAGTCAGTGGCACTTCACTGAGGATAAATTTAACACATTACATGCTGTATGTGGAGAAAAGTCAAGAGTAGACTTCAAGACATTACCCAGAAGTCTGGGCTTTGTTTCAACAGGCTGGGATATACAAAAGCACCATGGTTTAGCATGTGGATTTTTTGAAGCCACCTTGGTCTCCTTTTGATGCAGATATGTAACAATATTAATAGGAGTACCTGTATATATGTTTATCAAGGGATGAACAGGCCAATTGCTAATTTTTAAAACCATAAGACTGAATGCTAATCTGGAACATTTTACTTTCAAAATACAAAGGCCTCAATCCTACAATGAGCACCATGGTGTTGGAGTCCTGTATCTGCACAGCGCTCAGTTAGGGCTCTGTGGGTTGCATGGTTGATCTGCCTGGGCCGAGCTTATTTTAGGATCAGGGCCAAAGAAATAATTTATTAGAACTCCGAGGTCTTTACTCTTGGCTGCAAGCACTGGATGTTAGTGCAAAATTATTCCTCAAACTAAAACTGCTGGCATCTCATACATTCATTCAGATATTCAGAGATTTTGATGTAAACCATGGAATGTTTACTGTGACAATTGGATTTTTTTTTTTTAAGCAGGTCTCTCTGCTGCTATTGGGAAGAGTGGAGGGAAAACTTATTGAAGGGCAAAGTGTTTTTTTTTTTTTTTTTTTTAAATATGTCTGAGACTAAATGTGGCAGAATTATAAACTAGATTATTGTATTACTGGAGCACTGAGGCGCCCTAATCATGAACCAGGTCCCCATTGTGTGAGGTGCTGTACAAACAGAACAAAAAGACAGTTCCTGCCCCAAAGAGTTTATAATCTAAATATCATCCAACAGATGGAGACCGGCTGATGGCGGAACACAAGAAAACACCGAGACAATATTGGTCAGTTTGATAGGCTGTAGTCCCAGTACACCAGTGGCCTAACCATTGTCAAGTTTTTTGTTTGTAGGTATTGTAGAAAAGGAGAGCTTTTTAAGGAAGGGAAGGAATTGGGTGAAACTCACCCCTGGCCCTGGGCAGAACACAAAGCCCCACACAAGTTTTAATCATGGCTTCTGATACACAGAATGCCCTTATCTATGCTTGCAGAAAACCATGGTCAATACCTGTTCAGCTGCACCCATTATTGACGTGCACGGTCAGCGGTGGGTATTTCTTGTAGCAGGGACAATGCTTTAATCTCCCTAGGCTTAAATAGCATCTAGGCCTTGGTTTGGGCTCTGAGTGGGGGGTGCATCTACCCCTTAGATTCTGTCTACTGTGGGGAAATTTACAAAATGATTCCCCGCACTCCTTATCTTAGGGCTTCCACTAGTTCTAGCACTGGTGAACTGAAGCTAGACTCCCCCTCCCCATTGCTAAGAACCCACAACTAGAGCCAGATTTTCAGAGGCTCAGCATCTCGCAGCTTCCATTGCTCTGGACAGTTAATGTAGGTGACTTAAAGGACGCTGCTGACTGCTCAGCCCTTATGAAAATCTGGCCCCTAGAGTAGACTATGATCTAATGACTTCTGACATTTCTAACCACCTGAAAAGCAAGTGGTAAGAACAGGTCCAGCAGCCAGAATTTGCCTGCAGTAGGGCTGATGTGCGTCTAACACAAGTTCAGCTGAACAGTGAGATTTGTTGCTGTTCTTGTAAACTTCCATAGTGCAGAGAGGGTTGTAGCATACACTTCACCATGCCAGTGCCGGTATTTGCATCTGTCAATCTGCTAAGGCCTAACATGAAGGACACCAGGACCTTCAATGGAGCATTTAAGCCTATGCCTAAATCCCACTGAAGTTAATGGGACTTCATGCATTTGCTTAAGTGCTTTGTTGAATCCGGGTCTAAAAATCTAACTAGTCAAAACTTCAGTAATATGGGATGTACGGGATTTAGCTTAAATAAATCTGTAACTAGCATTTCGTGATGGCAGCATTTCCAGTCCAAATAGCTTATTATAAAGGTATTACACCAGTTTTGCATGGGATGCATTTGAAAGTTTTGATCTAAAAAAGTTTTTGAGTTTCAGACTTACTCAAGTTTAAAGTATTTTCTCTCCCCTCCCCCATTAGAAATATTTATGGAGCAGCCATATCACTAAAATAACTTTCCTATTTATTTTTTCTAGTTAATGGAGCAAGCTGGGATCTGCATTATTGATTAGGTATTAAATTATATTTAATGTGGAACATTTTTATCCAGCCCTAGTATTTCATTTCACTCAACTACTATGGCCTAGTTGAACGTTTTGTCATCTTAATGGTATGAAAAAAATAGGTTAGGCATGCTAATCTGCATGTGTCAATACTAAATTATATATAGCTATTAATATAGCTCAGTGAAGCAACCTCCACGTTCTGGCTAGCAGTGCAGCTACCACTAAGGATAACTTCCTAGAGCAAAGGTGAGCATTAATATTTCCTCCCCTTGCTTAGCCTTATTCAGTTGAGTAGCCTGACCTTGCCTTGCTCAGTAAGGCAAAGATAAAAATATTACCGACTGTCTTTTGCCTACAAAGCTGTCAAAGGAATGTGCTGCAGACCAGCACTGAGCACATTACCTCCCTCAGCACAGGTCAAAAGAGGACAACTTCAATATGTGTTGTGGAGGCGGGCTGGCCTGGGTGACGTTTCAATGTCATATGCAAATCACGCGTACGTCACCACAGGCTTCCAATCCCAGGGAGCCAATGGGAATAGAGATCCACCTTTAATCTTAATCCGTTGGTGGAGAAACAAACAACTAGAGACAAGGGGGTATTGACCAGAGCGGTACAACTGGCCACCAGTTGTTTTTTCTGCAGACGCGGGGGGGGGAAGATTTCCCCCCCCCTTCCAGGAACCGGGGCTTTGTTCCTATTTATGTTCTCGAAGAGGAGGAGAGCCAGGAGCCACCCTCCTTGGAACCACTGTCCGTTTCCAAAGAAGGGTAGATGGTGTAGGACAAACACCCAGCCCCGTTGTGCCCACACTACGGGGCTGGACAGCCTCTGTCCTTCCCTAGGCCGGCTTAGTTGCTAAAGCCCGAGCGGATCTGGTGCAATTCACGCTCTTGCTCATGCAAGCGAGACACGCTAACCCTGCAGTGAAGGAGTGGGGGTGGGGAGAGCCGGGAGGGAGGAAATGGGAAATTGATCAGGAAACAAACCAGGCACCAACTTCGCTTTGCCCATTCACTGTAAACGCCTGCTGGAGAGAAGAGTATTAGCCGAACAGAGACAGGCCCGATTTGGATCGTCTCAGCATAAGCCTCTGTCTCTGCCTCAGAGAAACAGTTTGAGTCAAAGCAGCAGCCGCAGCACATCACCCCTCTGATCTGCCGTTAATTAGCATGTACACTTTCCATTCGCCTGCTATGACCTAGACGGGCTCTCTGCTCACATCCCCTTCTCTGCGTGAGCTGTACTAATTTATACCCCACTGCTTGTGGCAAAAGGGACTCGAGACAAATGGCTCTTCCTGCATAGGCGCTGGAAAGAGAGGAATACACCAGCCGGAGCCCGAGTCCTCCCAGTGCATTCTTTTTGGCGACCTCGTATGTCTTTTGTTTAGTACCAAATCCAAGCAACATCACCATTTTAGGTAGTTAGAAGGATTGGGGTTGAACTGGGACCATATGCTCTCACAAACCTGCCTCGACATTATGTCCCTCCCCCCCTCTCATTATTGGCAAGCCAAGGAGAGAGAGAGACAGACTCTTGTGTGGTTGAAGTAAGTAGGAACCTCTCTCCAGATCCAAAATTACTGTTTTTTTCACCCTGGTCATTCCAGGCCAGGGCTGATGTGTAAAAACAACAAAAGACCAACCTCTCTTCATAGCTAATAGTCTCCCCAAGAAGGTAGTGAGCTCTGTTCTCCCTTCTACCCAACAGCCACATCAAATCATAATGCACACAACGTACTAAAACACAAAGAGATGTTCCTGCCTGCACACAGCCAGCTAAATACAAAGGGACCTTAAATCACACACCAAGGAGAAAATAGATGGCTCTTAAATCTTAATACACCCTCACACCGAGATTTTAACACACACACAACCCATTCAATGCAGAGAGAGATCTTAAAAACGTAAACAACATACTCAATTAAAAAAAAATACTGCCAGCAGTACAAAGAGATAGCTCTCAAGTTTGAATTTAGCCAGCCACATTTCAGAACAGAGGATGGCACTTACCTTGCCTTTAATGTCAGCAATTATTTTGTAAACAACACCGCAAGAAACCCACAAGATTTTTTTAAATATCGTAAAGCACCAGCTTTAGGCAGTCTGTGAGGTAGTTTTAATTAAAATCAACATTATAAATGGAAATTAAAAAAAAAAGATGCAGGAGGTGGTGGTGGTGTGTCTGTTCTTCTCAGAAGATATGCACCATTGCAAGCTGTAGGCGGCTGCTGTTGGGGCCGGACCCTCCCTCCACTGGCTTCAGGGTGATTATTATTATTTTCTGTTATTGCTGCTGATCTCAGACCAGATCAGAAATTAGAACGTCCAAACAGCTGATTGTGACGTCACAAAGGGGCCCGCCCGCAGAGGGCGTAACCCGTCGGACAAGCAGCCAATGGGAGGCAGAGCGGGGTTGGGGCGGGGCTTCGAGGCTGCGCCCCTCCGAGGGGATGAGGGAAGAGCCGGAGCTGCTCCACGTGAGAGCCGGGACCCGTGTGGAGTCCGGGGTGCGGCCATGGGGGGCTTCCGATTGCTCGCGGTAGCGTGGCAAAAGGCAGGATCCGGACTGGGGGTGCGGAACTGAGCATGCGCCTCCTTCCCCACGCTGTTTTCGGGGAAAACAGCAGTCGCAGCAGCAGCAGCAGCCTCCCCCCACCCCAAATGCCAGGTCTTCAGTGGGCTTCGTAGGAATCTGCTCCTTCGCCCCCTTGCAGGCAGGATAGAGAGCAGCCTTCTGTCCACCCCACCCCCACGGGAGTCCCTTCTCTGTCTGACCTGGGGCACGCTGGGTGGCCTCTGCTTTCCCATTTCAGCCCAGTAGCCAAATGCAGGGTTTGTGCAGTACCTTGTTGTAGTGCCCATAGTGTGTGTGTGTGTGTGTGTTGTGGATGCTGAATTTAGAAGCAACTGCCTCCTGCCATCTTGTGACTGTTGAGCAATTTGAAATATGAGCACTTATTACCTTCCCTCCCCCCGTCCCAAGCTAGGTGACGGTGAAACCACTTTAATTGAAACAGAGAGTCCTGTGGCACCTTTAAGACTAACTAACTGTTGCTTTTTACAGATCTGTTGCTTTTTACAGATCTTTTACAGATCCAGACTAACACGGCTACCCCTCTGATACTTTACACTTTAATTGAATTTCAGTTGCTTTTTCATGGAAGCTTTGCACTAGTACTTTGTTATGGAGCATAATTAGCTAGGGAGGCACATATGTTCTAACCTCAAACAAGCGCACAAGGATTTTACCCCTTGAGAGCCATCTAACTTCAGTAAGGGCCAACACACAGTTGTGTATACTACCCATTTCTTTACAAAGTACATGAAATATTCTGGAGTTTGTTGGCCATGATTTTATGAAATTCACCATTTTCACTGCATTGTCCAGCACTTCCTTCAGTCCCTCTGGCATGCATTTTGTTGCAAGGGCTTGTCTATGGATGCTGCAATGAGTCCAAGAGACTTTTGATGCAACCTTTTTTGTTCGAGCTACAAATCCAGTATACTTCCCCCTCATTGATGTGGCCCCATCAGTGCAAATGCCGAGGCAACGAGACCAATCTATTTCCTTTTCTTGAAAATATGCATTAGTCAGATTGAAGATATCTTCTCCAGTTGTACGTTCTTCCAATGGTCAGCAAAACAACAAGTCTTCTTCAACCATACCTTCATTCACATAACGTACAAACAGTAGCAAAATAGCTAGATTAGCTACATCAGTTGATTCATCCAACTGTATAGCATAATATGGACTATTTTTCACTCTATGTACAATTGTGGTCTCTACATTATTTGACATGTCATTAATTCTTCGTGACAACATATTATTGGACAAAGGTACCATGTCAATCATTTTTGCAGCCTTTTCTCCGAGCATGCAATGAACTACGTCTTTTATACATGGACCAATCAAGCTCTCTGCTATGGTACGGGCATCTGATGCTTTTGCTACCCGGTAGCTCACGTGGTATGACGCTTTAAGTGCATTTTCATTATCAGTACTTGCTTTGGATATAAAACTGGTAATGTCACTTTTCTTCTCAGCTAATTTTCGCTTGAAAAAATCAACAGGCTTGTCGAGTTGTGCAGGATGCCTAGTTTCTAAATGGCGCCGAAGTAGAGAAGGTTTGAGGCTGCTGTTTGCTAGAACATCACCACAAATCACACACAGTGGTTTTGGATGTTCTTGATCACCAATGCATGTAAAGCCATATTTTATATAATCATCGTCATATTTTTCTTTTCTTTGTAAGTGACTTTCCAGGACCATCATGATCATTAGCCTTAGATTTTCCACAGTGTGGACTTGAGGAAACACTAGCTGATTCCAGCTTCTTTACACTTTCCTTTTTCAGCCACTTATCCATTGAACTTGTGTACAAAAGTTCTAATAAAAATAACAGAGAGAGAGACTGCTAACAACCAACAAACTAGAAACTGAGACGATTCACTCACTGAAGCAAATCAGCCCTCCAGAGAGAAGGACAATTACTGAGACACCTTAACACTCCCATACTGGCTACAACGTGCTTCTGGCTGGTTTGGCTTGCAAACAGCTTTTCTTCCGCCGAGGAAGGTGCCCTGGGAGGGACAAATTAGCTTGGACCACCCCCCACGTTCAGCGTGGCCCCCTGCTGACTGCCCTGGATGCAAACTTCCCCTGCCTGACAAGGACAGGGATTCATAGATTCTAGGACTGGAAGGGACCTCGAGAGGTCATCGAGTCCAGTCCCCTGCCCGCATGGCAGGACCAAATACTGTCTAGACCATCCCTGATAGACATTTATCTAACCTACTCTTAAATATCTCCAGAGATGGAGATTCCACAACCTCCCTAGGCAATTTATTCCAGTGTTTAACCACCCTCACAGTTAGGAACTTTTTCCTAATGTCCAACCTAGACCTCCCTTGCTGCAGTTTAAACCCATTGCTTCTGGTTCTATCCTTAGAGGCTAAGGTGAACAAGTTTTCTCCCTCCTCCTTATTAACACCCTTTTAGATACCTGAAAACTGCTATCATGTCCCCTCTCAGTCGTCTCTTCTCCAAACTAAACAAACCCAATTCTTTCAGCCTTCCTTCATAGGTCATGTTCTCAAGACCTTTAATCATTCTTGTTGCTCTTCTCTGGACCCTTTCCAATTTCTCCACATCTTTTTTAAAATGCGGCGCCCAGAACTGGACACAATACTCCAGCTGAGGCCTAACCAGAGCAGAGTAGAGCGGAAGAATGACTTCTCGTGTCTTGCTCACAACACACCTGTTAATACATCCCAGAATCATGTTTGCTTTTTTTGCAACAGCATCACACTGTTGACTCATATTTAGCTTGTGGTCCACTATAACCCCTAGATCCCTTTCTTCCGTACTCCTTCCTAGACAGTCTCTTCCCATTCTGTATGTGTGAAACTGATTTTTCCTTCCTAAGTGGAGCACTTTGCATTTGTCTTTGTTAAACTTCATCCTGTTTAACTCAGACCATTTCTCCAATTTGTCCAGATCATTTTGAATTATGACCCTGTCCTCCAAAGCAGTTGCAATCCCTCCCAGTTTGGTATCATCCGCAAACTTAATAAGCGTACTTTCTATGCCAATATCTAAGTCGTTGATGAAGATATTGAACAGAGCCGGTCCCAAAACAGACCCCTGCGGTACCCCACTCGTTACGCCTTTCCAGCAGGATTGGGAACCATTAATAACAACTCTCTGAGTACGGTTATCCGAGCTGCCACCTGCACCCCGCATGGAGTGCTGGGGGTTCGGGGCTGCTGGCTCCCCTGCTGACAGGGGAGGGGCTCGGGCTGCCGGCTCAAACTGCCCGCTCTGCACGAGGCTCGGGCTGCCGGCTCCCTGGCTGACCGGGGAGGGCTCGGGCTGCTGGATCAAACTGCCCGGCCCCGCTCTCCCTGGGGCATGGGCTTCTGGCTCCCCCACTGACAGGGGAGGGGCTCGGGCTGCCGGCTCAAACTGCTCGCTCTCCACGAGGCTTGGGCTGCCGGCTCCCTGGCTGACAGGGGAGGGCTCGGGCTGCCCGCTCAAACTGCCCGGCCCCGCTCTCCCTGGGGCTCGGGCTATCTGCCCTGCAACTGGGTCCCAGCAGAGTCCTCTGGCCGCCATTAATGAAATTTTTCTTGCGAATCCCCTGAAACGTTCTGCGAACCCCCAGGGGTTCGCGAACCCCCCTTTGGGAACCACTGGTCTAAACTAAAGAAGCAGCTGCAGACAGAGGTGCCAACTAGACATACTTCAGAAGAAGTCACTAGCATAATCATTGTCAGTTCTGCAGTTCTTTGGGTAGTACACTGGCCAGCAAATTGTTTCAAGGGCTTTGTGACCAATTTCAGAGTTGAGACTGTACACGAGTTAGTAGAAGATGTTGCATATCTTGTCTTTGACAGGTACAAAGACTTCAGCACAAAGGGTGTCACAAAATCTAGCAGAGCTACAGAAGCAAGCAGAGTGCATGAGTTGAATGCAAAATACACAGTTCCCTTCACAGAAAGTCGTCTTGACAGTTACTGAAAATAAGAAACTGTTGATTGACACTTTGGTACAGAACTTGTTCAAGACAAGAAGTTGCAGCAATGACACACTAAACCACAAGCTAGTCATCACAGGCAGAGACAACACCCCAGCTGAAATAAACTGGGGAGATGTGGTGATCAACAGAGAAGATATGGCCATCTTGCATGAGGAAGCTAACATCCTTGTACGACAAATGGTAGGAATGCTGGTATTATCAGATGTCACTGACGTATATCTTACTTTTGCACCATTACCTTGAACTGGACCTAACATCTTTATTGATGATAGAACCCCTAGTCCAAGAGCGAGCAGCAATAGACATCCCATGCTGCTGCAGAGAAACACCAGAACTGTACCAGGACTGCACGCCTGACGCCATTGAACAGGCAACTGAATTCATGCCTGCATGCCATGGACAGTTAAATTGTACCACCATGGCAGATGCATGGCAGAAATCCTGGGCAGCAAAATTCAGCAAGCGTACCTTGTCAACACCAGAGCTTAGCTCCTTACCACCAACTGAAGCATTTCTAGAAAACAAGCACATCTTCAGGCCTGTGGGTGGAAAAGTGCTTTGGATCCAGGTGCACCACCACCTGACTCATTGCAGTGTGGATGGGTGCGCAGTGTCTGTTTCCAAAAACTGTACCAGACAAGGTCCCACTTGTTCCTCCAGATATTTTGAAATGAAGCAAGTGCTCTTTTGTGAGTGTTGTACCTTCTAGATGTGGATCTGTGCGTGCCAAACTGCCATGTACCATATGCTGGGCATGGGAGACAGGCGTGGTGTGTTGCAATGAGCTGACAACATCAGCTTTAGCATTGGCAGGTGAAAATGGTGGTGACAAGTACTCACCCATATTACTTATATCAGGACACTCAGCTGTAGTTTGCATGAGAGAGAACACTAGTAATCATTTACTGCATTTTGGAATCATTCTGTTTGGTTACAATTAATTATTGTTGCTGTTGTTGAATATATACATTTATCATTTGAATCTTTTTCACCTTAAAAAGAGTGGTCCGTGTATCAAATGAAAATTGAGCCCTGTGCTGTACTCCCAACCTCCCTTGTTTTATATCCCTGTTATTCAAATATGTATTGCTATTGATACGGAACATGTTAAATACCCGCATTTCATGTATTGGAACTCTTCTGCCTGATTTTTGTATGCCCCAAATCATGCAAACTCTTACTCATTATGAGGAATGGCGTGGGAAGGGGTCAATATGTCAAAATGCTCAAGAGTGATAGTGTCATCAGGTGGACTCTTAAAAGTTTGGCTTTGAGATACAGAACCTCAAAGCAAGGTTGCCCAGAGTGGCTGCTGGGCCATCTGTAAAATGGGTATTATGATACTTGCTGTGATTCTAAATTCACTAGTGTTTGTGAAGTGCTTTGCCATTGTGCCAGGGGAGGCGCTTTAGAGTAGGGTCTTTTCCTCCCTCCTGTGTTTGTACAGCATCCAGGGTCCTGGTCCATGACTGGGGCTCCTACGTGCTATGCTGATGATCAAATCTTATTATTTAAGGGAGACAAATGCGAGGGTCTATGAGCCACAGCCAGATTTCTTCTTGTCTCTTTAGCAGCAAGACTGGAGAGGCAGACAACGCACTATCCATTAGTGGGACTGGAAGAAAATATCTGAGCTTATGGAAGCCTAGACTAGTCTCCTTGCTTGGGAGCTGTGGAATCCTAAGGCAAACCATAGTAGACAGGGAGCAGGCAGCCTAAATCTATCAGTGAACGTGATCACTTGTGCTTTAATCAGCCAGTGTTTAACACAAGGAGAGTAAGGGGACGAGAAACAAGTGGTGGGGGTGAGTGGGGAAAGGAGACCACATGGGTTAGGAAATGATGGGAGAGGAGAGAGAGAAACTTCTGAGGAGATAAACCCTGTCCTGCTGGCCTCTGCTCTGTGTCAATGACAGGCAGGGAATGCAGCTCTCAGAGGAAACCAGCTGGGCATTCAGGGAGGGTGGGAATCATAAGAGAGACTTAGGTGCCATAATGCCTAAGCCCTGCCCTTAAAGGGGTTTAGGCACCTAACTCCCTTTGGGCTGGGCCTTAGGTGCCAGGCGGGCAGGGCAAAGGGAGGCAGCTATCTCTAGCTCTCTTTATTGTGCCCTGAGCTGGAGTGAGACTGACTCTGGGATTAGGGTTCTCATCTTGCATGTGGGAGACCCAGCACTTTCCTTGCTCCAATGAATATTTAGTTATTTATACATTGTGGAACAGCTTCAACAGAGCAATATACCTCAAAATACCCCATAGCCCTGTGGTCAGAGCATTCTCAGGAGAGATAGCAGACACACATTCAAATCCCTGGTCCACCTCAGGCAGAGCGGGGATTTGAACCTGGGTTTCCCATGTCCTATATGAGTGCTCGAACCACTAGGCTAAAGGTTATTAGGGATGTGTTGCTTCTTCCTCCTCCTCCTCCATGGGTGTTTCTGATGTGGGTTTAGATGTGCTCAGTGTGTGCCTACTGGATCAGGCCCTGAGCTTAAGACAAGCAGGGAAACACCTGGTTTGTGAATCCCTCTGGGGCTTAAGCATGAGTTAGGTGCCGAGCTGCTGCGCGATGTCAGTACTTATGAGGCTGTGCATGTGACCAGCTGCCAAATTTAGTAGCCTTGAGGACTTCATCAATGGAAATGTAGGTGCCTGCAGCGTTCTGCAGCATCTGAGCAAGGGTATTATGAACACCACTGGTGTCTAGATGTTGGACTTTTGTGCCTAAGACTCCCCTGTGAATCTCACCTGAAGTGCCCAGAGGGATAATGTGAGTCCCAGCTTGCATGGCCAGAAGCTAAAGAAAGTGATGTGGGTGAGGGGTGGTGCGGACCACATGGCACAAAAACATGAGGCTTCTTGGGGCGAAACAGCCTCCAGACTCATGGTGGACAACTCACTTCCCTGCTCTGCTTTGGTTTCCCCAGGATTAAAATGGGGATAACGATAGTGCACCTTTCTGTAAGATCTGCCTTAGTCAAATACAAGTTATGGGGGCTCAATACAGGGGTAAGTGGTGAGATTCTCTGGCCTGTGCTATACAGGAGGTCAGACTAGACGAGCTAATGGGAAGAGTTTTGAGAGCTTCAGAGGGAACATGCAAAGTGCTCTCACGAACCCCACGCTCTGCCCCCACAACTGCAGCCTGGCAACTCGTCCTGGCTTGGTGCCCCAACCACAGTAAAAACAAGAACTTGGCATGTTTGTTGGCCCCAGATTCTGATTTGCCCAGAGCACTGTTTGACCAGAGGCTGGACCTATATGTCATTTCACCTGATCCCGAATACTTCCCGCGTTGGAAGGTGGAAGGAAGCAGTTTATCAATACAGAGATGGGACGTCTATAAAAACAACCCTCTTAGCAAAGCCATTTAAATGGCTGAGTCAACTATGGTAGCATTAGGGCTAATTGGGCATCTCTTCTTTTGCAAGTCAGAATTCCCACTTGAATGGGAGACAAGGCCAAATTAACCCTAATTGAATCTTATTTAACTTACTGTAACAATTTAAATAATACTTTGGACACCTGCCACCTTTTCATTGAAGGATCTTGAAGCGGTGTAAAAACACCAATTAAGCATTGCAGCAGCCACATGGGATCGCTATTATCCCCATTTTACTGTGAGGTAAACTGAGGCACAAAAGGCTAATGTCAAAATGTTCTAAAGTCCAAGTATTGCTCCTTTTGGGTGCCCCACTTGAGATGTTTAGGGCATGATGATCTGGTGACTAATTGGAACTGTAGGTGTCCAACAGCACTGAAAATTGTTCCTGGGGTGTCTGCAGTGGAGCCCCCAAAGGAAGGTAGTTAAAGCTTGCCCAGGATTATACAGTTTAACAGTGGCTGAGTAGGAATTAGAACCTAGAAGTCCTGCACCCCACTCTCCACCTTAACACACTAAGTCACATGGCAGCCTTTTTTGATTAGGCCAGTGGTCCCCAAACTTTTTTGCTTGCACACCACCTCTTATCTGGTCTGCACCCCACCCCACCCCCAGGAGACGCAGTGGGGAAGCGGGAGAGGGGCTGAGCACGGGGCCACAGATGGGTGCCGCAGCCGCGTGCCGGGCCCACAGTCAGGAGCGGGACTTGGGCTGGGTGCCAGGATGGGGGTTGGGACCATGGCTGCAGCTGAGCCCCAGGGGCTCGGTGGCGCTCCCTCCCAACCCACCCATGGGGGCTGGCCTGGGCCCTGCCGCACACCCCCCCGAACATTCCTCCACACCCCCTAAGGGTACATGCCCCACAGTTTGAGGGCCACTGGATTAGGCTGTTTTGATGACTCCCCTGGCTTTATTGCACTAAAATATTCACTTCAGTTTTTTCTAATAAAGTCAAATAATGAAGATCTGAATTCATTTTGCTTTTAGAAGAGTGGTAAAAACTAGACTATAGGCATATTGGTGGGGGGGGGAGTGAATAGAAAATATAATATTAAAACTATAACCTTAATGGGATTTGAACTCCTCTCCTCAGCTGATGTGAATTGTTGTAGCTCTATTGACTTCAACTGAGCTATGATGATTTACCCAAATTGAGGATCTGGCCATAATGTTTGTAAGAGGAGGCAGACCTTTACCGGTTGACTACTAAGTCGTTTGTTATTGGCCACTGTAACTTATTACTCTAGGAATTTTCCTCTATTATCCCCTGAATGCAACAGAAACATATGGAGAGTTGGAATAAAAATCATATACAGTTGTAGGGTTTGTTACATTCAGACTGAAGCCCCTCTCCTGTAATCTGAGGGTACTGGGACTCTGTCTGCATGCAGGGGTTTATGTGGTGGATCTGATTCTAGAATCAGGGCCAAAGAGGTTTTTTTAGTTCATCCTAAGGGCCTCCACGCAGGCTTCCTGCAGACTATGGTGTACAACATTTTGCTTCTTAAAAGAGTTTAAAAAAATATTTTCAGGGCACAACATTTTGGATGACTTTGCTGTAAATGGGTCTCTGATCTGGGTGGCCTCTGGGGGCTGCCGTGTTATAAGTGTTTAATCGTAATAAAGCATGTTGTAATCTGCAAGGAAGAATTCCTATAGGATCTACTCTAGGGGCTGCAGAGTTCCAACAAAGACACTGATCCGGCAATGAAACAGACCTCTGCACTTGCTCAGAACCCCCATGGACTTTGTGGGCAAAAGGAGCTGGAGCTCATCGCAGGACTGGGGCCAAAATGTGCTTCTTTAGTTTGTTTTAATAGTGACATCCAAACAAACCGGTAGACATCGCAGTCTCAACCCTCTACGTTATTTTCCCTTTAATTAAGAAAAGAAAAAATGCACAAGAAAGTTTGAGTAGTTTAGCCATGTACTTATGTACGAATAGGGACCCTATAAACAATTGTTTGATTAGGTTTGCACTAAGCTCACAAAGAATAAGGTTTAGGGCTTGATACTGTCAGGTCAAATAAAATATTCCCTTTCTTGTCTAATCGTGTAGAGATCATATCACTAGTGGTTTCTCTGACTTCACCCAAGCCAGTACCATCATAGTCCCTACTGTAGGATTCCAACAGACATTGGCTGTAACGTCATGCTGTTCAGGGCTCCTCTAGCTGTGTGGGGCAGATTATAAACTCATGGTTCAGTCTGTTGAGCAGTTACTCACCCAAGGAATGCCACTGGAGTCAATGGGACTACTTGGGGTGAGTAACTGCTCATTTTGTGAGGAAGGGGTTTACAATCTGCCCCGGAAACAGAGGCTCATAGATGGGTCTGAATCCAAACTTGGGATCTTAGCAGCTCTGAACTTTGGGCTGTTCAAACTCTGGATCTGATATTTGTGTCTGGAGTCTGCTCTATTAATTGTGTAGACCATATTGCTGTTCCTCACAATTAGAAGTGGTCAGAGATTTTAGTTAGTTAGTACACCTCTACCCCAATATAACATGAATTTGGATATAATGTGGTAAAGCAGCGCTCCGGGGGGGCTGCACGCTCTGGCGGATCAAAGCAAGTTCAGTATAAGTTTCACCTATAACACGGTAAGATTTTTTGGCTCCTGAGGACAGCGTTATATCGGGGTAGAGGTGCATATATAATTCACACACACAACATACTTAGACCATGCCTAAATATACACACTCCATACAATACCAGAGTAATAAATAAGGAAAATGAAATGAACAGCCTTCAGCCCCTTGCTCCCAAAGCGTGTCCATTTATTGCATGTCCACTGTTCTGTCTTCTGAACTATTCTTTTTAATGGGGTCTTGAGTCACCCATTATGTGAGTGTCCGAAAAGCCTGTGATTGTTCCATCATCCATGCCATTTGGGGTCCTGTTAAAAGAAAACTAGTTCCATTATTTCATTTCCCTGCAAGTATCTCTTTTCAAATGTGTAACTATTCCATAGAGCAGAGATCCCTTGGTTTAAGGAGTGTTTGGACCTATTTTCCAAATGATTCTTCATTGTTGGTATTATGGTAGCACCTAAGAATCCTAGTCAGGATGCCAGTGTGTTAGGTGCTGTACAGACATGTCACTGCCGCAGAGAGACTACAATCTACTTGACAGGCAGGCTGCATTAGGTGAAACAAACAGGCTGGGTGTGGGTTGGGAGGATGAGAGCTTACATTTTCTACTGTTAAAGTGGATCCATGATTTAGAAAGGGGGTGTTGTCCTTCTTTTTAAAGATGAAGGAAACTGAGAACAGATTAAATGACTTGCTTCATTTCACACGGGAACTTGGAGCAGAACCAGGATCTTCTGACTCACAGTCCTGTGTTCTAACCACAAATTCATCCTTCTGCCCTTTTGAGATCACCATGTAAATCTGGAGTGATCGTTGAATAACATTGCAAGTAAAATAACAGATAAATGCTCTGCAGAGGGAGTAGTTGATTTATCCTTAGCAAATCAAACATTTTTTTATGAAACGAGACACCCTTCATGCAGAGTCTGGCTTTGGATCCCTTGATGTAGCATGGTCATTTAGTTCAACGGCCAAACCGGAAAATCCAGGGGACAAAAAGGTTTCCCTTTGAACAGAAACTGAGTTTTTTCCCCATTTTTCTCACTGAAATAAAAAAAACAAAACCAAGTTCATTGGGGCTGAACAAAATAACCATTTCATTTTGAAAATGTTAGTTTTAAAACAAAATGTTGAAACAGTTTGTTTAAAAAATGGTTCATTAAAAAAATGTGTCCCCTTTTTAAAAAAATTCAGCCATAACTCTTTGCCGAATTCACCCTGAATTTGTGAATAGTTTTGGCTGCCCAAAATTGCATTTTTCAGCAAATTTACTATTCACCAAAACGATTACACCCAGCTCTAATGTAGAGCTGTATTAAGTACAAAGAATTAGATATAGAGGCTTTTCAAAGGGGCTTAAGTGAACGAGACTGCTTTGAAAAGTTCCAGCCAAAATAAATAAGGTATTTTTCAATGAGGGATTGTAAGCTTTTGGGGGCAGGGACCATGTCTGTCGATTGTGTTTTCACAGAGTCAGAACAATGGGTCCTTGTTCCTGACTTGCAGCCGTGGGTGCTTATTAAATAAAAACAGTAATTAAAAAATACCATCAACTCCATCAGGGAAGCTAATTGCTGATTATTCCCATCTCTCCGCTGTTTCTCTTCCTCCAGCCTCCTCGCTATGTGACCAAATTCCTTAGCCAAGAGAGTAAAGCCCTTACCCTCCTGTTCTACATCTTCCGGTGCTGATATCATCTTCTCAGTTCTCCCCATGTGTGTGTCCAGGTCATCCATCCTCTGGTCCAGGCCATTGTGTTCAATAGAGACAGTTTGGAAACTTGTCCTCAGACTCTGTTAGGCCTGGGGTTTATCCCATATCATAGTTGGGAAATCAGCGAGTATTTCAAAGATGGCTCATGTAATGGGCTCCTCCTCAGTGCTGACCTTGTGACACCTTGCATGTTTGTAGAAGGGAATTAGTCAAAACCTTAAAGGTGTTTCAGCTGATAATTACTCTGCTCAGCTGGATGGGAATCTTGCTCTGCCGGTTTCTGCTCTCGAGACTGGGATGTTCAAATAGAGGTTTCTCAGTGACAAATGGATTCCACCTCTAGGACACATCTTGGCTATTTTGCAACTTCAGTCATTTGGCCCTGAGAAACCTCCATTTGGCTCTTACTGTGGGAAGAGGCCAGACTCAGTCACACCGGGATCCACTAGGAAACCTAAGAGATGGGCCTAAGTCATGAAGTTCTGATCCTTCCAGAGGACAGTGACTCAAGGTGTAATGTTCGAGTTGGGCCCATAAGAGAGAGAACCCCAGACACAAAGCTTGAATCTGAACTTCCCCAATGTGTGGGGGATTGGATCGGATCTGGTGTTCTGGTCACGTCTCCCTCAAAGCACGGTCTGGAGAGAACGACTACTTCTGGCCGTGGTGCAGTGCCGGTGTAATCACTAGGCGAACTAGGCGGCCGCCTAGGGTGCCAAGTTTTGGGGGCGCCAAAAAGCAGTGCCCCACATTTTTTTTACACTACAGTGGAGTCACATCTTACGCTGGGGTTAGGTTCTAAGGTCAGTGCGTAAGAGGAAAATCGCATATAGTGAAAATTACCATAAAGTACAGTATACGCAGTATACACTAGAGGTGGCACGCGAGCCGATTTTTTTTTAGTGGCAAGCTGTGGGTCCCAGCTGTCGCTGAGCCCGCTGTTGGTCTGGGGTTCCGTCCTCCAGCTCCTGCCAGCCGGGGTCCCAGCCGTCGGCCTCACTCAGCCTGCTGCCAGCCGTGGTCCCAGCCACTGACCCCGCTCAGTCTGCTCAGCCCACTGCCAGCCTGGGGTCCCGGCCGCCGGCCCGCTCGGCCCACTGCCGGCTGAGTGAACGGAACCCCAGGCTGGCAGCGACATAAGATGTGACTCCACTGTATTCATTTTTGAAAGTTTATAATAAGCGATGCTCCGGGGGGAGGGGAGGGAGAAGGGAAGGGGGGGGGGGCGCAAGGTGGAAGTTTCGCCTAGGGCGCAAAATATCCTTGCACCAGCCCTGCCATGGTGGCTTTAGCCAGTGTCTGTCACAGTTTGTGCAACCGTTGGTCAACAACTCAACTGTTTGAGTTTTCCATCAAACGAAAGAGGGAAAATCCAGCATATGTTCATTCCTTGAGACGTAGTGTTCTCTGGCAAGCACCAGACATACCTCTCTGCAATGATATGGTGCTAAGGAGCTTACATACAGCAAAGAGCTAAAAATGCTCCTAGAAATAATATTGGATGCTACAATTATGTTTTCCTGAATATCTGCCATTTGCTATGCCCATTTTTTAATATGAAGTGACAAGGTCTAAACTCAAATGTAGCTTGCATGTTTCCGGTTCTGGTCAATTGTCCCGACACTCATTCATTTGAGATGAGAGGAGCTTTCTGCCATCCATCTTTGAAATGCCTGTAGAAATACAGATTGTAAAACACGTTTCAGTCATGGACACAAGGCTCCCTTTGTGAAGTCTGCACTGTCAGATGCAGCTATTTCTGGGGATTCGTTATGGAAGAGTTGGGGGGAGTCACACAATTGTATGCTGTCCTTCTAGTTGGATTCTCTCCATGTTAGGGCTTCTGCAAAAGGTCCTTTCACAGAGCCTGTGCTGGAGCCGCATGATGGGCAGAGGCAAGCACAGGATTGGTTGGCTCTGTAGACAAGCATTCTAAGCAGCTGGATTGGCAATGCCGTTTGTTCTTACAAGCCTCTTTTGGGCACCTGGACAAAAGGAAACATGAGCCAGGGAGATGATTGCACTACTTATACCTGGGGCAATTTGGAGGCATGCATCTTGATGCTGCATAACCTTACATCCTCTGCATGATATGTTTTGATGCATCTTCCACCCAATGTTGGAAGCTATAGGGTAGAGAAGCGGGACAGGTGTTTTTCCTTTCATATCATCTCTCTGGCTCTGATCTTTTCATTGCTTTGTGAGAAATAATGTAATGGTCTTTCATTTGTGTGTGACAACTGCCCACCTCCCAGCTGGCATTAATCAGCACTCTTATTGGCAGCCTCAGCAGAGAGGACAATGGCTGCTTGGGTCACAGAGACTGGACTCCTCGATTGGTTTGGTCCAGCCAGGCTACAGCAGAGACATATTGGCACAGCTGGGGGATATTTTCTTTGCTGCTGCTTGTGCGGCTCCTGTCCTGTGCAGAAACACAAGACTTTGCTTCCTGGTGCTGCTAATGAAGTAGCTTTCCGGAGCAATGAAAACACTTTTCTTTATGTCCTCTCTGAGCCCACAGGGCAGAATAAAGGAGAGAGTGTCTCACAGTAGCCTTTAGAAACCTCCAGCCTATTGTAGCTCTGTCGCTTTCAAGAGGATTTGTCAGACACGTACAAGCTCCAGAAGTCCCATTGTGCGGCACTGCAGCACCTCGAACAAGGCCCAGAGCTGGCCAACAAGGATTGGAGTGGGAACGTAATAGTAGCAGGTGAAAGGTCGTCTGTTATATTGGTCTCATCCTTGACTGTCTGCTCTCCATCCCTCCGTTGACAGGTGGCCACCTTGTCCTCCTCTTTGTTTTTCATTGCTGACATCCTTGTCCTGGGCTCTCATCACTCCCTCTCTTAGGAAGGGTGTCTTTTATGCTGCACCACTATTTACCTTACAGATTCCACCCCTTCTGCCTGTGCTCATCTCTTCTATGGTTAGTGGCAGCCCAAGTACCATTAAGCCTCTAACAAGTGCTTGGCTCCCCATGGTAACGCAGGTGGTTTTTATTTGTTGCACTAAAACTTGTTTGAGGCCGGGAAGGTAAATATACAATAACTTCTGTGTAAACAGTGGCAGTACAGTATAAGGAAGGGTTATGAACTCATAGGTCTAGATAAAACCTGTCTGAGCAGAAAGTAGCTGACTGAATAGTCCTTTGTAATCTTTTCATTACTCAGACATCGTTCTTTCAATCTCTTGTGATTTGATAGGCTGGGAGAGGAGGGAAAAGTAAGGGCTAGAAACAGACCCTTTGGCCCCTAAGCGCTTCTGTCTTACATGTACATAGCACCTTCTCGCATCCCAAAGTGCTTTACAATCCATACATAATCACTTTTCCTCTAAAATGCAGCTAGCTCTGGTGTGGAACACAACTATCAGCTATACAACTATCAAGAGCATTGCAAGGGGCAGTTTTGCACAAGGACATGGGTAAATTTTGCCCTTATGAAAAGTGCCATGGGATCGTCGCTGACCTTCATTTTAAGATCTCATGCCGAAGTCTCCCGGACATGTTCAATTGTGTGCCATTCAACTCAACTACATTGGAAGGATGAAGGACTGAGTTGATGTTAGTGGGACTGAAGCCATGGGATCCAGGAATCTAGCTACTTGGAACCTGATACTTAGACCATGAGTTATTCCCTCCAGAAGAAGTTCTGGAAATCCAAATTGCTATACTTCATCCTCTTAAACTTGTAGTTACACCTAGCACCTAAATCCCTTTTCTCTATGCATATAAATGAGAACCAGTTGGGGTGTAGTTGGGAATGTTGCCAAAAGCTACTATAAAAATGTCAATGGCTTTTGTATCCTCCTTTTCCTAAAAGGCCTGCATCGTCCTCAGTCTGATCTCCATGGGTCCCTCCCTGTGCTCCCTTGGCAATTTGTCCTAAATTCCAGCAGACCCTTCAGCCAAATTCTGTACAGCGCAGACCCCATAGGCCAGCAGTTCTCAACCAGGGGTCCGGGACCCCCTTATGGGCCGCAAGCAGGTTTCAGGTGGTCTGCCAAAATAAACCAAAGAGTAGGGCCAGCGTTAGACTCGCTGGGGCAAAGGGCAAAAGGCAGAAGCCCAAGTCCCAGCACCCAGGGCTGAAAGCCAAAGCCGGAGCAACTTTGCTTCATGGGGCCCCCTGTGGTGTGGGGTCCTGGGGAATTGCCATGCTCGCTACCCCCTAATGCTGACCTTGGCTTTTAATCTACTGGATACCCAGAAAAACAGTTGTTGTGGCACAGGTGGGCTGTGGAATTTTTATAGCATGTTGGGAGGAGGGAGGGCTGAGAAAGAAAAAGGTTGAGAACCCTTGCCATAGACTTTAATGAGAGATATCTGCTAGCAGCCAAGACTGGAATTTGGTCCTTGGCGTACCTATAACTCTATTTGGCTTCTCTGTTGTTCTAACACTTAGCTTCAATCTTTGCCCTCCATTTCCCTCCCTCCTGCTCCTGGATATAGGTATCGGAACATGTTTAACGCTGGGAGGGAAAGGAAATGCTCCAGAGTTGCACTCACTTTGACAGCACCTTTCCTCCAACATTCTCAACTCACTTGATAAACTTTGTGGGATTGACAAATATCTTCCCCATTTTACTGAGCCATGGAATGGTGCAGTGACTTGCTTCAGCTTGCATTGCAGCGTGGAATAGAAACCCACATGCCCCATATGCTTCCTGATGCCAAGCCCTCTGCTCTAACTGCTAAACCACACTGCCTTTTTAAGATTAGACTGGAGACAAGAAAAAGATGGTGTTATCTCTTCTTGCTGCTCCTCTTATGACAAATAGCTATAATGAGCATTATCTGAATATCTGGCTAGCCAGTCTGGAGTCTTGAAACACAGGTTGGTTGGACTCCATGGCAAATGGAGGTTCTGAGCCCAGTGGAAAGGGATAGGATAAAATTCAAGCGAACTGTTCTGCATTCAGCCTTGCTTAGAGTTGGAACCATCCCCAGGCAGAAAGTTGAATAACTTAGTGACAGCTGCTTTTGCAGTTGTTTCTCATAAGAGGCACAAAAAACCACCTCCAGGATAATGGTGGCATAAATGAGTATGGGAAAATTACCTGCAATGGAAAAATCCTTAAACAGCTGCCTACCTGTTGTCAGTTTTCTGAAAATGAGAGTCATTTATCTGCAAAGTTTATGGCTTTTGCCTTCTCTAGTTTATAATGTACCGAAGAGCAGAAAGGAAACCGATAACTTCATAATACAACTTCCTTTGTTCTTGTCGTCGAATGTGGGATTTGTTTACAGGAGGCTTGTTGGTTTAGACGTATAAAATAAACGCCAGGGTTGAACCGTTGGTACCTAATCCCTATCTTGTCGGAGAACAATCAGCTTGGAGGATTGCTGCTGGAGATTTTGAATCTCTCTGGCTGACATATCTGGTTCCAGAGCCAGACTCTGCCCAAGGCTTCCTGCACGATTCGCCTGTCCTAGGGGGATCTGCCTGGCTGTGTCTCAGGGCAGAAATTGGTGTACAGTTATCCAAGAACAATACCGAGACATTGCAGAACTAGGACCTTGGACCATCTGTTAACTTTAGGACTTTTATTTTGAACTGACCTTGTCATAAACAGATATTTAAGGGTTAATGCCTCTTTTACCTGTAAAGGGTTAAGAAGTTCACCTAGCCTAGCTGACACCTGACCAGAGGAACCAATGGGAGGACAAGATGGTTCAAAGGGAAGGAGGGAAGTTCCCTTTGTCTGTTGAGTTTCACTTTGGACTAGAGTGGGAACGCTCCAGAATTCAGCCTCTTATTAAGTAATGAGTGTTAGTGAAGGAAATAAATAGGTTTATGTTTATTTCTTTGTAACCTGTCTTGTGCAATTAGAGGAATAGTCAAATTGGGTATTTGGGTATTTTTTTTTTGTGTAACTAAGGGTTTGCCCAGGGGAGCATCCTCTGTGTTTGGAATCTGTTGTCTGTGAGAGTAGCTGGTATGCTAATCTCTCCCAGAGGGTTTTCTTTTACCTTTCTTTTCTTTAATTAAAAGTCTTTTTCTTAATACCTGATTGATTTTTCCTTGTTTTAAGATCCAAGGGGTTGGATCTGTGTTCACCAGAGAATTGGTGAAGAGTCTCTCAAGGCTACCCAGGGAAGGGAATTAGTGCTTGGAAGTAGTGGCAGCCAGACCAGATCTAAGCTGTTAATTGAGCTTAGAGCTTCTCATGCAGGTCCCCACATCTATACCCTAAAGTTCAAAGTGGGGAAGGAACCTCGACAGACCTTTATACCCCAAAGGAAAAGGACCTCCATTTTAAGGGAAGCTCCTTTATCTCCAGTTTAAAATTAAAAGGCCCAACCCCAGGCCAGGTTCATCCATATTTACAAACTTCACAGCAAAGCTGTGTTGAGTTTTGAGCGACCGTGGGCTGGTGTGGGGTTTCTCCTTGAAATTTATGTAACAGAGGCTTAATTTAAGCTAAAATTTTGCAGATGAAATTTTGAAGTTTCAGATGAGTTTTGGTTTGTGTTTTGGGTGTGAGCCCAACACTGAAAGCAAAATGCAGGGGGCGGGGGAGGTGAAATAAAGTTGAAAAGTGGTACGTCATTTTAATCTGGATGAATTATGAGACTGTTAGTAGCCACTGACACCTCCGTTTTAAGTTCCCCTTTTCAGCTTACGTACAGGGATGGAGCCTGGCTCAGTGGATAGGTCAAGGTAGCGTGGCTTAGTAGTCAGAACCCCATCCTGTACGCTATCTGCAGCTTTGCCACTGCCGTGCTTTATAACCTTGCGCAAGACACTTAACCTTCCTGTGCCTCAATTTCCATAGCAGGA
Source organism: Trachemys scripta elegans (assembly GCF_013100865.1). Taxonomy (NCBI): domain Eukaryota; kingdom Metazoa; phylum Chordata; order Testudines; family Emydidae; genus Trachemys; species Trachemys scripta. Next base: position 25,841,421 of record NC_048309.1, read on the forward strand.
AAAAAGCTGGAGAACGATACTTCCCCACCTCTGGGAAGTGCAAGGAGATCTATGGAAGAAAAGTGCTGGTATTATAATTACTATTTTAGTTTGAAACTTAAAAACAAATTGTTTGAACTAGTGATCGTAGCAAGGACGTGTCATGTGCATTGTTCTGAAGACAAGAGTCTCTCCCTCCTTTGTACCCAGCTCTGTCTGGTTTTAGAAATAACATGTGCCACCTGGGAACCCAGCAGAAATGAGATTTCCAGGATAGTGGAAACTGAGTGGAATGAAAAGTGGTAGAGAATTCATGCCTGGCAATAAGCAGGCCCTATTTAGTATGTGTGGCGGTTGTTAGCAGGATAAAATCTGAACACATAGAATTGCTGTGCCTTAGCCAGGGTGAAAGGCTTGGGGATGGATATATGCCGGTCTCCTATTGATTGATGGGCTTTGTACTGCTGCTGCACATTAACATGGGAGAAGCACAGATATCTTGGAGATTAGATTAGCATATCAAGGTCCCTGGTGGACTCCATAGAGACGTCTCACTTTCTCCGTGTTATAGGAAGCTCTGCTTAGGTAGGGTTTCTACTTATTTTGGGTTTCTTTTTTACAGCAGGGGGAAGGCAGTGGCTGCTGTGAAAGTTGTGTTGTTTATGATGGAAAAGCTTTATGTGAGGGGAATGTTCTGTCGTGTTCCCTGAGGCTGATCAGCATCTCGATTCGTTGATTCTGCTCTGGAAATTCGGTCCATAGCCCAGATCCCATCGACAGAGAATACCTGACCTCCAGTTCTTGCTTGCTTCAGTCCGGGCTTTGTGACCTGCATTGTGCCAGAGGAGCCCAGCTGTTTCCCTGAGCCTGCGAGCGATAGCAGAGGGTTTGCTCTAACGCTAGTTAGAGGTCCCATCACTCCTGTTATTAACCCCTCATTTTCAAGGGTTTATTAGCAGCCGCTGACAGTTGCTCTGGGCTGGAGAGTGGCACAAAAGGTGATCGAGGCTCCTAGTTCAAATGCTGACCCCAGACTGAACTCTCAATCTGCCCTTAGGATGGGCTTAACCCCGGCTCCAGGTGAGGCAGGATCAATACAAGTTCAACGTCTCCCTTACCACATGTCAGTATTTGCATTTCATTGGGGTAAAGCCGGGTCATACTGGGAGCCAATCCTGATTGATTCTAGACCAGTGCATTTCTAGGCCCGGGTGGAGGCTTTCCTTGTGCCATCAGATCTGGTCAGGGCTCTCCTGAGAGGATCACTGGCACTTTTGGTGACTCCTGGGTCTTTTTTAGAGCAGGAGTTCAGTGCCTGCTCGTTAGGCTTGAGGCAGGTCTCTGTCACACTGATGTCAATCACTGCAATCAATGGAATTCCGGCTAGGGAAAACTGACCTAAGTGAGATCAGAACTGGGCCTGTGGGATTTCACTGCTTCCCTGGGACAAGGGGCAAAAGTTAAACCAAGCTGTAAGGAATGGAAGAATCTGCAGCTAAAAGGGGCAATTTCTTTGGAGGGGTCTGTCCAATTCTGTGCATTCTCCCACACGTTACTGTACTGAGCAGCGAACCCCTGAGTGGCCTGCTCTGGTGTGCTGTGATGGTAAATGAACCACACCCCCTTTTTTTCCATTTTGCTTTTTCAATTCTAGTGCCAGTTAGGTGCCGATGTAAAGAGAAACAGTAATAGCAGCTCTACAAAGAACACAGCCAGAATGGCGACATGCTTGCTGGGGTGCAGTCAGTGTGAGAGACACAAAGATCGAACATGGTCAGTGCTAGCTAGTGTAGCGATAACATATTCCCGTCAATATGCTTAATTTTACTTTACATTGCTTGCAGTGCAGAGCAGGGAGGATGCCCCCAGACAACATTTAACTTAGAATAATTATGAACCAATAACATCAAGTTTATTTTTTCCATTTCATGGCTCTGTATTAAATGACCCTGTTCTCCCAGTGGGTGAGAAAATTGTTCAGCTCTTTTGCGTGATCTGCTCCTGTGTCGATTTCATCCAGTCTCGGTGGTTTGCAGATTGCTTTGCTGCAGTCACAGGAATAACAATTGTCTCTTAACATTCTCTATAGCACCAGCCAGCCAGAAGGACCCAAAATCATTTTACAAATGGATACATCAAGGGATTGCTTCATTTGCCGCTGAAATACAGCTACCTCTCGGCTAAAAACACATCAAGCGCTCTACAGCACACAGGGACATTACATGACAGTTTGGAACTGGAAGTGGTGAAGTATACCATATCCAGGTGTAATGACAGGGGAATTTAAGGAGGCAGGGTTTAATTACCCAGATAAGAATATGATCAGGAGATGGGAACTAGCACCTCTTCTCTTTCCAAAACAGCACATGATATTTAATTATATTGGTTTTGTGTCTTATCTAAAGGATGGTGGCTCCAAGTACCCAGTGCTGCCTGCCGCCTTGCAAGGGATATTGGTTTAGTTTTGACTTGCATGAAAGAGCGCTACCTAACAAATGCCAATGCTGCTTTTTGTAGCACCTGGCTTCTGCTTGGAGGTCTCCTATCTCAGTCGTGACCTGGCCTAATCCTACTTGCTGATGGGGTCCTAGTCCCAGAGCACTAACTAGACTTGGGTGGAGAAAGATAATGGCGTTTAACGATTCTGAAATTTGGTTTCATTCTGATTTGGACCCAAACCCCCACATTTCAAAATTCTCAGTGGAAAGGTAATGGAGCCCCAGCTCCGGGGGAGTCCACCTGGTGGGCTGTCATAGAGGCACGGATGCTGGGAGCCCTGGAATCATGCACTTTGGAGTCCCTGGATTCCCGCCTGGTTAATGAGGCAACTTCATCCCAATAGAACCATTTCACAAAACATTTAGATTTTGACAAATTACCAAATTCTTACCCAAAATGTTCATTGGAATTTTTCCGGCCAGCTGCAGCACTGACTTCTACCCGCAGAGACAAGAGTACAAATCCTGTCTCTGGTCACAGGCAAGATGAGCTCGCTGCCCTCATCCTAGTTGTCAGTTGTTGACACCACAATGGCAGCGTGATTGGCCATCCCCGTTCAGGACACTCCCAGGACTGTATTAGCAGCCAGTTAGGATTGAAGTGTGGAGGCCCAGGACTGGAATAGCAGGGGATGATGCAGGTCAGGACTGAAGCATATTGACAGAAGTTTGTGGAGGGGCACGACAACTAGCATAGCAGAGAGGTGTTGCCGTTCAGTGCTGAAGTATATTGGCAAAGCAGTAAAGGGGTCCAGAGCTGGAATAGCGGGGACCTGTGGCCAGTCAAGACTGAGGTGCTTTGGCAGAGGGAAGATTGCATAGCATCTGCCCGCGCTATGACTTGCCCCAGCCATTCATATTAGCCCCTTTCACCAACATTAAGATTGACCCATTTTGTAGGACTCCTTCTCTTTCACTCTTGAGAGTTCTGTCTTTATTTGCTCTTGGGTGTGTTGATGGCAGAGGAACGGATTGGCCCTACCTCTGCGCTCCTTCTGTACCACTGTTGATTTCTCGGTGCTCTTAATTTCCACTGGGCTGCTTGGTCATGGACTTGCAAGCTTAGCTCACTGCAGCGAACAAACGCTTGATACGTTGATCTCTAAAACAATTGCCTTGCTTGGGCTTGGGCTTTTATCTTCCTCTTTCTTCCCTAAGCCCTGGCATGTTCTCAGAGGACTCTTGCTGTCCTCCCTTGTGTCTGAAGCCTGGGGCCGTTGACTTTCAAAAAGCACAGTAAGGGCCCAAGATTGCTCAGTAGCCCGGTAGCTCCTAGTTACTTTATCTCCTGCTGCCTCGTCTTAACAGCAACTTTGGGGAAAAGAGTGAGTAATGGGAGGAAACAGAAGTGGGGGAGTCCCCAGATCCTGGGCGTTCTGGAGAGATCCTCTTGAATGAATGAGACTTCTGTCCTACCCACCCTGCATGCAGGGCCGGCTTTAGGAAGTGCGGGGCCCAATTCGAACATTTTCGGCGGGACCCCGGCAGGGATGACTAACAAAACAAAAACAAAAAAATGTTAAAAAAGCCTTTCATTTCTTCCATGTATTATTTACTTTCCATAACTATATAAATAATAAAATTATATATTATGTACATTGCATCATATATGCTGTTGATCGGTTATTAATGAGCTCCGTTTCACGTGTGGGTCCCCGCCACTCCCTGGGGGTGTGCTAGGGTGACCAGATGTCCCGATTTTATAGGGACAGTCCTGATTTTTGGGTCTTTTTCTTATATAGGCACCTATTTCCGTCCCCCCATCCCCCCCTCCCGATTTTTCACACTTGCTATCTGGTCACTCTAGTGGTGTGCACATGTGTGGGTCCCAGCTGCTCCTTGCCCTCCTCATTGAAGCAGGTGTGCAGGGTTACTGCCCTGGGAACTGCAGGGCACCAGTGGACATGGGGCTCGCTGGAGGCAGGGCAGGGGCTGACTGGAGGTAGGGTCTGGCTGCAGGTAGGGCAAGGGGTGTGGGGGTGGCTGGAGACGGGGGGTGTGGGGCAGACTGGCTGGCTTCAGGCAGGGTCGCAGAGGGGTGCGGCAGGGGTTGGCAGGGCTGGAGACAGAGGTGTGCGGGACTGGCTGGCTTCAGGCAGGGGTGGTGCGGCAGGGGTTGGCTGCAGGCAGGGCAGCGGGTGCAGGGCTGGTGTGGGCAGGGGTATGTGTGGGGCTGGCTGGCTTCGGGCAGGGCCGCAGGGGGGTGCGGCAGGGGTTGGCTGGAGACAGGGCAGGGGGTGCGGCAGGGGCTGGCTGTGGGCAGGGGGTGCAGGGCTGGTGTGGGCAGGGGTGTGTGTGGGGCTGGCTGGCTTCGGGCAGGGCCGCAGGGGGGTGCAGCAGGGGTTGGCTGGAGACAGGGCAGGGGGTGCAGCAGAAGCTGGCTGTGGGCAGGGGGTGCAGGGCTGGCTGCAGGCAGGGCAGGGGGGGCAGGGCTGGTGCATGCAGGGCAGGGGGTGTGGGGCTGGAGGCAGGGCAGGGGGTGCGGCAGGGGGTGCAGAGCTGGCTGGAGACAGGCTGGCTGTGGGCAGGGCAGGGGGTGTGGGGCTGGTGTGGGCAGGGGGTGCGGCAGAGGCAGCTGGAGCCCCGACCCTTTAAATAGCCCCCGGAGCCCCCCGCTATCCCAGGGCTCTGGGGGCTATTTAAAGGGCCTGGGGCTCCCCTGCTTCTACCACCCCGGCCCTTTAAATAGCCGTGGGAGCCTTGGGGAAGCAGCGGGGCTCCAGCGGCTATTTAAAGGGCCGGGGCTGTAGAGGCAGTGGGAGCCCTGGACTTTTTAAATAGCCCCCAGAGCCCCGCAGCCCTACCCCAGGGCTCCAGCAGTGGGGCTCTGGTGGCAATTTAAGGGGCCTGGGGCTCCAGCCCCTGCTGGGAGCCCCAGGGCCTTTAAATTGCCCCCTGGGGAAGCCGGGCCACCCTGGTACGGCGAACCGGCTCTTGCCGGTACACCGTACTGGGGCTTGGGTGCGGGGCCCGATTCAGGGGAATTGGTTGAATTGGCCTAAAGCCGGCCTTGCCTGCATGCCTGCCTGACTGCTGCTTCCAAGCCTCGTTGCTCACACACCTCTTAAGAGGGATAGAAGGACTTCAGGAGACTGACAGGCCGCTGACTAAGGAGATCACCAAATATTACTAAAGCTGCTTTCAGGAAGGTTCTTGTCACCTGGTGCAGACAGTTGTTTTTCTGATGAGTCTTGTTTGGTCCAGTTGATTTCGTTGGCCTTCTCCTGTGAAGCCCACAAACCTTAACCACAGTCAGTAAAAACTGTTGCCCTTAACCCATCGTAGAAAAACAAGAGCTCTGACTCAGGGTCTCCCTGTGTTTGCCTGTTTATAGGATGAAATCTGGCTCCAATTGAAGTCAATGGCAAAACTCCCACTGAGTTTAACTGAGCCCGGATTTCACCCTTAGATCTTAGGTTCCTCAGGGCAGGGATGGGCCTTTCCAATGCAGAGGGCAACATAGGACTTCAGCAAATAATCCTGGGATAACTCTTCAGTGCAATATACAGGGGCCTTCGTAGCCCGCAATTGCACAGCTACCTTCTTGCAGAACGTTTACCCCATTTCCTTTTCCACTGGCTTTAACCCGGGAGATGCTGTACATGAAAGAGCAGCAGGGCTCTGAGCACGCAGCTGTGCTTCAGAACATCTGCCCTTCTGGCCAACGGTTTCCCTGGACTGTGGCCTGTGTGTGTGTTTTGAATAGTACCAAAGTGGAGAACTAATCTGCCGTGTCTGAGGCCACGTTACATCCCAGACGGAGCAAGTGCTGGTTTGATTAACAGACTCGCATGAACAATTGCACAGAACACTCTGCAGCAAGCCATCGCCACGGGGCTGGCTGTCACCGAAACCCAGCAGCCTCATCCAGCCCCCCCGACAACCTGCTGGTGGTTAGTGGGTGTGTTGGGTTGTGACAGAGAGACTGGGGAGGGATATGACAATCGCAGGTGATTTGTTTGTCCCAAAATATGGCCAGCTGCCTTTGTGACAACGTGTGTGTGCTTGTGTGATACGTTTCTTGTTGCAGAACTGCCTCTTCCCCTTGGCAATCCCCGAACATGGACCTGAGGCTGGCTAGCAATCCCCAGGTGTGGTCAGCCATTAGAAAGCCTTAGTCTCAGCAGAGAAGTCAAGGGGGGAATGGACTTGGAGAGTGACCTGCTCTGACCCCTGGCGGTGGGCCCACCCGGCACACTGTCGCGGGAGTGGGGGGCAGCTTGCACTGTGTTCCCTGTGCTGAATCTGTCCTGAGCACAACTAGTGGGCATCAGTCTGCAGGGCTGCCAAGCTGGCACCTTTCCGAGGCACCACGTTTCCTAAGGGAACCTGCGTCCACGCTGGAGCTAGGCAGCTGCACAGATAGTGAGATAGGCTCGCCGCCACCAGACGACCCTGCCTGACACCCTAGGTACGTAATTCAGGGCTCCTAACCCAGCCTGCCACCCGAGGAGCCCCAGCTACGCTGCTAGTTTTAGCCCGCTAGCTTGATGAGAGCTGGTGCTGGTATGTCTGCCCAAGCTGGAATCCCATGTAGACGTACCCTTTGAGCAGCACTGGGAACAGGTGCAGTTTGTTCCCCTCTTCAGGTGAATGCAGATGGGCTCCGTAAAGGAAGTGCATTGGAAGGGGAGAGGCGCAACACAATGGGAATTTCATTTGGTAAAAAATCCCTTTTCTGGGGTGGTCCCATGGCATGAGTGAGACCCGGGTTCAAATTCTTAGTCTGCCCCTGGATTAGCAGCAGGGGTTAAAGGAAGGAGAAGATGGGGAGAACACAGCTCCATCTCCTCTCCCTGGGCATGGCTGAGCAATCCTTCCCCACCTTCCTTCCTCCCTGGCCAATGCAGTGAGAGCTTCCCCCTGCTCTAGCCACTGGTTATCAAGGCCTGGAAAAACGCTGGTGGCAGCATGTGTGACCTTTGGGGACAGTAAAAGAGAAGGAGGAGCAACTTGCACTGCTCTGCAATGTCTCCTCGGGCTAATGCAAGGGCAATACTGAGAGGCAGAGTGGTCTAGTGGATAGGGCACGGGAGTGGGACTCGGGACACCCGGCTTGTATTCCCAGCTTTGTCATTGCCTTGATCTATGACTTTGGCTGGTCACTGCCCTTCTCTTTCGACACAAACCTCTTGACAGCTTTCTTATAGGAGCAGGGATCATCTGCATAGGGTCTCTATACAATTGATCTTAATAGCACTGCTGGGATCCTATCCAGCTCTCATTGTCCAGGAAGGAGGTAACCAGAAAGCAAGGTCTGGGAAGGAGGAAACCTGACTAAAATATGGAGAAGGGATCCTTGAGGCCTGCAGAGAACCAGGGAAAATCAAGCCCTTTCTGCATGGCCTCTCTTTAAACGGCAGGTACTTCTCTCCTCGTAGAGCAGTTCTGGATGGCGTGACGGGCGTTCTGACCCTTTGTACTGCAGAGCTGCCCGCTGCTGCAGCCCAAACCAGGAAAAGGCAGTATCTGTTTCCAGCTCACTGTCGCCTTCAGGTCAAGTCTCCAACAGGTGAGACACATGCGCTTGCGCGGTCCCACTAAGGAGAGGAACCTAAGAGAATTAGACAGCAATTCAGAGATCTGGGTAGCTGATCTGATACATGTCTGGGTAGCCTTCTCCACAGAAAAGGCAGGAAAGGAACACTAAAGTCCTCTCCTAATCCAGCAGCTGCTTGTGCTGAGAAGGTAGAAGTGGATTTTATGTTGTGTGCATCATGCATACTTGTTGGCATGTGGGCACAGACTACCCCTCCATTGGCTCCCCCCCACACACACATACGCCCCCTGCTCCCTACCACCCGCCCTGTCTGAGCTGAAAAACGTAGCACCGTGGGGCTAAAATTAACTTTGGAGCATTTGGAGTCATGCCAGTGACATTTCTCGGCTGCAATAAAAATACCAGAGGAAATGCACTTTTAACCCCTTCTGTGCAGTCAACGCAGGTCCTAAAAGGGAGATAATACATGTGTTTGTCTTAAAAAAAAAATTGAGCTCCTCCGAGGGGAGGGGCAAGAGGTCTGGTGGGTTGGCCAGAGGTTACGGCACTGGACTGAGACCCAGGAGAGAGGGGTTCTATTCCCAGCTCTCTCACTGATTTGCTGTGTGACCTTGCACAAGTTTCCTGGGGCTGTCCAGATGGTGACCCTTGCTGGATGCTTATGCAGTGGCAGTAAAGAGAACGCCCCTGTGTTTGCTAACCATCATGGTGGGGAGGAGGAAGAGCATTGGCTGCTTTTCCCTATGCCACCTAGGTGGGTAGGGAAGGGTGGGCCTCCTCCCCGAGTGCTCTGGCTAGTGCAGCTGAGCTGCGAAGTGGGGGATTGAAGCTGGGCCAGGTAAAGGACTGGTGCCACATCTACCCTTCTTGGGGCAGCACAAGTACGCACTGCCTTTAGCTCAGGGTGGATTGCAAGGTGCCAGTCTAGCCATTAAATCTCTCTGTGCCTCTGTTTCCCCATTAAATGGGGATAACCCTTAACCGGCTCTTTGGGGTATACAGTTGCAAAGTGACATCATCTGATCCCGTGATTTCTGCACTCCATATTTTTTTTCCATGGAAAGCTTTTGCTGAACAAACTTTCTATTGGTTCCCTCTCCGTCCCCCCGCACATAGTGCCCTCTTCTTTTGCCTGGCTCAAACAGCTGCGAGTTCTCTATTTCAGCAGTTATAGAAACATACGGTGCCAGCTTCTGTTAGTTTCTGACCCTGCAGATGAGCTTTCTGAACAGACCCTCTGACATTATTGCAAAGGATTCTGTGTTTCCATACCGGAGATGACGCAGAGAAATCAAGATAGATTAAATCTCTGGTGATTTCCAATATATAAATGGGGTGGGTGGTTTAGTAATCAGTAGATGCGGAGGTTGGGTGGCTTGGAGGGCTGGACCTGAGCTCTGGAGGTTTTTCAATGGGAGCTTGAGGGCTCAGATCCAGGCTTTGGTCACAGTGAGGCAAAGTTATCACCCTCTGCTGGGTGCTTGATGTCTTGAGCAAACTGAGCTGATGGTGTCAGGATTTAATAGCCCGGGCGTCTCAGCACAGTTAGAGATTCTCAGTCCCAGAGGGCCGATGAGCCTGGAGACTGGGTAGGATAGGCTCGATTCTGCTCTCCTCTAGCTCACTTGGGGGTGACGCATGCCAGCAGAGCAGCAAGACAAAAACTTGCACTGCCGCTGCCTGCGCTGTGCTTGTCCCAAGAATAAATAAAAGGCATCACCCTTGCACTTTTCACCAGGACTACGTCTGTTTAGGGCCACATGGTGCCTGCCCCCATCAGAGGGTGTCTAATGAGCCCTGCCCCACTTGTGCCCCCATACAGGGGCCAGACACCACCTCAAGGACTGTGCTCTCCTGAGCACAAGGACCCTGAAGGTGGCAGCCACCCCAAAGGAGGCAGGGTTCTGGCCCCCTTTGTACCAGCCAATGGAACTGAAAGGTCACTGCGGGGGGTGCACACTGCCTCTCCCTACGGGGTGGTGCGGAAGGCGCTGTCTGCCTGCCCACCTGGAACGGGACTGGGCCCTGATGGCACAGTCTGGCTCTTAAAAGGCCGGTGTGAGTGCCTGTGAGTGCTAGCAAGCAGCTATTCAGTTTGATGGCTGTGCTTGTGAAGGTCACAAACACATGTCCTGGGATAGCACTTATAAATAGTTCTACCTGTAAACGTGGCACTGCAGGGTGACCAAATTAGGGCAAGCTGCTGCCCTCGCCAGCCATCCCAGAATGGTGCTCGAGGTGCCCGGCAGTCCCTGCGTCCCCTCCTGGTGCTTTGGGCACACTGGCCATTTTGTCTCTTTGTTTGACTGGGCCAGATCCTGAGGCCCTGGCCCAGCTGTTACCAATCTCCCCCTTGACTGACATTGGCTGTGGGGGGAGTTTAAGGGCTTCAGGATTTGGCCCACAGGGAATTATTGGATGCGGGAGAAAGGAGTCTGGTCTGCTAGCTGTGGATCATCCCAGAGCCACTTCCCCTGCGATGATCTGGGCACGCTGGGAGGAACGGCTGCACCCCGGCTCTGGAATGCTGTGGGCAGAGAGTGGCCCCTGGGGATTCCCGGGAGGCCTTTTCAGCAAGAAATGTTTGAACATCTCTTCCAAGTGGATCCAGGCGAGAAGATTCCTGCAATGACTGTCCCTTGCAGGGCAATGACCATTTAGCAACTGGGCTGTTACTGCATAATAATGTGCGTTATTACCCAACAACGCGTATGGGCCACGTCCTCAGCCCAGCACTCGCTGTAGGCCGCCCTTCTCCATGGAAAGGAAATGTCAGGCTGCAGGCAGTTGTCTAAAGGCTACCCTGTCTCTGGTATCTGCCCTGCTTCTCCTTCACAGGCAGGGAACAGCTGATGGAGCTGCATAGCCAAGAGGCTATTGGCCATGCCCAGCCCCCAAACCCGCCATACTCAGGAAGCCCCAGCAGAGCTCAGCAGCATGTAGGGTGATAGAGCCCCTGACATGGGGTCCCCATAGCCTGCCACCCTTTCTGCAGTGGAATCGCAGCAATTCCGTGAGGCCCCATGTGGCGGTGGGGGGAGGGGCAGGGTTCGGCCCTATGTGGTTAATTTGTCGTCCCTGTTATTAGGTACTGGCAATGAGCTTCCTTTTATCGCGTCCTCTGCTCTGCTCTGTGCCTAGCTAGTGGTGTTGTGAGCAGGCTGAAATGCTGTTGCCATGCAGTTCATGTCTGAGATCTTCTCCTGCTGCCCTTGTGCGTTCCCAGCCAAAGCAGAAGTGCTCAGGGATTGAGTATCTCCTGCTTATCCAGTATCATTTCTATCAGCTGCTTGGTTCAGCAACTCAGAATATATATTGGTATCTTGGAAAATGAATGTAATGATCCTTGGAAAAGAGGAGGAGTTGGGTGAATTCTGCTGAACTCAGTGTTTGCCCTAGTTATTTTGGATACTACAGAGAAGTCAAGGTGAAAGGGATATTGAAAGGGCTAGATGTGTTGGTATAATCCTGTTCTGCCCTTCTGGAGTCCCGTCCATCCCGAATTCTGAAGCAATCATAAAACATTAGTGAATTAAATCTCCATGACACCCCTGTCAGCTGAGTATGATCACTGAGTGGCAGATGTGGAAACTGGGCAAGCCATGTCACCGCGATGTGCCTCAAATTCACACAGATAGGTGGCTGGAATCTCCGTTACCTGTTCTAACCACCTGAACATGCGGCTTCTCGTAATGAGCGGTTGCTGCCGGGGCTTCTCATTCCACATCCAGGGGCAGCCGGTAATTTGCAAATACATGGCTCCTGATTGACATGGGCTGTTCTGTACACAGCATGGAGCAGTGGCCTTACTGTCGCTGAGCCGTCGGTTTTCCTGTAATGCTGCTAGTCAGTGGGACACCAGTAGCCAAAGGTAGGGGCAGGGGTAGGGTGGTGGCTGGTGGGTACAAGAGCGTCCTCATACCTACGCATCCCGGTTAAGACTAAGCATAACGGAACCCCAGTAGTGAGACTGAATGCTCCTTTCTCTTACTGCTACTAGCCCCGGTGGCATCACAGTGGTATCAGAGGACCAAATTAATCGCTGGTGTAACTCCTTTGGCTTCATCAGTTTTACACATGGGATTCCTTTAGCCCATAGTGTTTTTATAATGGTGTCCCAATGGAATCGACACAGACCCATTGGGATGCCATTGGTACTGCTGTGGTAGTCCCGCTTGGTATGGAAATGTCAAGACAAGGGTAATGCAGTGACATTGATTAGGAGTTTCCCAAGGAGAAACTCAAATGCCTCCTGAGGAAAAACACCACACTGCCTAGTGGTCTCAACAGAGGAGCTGCAGGACTAAAGAGCAATGGAGGCTGAATCCCTCTTTTGCCTCGAGGTGGCTGACACACATTGGCAGAGTAGTACGTGAGGGAAGCCTGCTGCCCCTGCTTCCCATGGACTGAGTGTAGAGGAGTTGAGGTTTAAAAAGCAAATGGGGCCATGGAACCAGGCCCCCCACCCCAGGCAGGCAGCACAGGGCATTTCCCACCTTGCGAGCCAGCTGTAGAGCTGGTGAAAGTCTGACGTGTTCAACATGGAAAGCTGCACCCCCCAGAATAACAGCAGGAAGCGGACAAGAACTTGGTTATTCGCTCAGTCACTCTGATCTGAGAGCCGCTGGGGGTTGGAAGTGCTGCCCATTTTGCTGTGTCACTGCCATTAAACCCCCAGGGGGGTTGTGACCTTGTCACTCTCGGGGGCCCTAGCACTGAGTACACTTGCGTCTATACTGACATTGAGAAACAGGCATTTTTATCCTGGGCTGCTGTCTGTGTTGCTGCACCCTGTAAAATCAATGGGAAGCTAGCCAGAGACATCAGTGGGAGTAGGAGCACGCTCTCGCTGGCCCCTGTTATTGTGATGAGTAATGATTTGTATTACAGGAGCACAGCAGACATACATATCCCAAGAGCCAGCCAATGTCCTGCAGAGCTGATGATCTAAACAGAGGAAGGACTCAGGAGAGGAAGGAAGGGCCAGTGGCTAAGGCAGTGACCTAGGACCGGGCTTCAATTTCCTGCTCCTCCCCAGACTTCCTGCATGGCCTTGGGCAAGTCATTTAGCCTCTCGCTGCCTCAGTTGCCCATCGGTAAAATGGGGGTGATCATCCATTAAAATGGATGAAAAGTGCTAATAAGAGCTAGGGGGTTACTAAATGCAGAAGATAAAGTTTGGGAGAGAGGAAGTATTATTCCCATTTTACCCCTGGGGAAACCGAAGGCCAGCATGAGTGAGGGACTGCCCCAGGTTTTGTGCCAGAACAGGAATTGAACTGTTTTTACCCTGCCTAGGTCATAGGAGTTTTGCCTTTCATGGCAGTGGAAGCAGGATAGGGCCAGGTGGGTGAGCAGTGCGTTTCAGGATCAGGCCCAAAAAGCTTTCACTGCCACTCTGTCTGTGAGGACAGACACTTTGATCCACGTATGCAGTATTGTAGCTGTGTCAGTCCCAGGATATTAGAGAGACAAGGGGGCTGAGGTAATAACTTTCTCACCAACAGAAGCTGGTCCAATAAGAGACAAGCTTTCGAGCTGAGGAATCGCTCTGTGGAGCTTGGAAGCTTGCATCTCTCCCCAACAGAAGTGGGTCCAATAAAAGATATGACCTCACCGACCTTGTCGCTCTGATCCATGGTATTTCAGAACCGCCACAGCCCCTCCCTTCTGAAATCAAGGCGCACAGAGAAACGTGGCAATTAGGAAAGATGAAGCAAACCTCACAAAGGGTTCAAGGTCAGTTTGAATCTTGGGCTGATTCTAATTGTATCCAAACTATTTATGCCTAGGGCCCGACTTTCGGACTTGGGCGCCTAAGTCAGGGCACCAGGTTCTACATTCGGGAGCTCAGATTGGATTAAGCACTAAGGGTGTGATTTTTTTCAAAAGTGCCTATGTGATTTAGGCATACAACTCAATGGGACTTTGCTCATGTCAGTTGGTGCTTTTGAAAATCCCATGCCAAATGGCTAATTTAGGTGGTTACCTGCCAGTCAGAGAGCTTCTGTACAGAACTTGGCACCTTTGCATACTGTATATAGAGCTTTATGTGCAGACATTGTCTCATTGTCACAACACCCTTGGGAAGCAGATGGCTATCATGCTGAACTTAGGGAAACTGAAGCACAGAGAGAAATCAGCTGTCTCGTTCAAGGTCACAAAAGGAGGTCTCAGTAGGGCTGTGATTATAACTCAAGAACTCCGAGTTCTTGACACTCTGGCTTTATATTGTAAGCTTTTCAGGGCAAAAACTGTCCATTTACCTGCTTGTACAGTGCCTTGCACTGATTCTGATTGGGGTCTTTGGGCATTGTCCCAAATAACAAATAACAATAGTATTATAACATATCCAACAAGTATCACAGGAAAAGGTTCCAATTTGCTATTCAAACTTTTGAACATGGTCATTCATATCCCATGACTTATTCTGGTTCCTGATTGGATGACCTACACACAAAGCGGTACTGGAACACAACTCATTAGGGGCCAGTCAAAGACACAAATTCAGTGTTGAATACACACGTATATTTATACATTACTTCATATTCTCAAATCATCCAAATCACCTCCAGTGGTTCATGAACCGCCAATACTAAAGTGATTGAATCAACCAAAAGTCTAGTGTTTATGAAATATTCAGTCATTTATTTATTGTTATAGTTCCAGGATTTGATCAGCTCTAATGCCCAGTGAGAATTGGTGACCTGCAGGTGTCTGGATTTTGCAGCACTAAGAAAAATTAGTAAATTTAAAATGACAATAGCTGGATGGAGACCTCAGCTTTCTAAATTAGCTTGATTTTTTTTTCTATCCATCTATCATCTGTCTAATCTCATGCAACCCACTTTAATGTTCTCAGATAGTGATACTCCCTTAACAGCTAAACAGAATGAAAACCGGGACTTAAAAGTGACATAACCTGTTCCCACCCAAAGGTTCTGTTCTTCAGGGGTGGTGTTGGAGGTAGGCACAAATCCCCACCCATTCAGGTTTCACATCAGAGGATGGAACATCTGAGTCTAAGGTGGCCAAGTTTCCGGTTTTCAACTGGAAAGTCCGGTTGAAAAGGGGACTTGACAGTGTTCGGTCAGATCTACTGACTGGACACCCAAAGTCCAGTTACTGTGGGTGGGGGAGGCAGGAAGGCACTGGGTCATCACCCACACTAGCCTTTAATCATCCAGGGTCATCTTCTACCTGAGTCAGGCAGCTACAGCTCCCAGCCCTGGCTCCGCAGATGAGTCCCTCACGACCTGAGCAGAGAGAGGGGAGACAAGGGAAGAGCAGCAAGCGGCAGGGGAGAGGGGAATTGAGGATCGAATGATGGGTGGGGCCTTGGGGGGAAGGGGCGGAGCCTTGGGGGGAAGAGGTGAGGTGGGGGAGATTTCAGCACTCCTGCTGGAGTGTCCAGATTTTAAATATTACAAAGTTGGCAACCCTACCTAGGGTGACCAGATGAGATGAAGAAAATATCAGGGGGGGCAGGGGAGCAAAAAAAAAAAAAAAGCCGAGTGCTGCCGGCGGAGCAATTTGTATCCCAACCAGAGATCAGTCGGGACGCGGGACAAACAGCTAAAAATCGGGATGGTCCTGATTTTACTGGGACGTCTGGTCACCCTAACCCGACCTGAGTGCCAATCTTTCCAGGAAACAGTCATTAAAAAGAACAAAACAACACTGGGAAGCAAGAAGGCTTTTTAAAGCTTTTACATTTCCATTTTCTCTGGGCGGGGGAGGGAGAAGGGGAGGTGGCAGCACAGAGCCCTAGCAGCAGCTTCATCTAAACACTGCTGAAAGGGAGGTTTTGTCACTTCTGAGCACCAACTTAAAGGTGACCTGAAAGGAAAAATAAAATCGGGAGCCTGAACCCTTCTTTGCTTCTTCATGATGCACAAGGGTGTGTGTGAATGTTTTTGTTACAAAACAAACAAACAAAAAACTCCTTTTCTTTTTACTTTAGGACAATCAGGAACATCAAGCCTCCTGTGCTCTGTTGTTTCTGGAGATCTCTTTGGAGGACTAGAGGACTAGGTGGGAGCTTTCACAGCCCTGTTTGAAGGGATGGGATGTTGCAACTTTAACAGAGAGAACTTTCCTCTTAGCTCTTTGTCAGGCATTGGAGTTAAATAAAATACATTCACAAGTCTTCCCCCAGCCCCCGATCATTTAGAAGAGTTTTAACAAAAATAATGTCCCCTGTCACTTTGAGCAAGGTTTGCTGGCTTAGTACCTATGACGGCGTAATCCTACTAGTCATCCATAGAAACTTCCAGGAAAAGCAGGGTAGGTAAGACTTGAATTTTTATTGTAAAAAATCAAGCAGGGACAAAACAACTTACTTCTTTTTTGGCCTTCTCTGTAAATTATAAAGATGCCCAAAATAGCACAAACCTCATTTCCCCTTCCCATTTAAGTCACTTTTAGAAAATAAAAAGGCTGTGTACACTCACAAGCCGCAATACAGCGAGGCACAAAAGGGCCAGTAAGTCAGTGTGGGGGGCTGAAAATAGAACAAGAGGGTTATCTTAAAAATGCACTAAATATAGACAGTACAGTTAGACTCGAAGCTATAGCACTGGGGAACTCGGCCATCTTCTCTCATGTAGTTAAATGTCACTTGTAGACAGACATCAGCCATCCCGCATTCTTTATACACACACAAATATCAAAAATGATCTGCTCAGCAGTCCGATGAAAGACTACTGCATATTTGTATCCTCAGAGGGTCCTGGGGACATGGCAAATGATAAGTTATGAATGTGAACCATGCAGGGCTTATTCATATCACAAAAGCCTCCTGCTATAACTGCAGCCTTAATTGGCGAGGGACTGGGTCAGGCTACAAACTCACACCAGATTCATCAAAAGGTTCACTAAAGTTCACAACCCTTTTGAGGAGGCTGGGTCTCATTTCAAGCGAAGCTTGGATTGTTGGGTCCAACAACCCAGGGGAAACCCAGTAGCTCCAACTTGGAGCTTTGGGCTGAAATGGGACATGTGAATGCATGTGGATCAAAACAAAAATGTTTTCCCACGTGTCTGTGTAGAAAAACTACCGATTTCTCCTCCACCCCCTTCATGCCAAGTCTAAAAGCAGTGGAGTTGATGGATGATGATGGGGAAATTTCAGAAGGTTGCGTTAGGATAAAGACCTGAAAGGCTGCATACTGCTCTCAAAACTGGTCTGAAATTAACGTTTTCCTGTGAGTTATCCAGGACTTCCTTGCAGCAGCTGGATCAGAAGTGCTATAATTTGATGCTGTTTCGCATTTTTATCCCTCCATCTCAAGCTTTTAACAAAGGTGGCTTAACATTATTGACTCCATTTTACAGATTCTGGGGGACAGGGACAGGCTAAGGCCCCATTTGCCAAAGGAGCCGCTGATTTTGGGGCCCCACCTTGAGGCCCCTTGAAATGGTTTGTTTTGCTGAGATTCTGAACCCTCCCCACTTGCCTTGACTTTAACTGGGGTTGAGTTGTGTTCAACGCATCTCAAAATCAGGCCCAAAGCAGTTGAGGTTGAGCACCCAGAAACTGATGGATTTTCAGGGAGAGGCCAGCCACTTTTGAAAATTTTGGCCAATGTGACTTGCCCAAGGTCACAGAATGAGTGAGCAGCTGTGATGCTCTCCCCGACCTCTCGGTGCCAACTGCCAGAGGGCACAGAGGTGCACAAGGGTTACAGGGAGCCTATGGGTCTCATATTTACATTTGAGTTCACCACAGTATCGTAAGGTTTCTATTGAAAGCCTGTCTCACACCAGTCATCACAATCTTTGCAACGTGTATGTGTGGCCAATACGTGAGCAGATATGTATATTGGCAATTATGTTCCTAAGGCCTGGTAGTTAAAGGCAGGTCATCCAGCGACAGTGTGCTTCGTCACAGGTTCCACCTGGCAGGAGGTGCTGGGAGACGTTCTCTCCCTAGCTGACCATTGCACATTGTGCGTCTTACAATGGCAGCTGATTTGCATACCGAGTCCAATGCTAATGGAGACATGGAGGGGACTTCAAGAGAAGAAATTAACAGGGAGAGGGAGGGAATTCTGCTTACAGGTACAGAACAAAGGACTGGCCATATCTAGGGGTGCAGAAAGATGCCTTCGCATTCTTCATCTGTGGGAGACAAACTGCCAATGGGCTTGATCCTGTGAAAGGAGGGTCTCAGCCCTCCTGGTTGAAAACCACTGGGAGAGGAGGACTTTGGGTAAGCAGGACCTTATTAGACAGAGGGCATTGTGTTAGTTAAAGTTTAAGATCTAGACTGCGCATTATGATTTTATTATACACCTCTACCTCGATATAACGCCACCCGATATAACACAAATTCGGATATAACGCGATAAAGCATATATCTGGAGGGGCAGGGCTGTGCACTCCGGTGGATCAAAGCAAGTTCAATTTAACGCGGTTTCACCTATAACGCGGTAAGATTTTTTTGGCTCCCAAGGATGGCGTTATATCGAGGTAGAGGTGTATATTTAACCCTTTGCTTCCATTAATCCTACTTGCTATCATTTAATTCTCTATTTGTTCATTAAACTTATTCTTGTTTTCACTATAAACCTATCAAAAGGCTGTCTGTTGAGTGGAGTGGGGTATCTAAGGTGTCGCTAGTAAGCTGTGGTGTACTCTGCCTTTGGGAATGGGTGATTCTGTGACTGTGCAGTGGATAAGGGGCTGGATGCTGCAGGGGGACGCTCAGAGGACTCAGGTTGGAGTGTGCCCATCCCTAGCCTGCATGAGGGCAGCGGAACCCGTGTGGGATGAGGGGCATGGAGAGTCAGGGAGCTGACCCCTGCCAGACACACACCAGGTTTCCTCATGTGAAGGGCAGGTGGTAGCCAGTTGCTTCGAAACCCTCCGTACCCCTGGGAATTGTCACAGTGGGATAGTCTGCAGGATCTACACCCAGTTTGCTGGTTAGATAGTGAGAGATTCACAAGTGAGAAGGTTGGACTCAAATAAAGAAAAAGATACAGTTTGTTATTTGCTGTTTGTTTATTTCAGGTCAGGGAAATAGAACAGAAGGAGGCTGGGATGAGTAAACCAGAGACATATGCTAAACCAGCAGAGCCAAGACTAGAACCGCTAGGTCTCCTGGCTCCTAGTCTAGTGCTGGAGTCGCTGGACTGTGCGGCTGCTTGGACTAGCTTTTTGGCAGTCTTGGCTTCTAGTTCCAGCTTGCACATGAAAAATTAAAGCCTAACCGTGGAAATGTTTCCTGAGCCCGTTTGAATCTCAGAAAGGGGGTCAATGACCGCTTGACCTAGGGATGAAAGATCAGGCTGGTTCTCATTTTATCTGAACCAGTTCACCCAGCCCTTTTACAGCGTAAAGCATAAAACTTTCCATATAGATTTGTATTATACAACACAGTGCATGTAAATGGATTCCTGGGTTGTAAAGCCTTCAGCACAGGAAATTCATCTTAATCTATGCTGAGCAGGAGGTAACTTTATGATCCTGTTTAAGTGATTTTAAATAATATTAAGGTGGCATTTCAGATTAGTGTCTAGCACTGCTGATTCCTTTGTCCCTGGCGGGATTGGCTTTCCATGGCCTTTTAAAGTTCAGATCTCCCCCCGAGGCCGTTCCACGAAGAATGTTTGTTTACGTTGTTGCACTTTGGTTCATAGTTGCGTGATAAGCGCTCCCAGGAGGAGGTGAAGGACGCTGCTAGCTGTGACAGGTTGAGGGCAGCTTTGGAATCAGAGGCACATTTGACCTAAATATAACCTTGTGGTTATGAGTATCAGGGGGTAGCCGTGTTAGTCTGTATCCACAAAACCAGCAATGAGTCCAGTGGCACCTTAAAGACTAACAGATTTATTTGGGCATAAGCTTTTGTGGGTAAAAAACCTCACTTCTTCAGATGCATGGACCGAAAGTTACAGATGCAGGCATTATATAATGACACAGGAAGAGAAGGGAGTACCTCACAAGTGGTACCTCACACTGGTTCTCCACTGGAGAGGTACTCCCTTCTCTTTCTGTGTCATTATATAATGCCTGCATCTGTAACTTTCAGTCCATGCATCTGAAGAAGTGAGGTTTTTTACTCACAAAAGCTTATGCCCAAATAAATCTGTTAGTCTTTAAGGTGCCACTGGACTCCTTGTTGTTCTTGTGGTTATGGTTATTGGGACCCTCTCGCCTCTCAGCTGGACTGGGACGGGAGCAGCTTTGAGTTTCTCTCGGTGGTTGGTTTACAGCTCACATGATGGCTTGCCTCACCTCATCTCACCCCACTCATACTCTTCTGACCTGGCTCGTTACCTCTCCCTCCAGCTGCCCCAGTCATCAGAGGTCTGGCTTAAAGTGCTGGGGATGCAGGAGGACTGCATGTAGAGACCCTGGGCCAGATTTCCAAAGGTAATTAGAGCCTGAAGATCCAGATAGAAGTTTGGAAAAATCCACCAGCCACTCAACTCCCATTGTTAGGCACTGAGGTACCATTTGGAAATCTGCCCCTTGGTGCTTTGTAAAGCAGAGCCAGTCGTTATGGTGCCCTTACCTGCCTGTGATTACCACCTAGGACTCAGTCGGCCAGCTAGTGCCTCTTAATGCTCAGTTCAGCTTGGTGAGGGATTCTTCCCAATCCCCTGGCAGACTAATCAGCAGGAAGGTAGGTGTCTGTTTCCCAGACAGAACAGAAGGCTCTCACATGGCAGAGGCTCCAGGGTCCTGTGGGGGAGCAGGGAGTAGCTGCCTTGTGCAACATTCCCCCATGATTAGGCAGATTTTAGATTGCAAGTGGCACTCCCCCCCACCCCCCGTGTTGGTACAGCTGTCCTGCATGGTTCTGGAGCTGTGCTGCCATTGGGACAGTCGCTGATGTGACTAGATCTTGACTCAATGGCTTTAGAGGTCAGGGCTGAAGGACTAACAATGGAAGTGGAACAAATGGGAATCTGGAGAGTGACCTGTTGCAATAATTGGGGCCTAGAAGACCTACCTCAGTTGTGAGCCCAACTGTGGGGAAAACAGATGGAAGTCTACAGTGGTTTAGTCCCCTGTAATAACAAAGGGTAACACGTTTTTGATTGGGAGAAAGGTAACAAAAGTTGAGCTCGGACTGTTACATGAGGTTGTTCAGAAAAAGTGAAAAACAGACCGAGTTCGGCTTTACTGCTACAACTCAAGGACTGTGTGGAGACCACACTGGATAACCAAGACCAGCATGAGACTGGAAACCAGTGAATTAAAACGGGTGTGTTGGAAATTAGATCTGTTGGTGAACAAAATAATGAGAGGATGGGCTGTGCTGCCCATCACTCCCTTTCGGAAATAAGAGACTTTAGAGGAAAATTGGCGGAGAGGAAGCAGAAGGGGACAATGGCTGAGTGAAAGAAGGGGAAGGAGCAAGCTTCACTGTCATGGCTTCCACCACCAACATCTTCTGGGACTCTGGGATCTACGGTAACAGCACTGGGCCTACATTGCCCTGATCCCGAGAGATGTCCTGACCAGACCGGGCCAAGAGAGGGACCCAGATGACATCACCACCTCCACTGGCTCTGGCTGAATCCCAAACACCACCAGGGATATAAGACTTTTGTCACACACACACCCCTAACCCTCAGGATCAGGGCCGGCTCCATGATCGGCGGCACTTCAGTCGAGCTGCTTCATTCTTCGGTGGCAATTCGGTGGCAGGTCCTTCGCTCCTTTGCACTGAGGGGCCCGCCACTGAATTGCTGCCGAAGACCCGGACATGCCGCCCCTTTCCATTGGCCGCCCCAAGCACCTGCTTCCTTTGCTGGTGCCTGGATCTGGCCCTGCCCAGGATGTCCTTTTCCATCTCCATCTTGTTTCTTCTCTTTTCTATACTGCTCCATTTGCCTTCTGTCTCAGAGTCTGGGTTAGCCAGCCAAGACTGTAACTTTGCAAGACTGCTCTAAGCCTGTGACAAGAAAGAGGCAGCTAACAGCTCAATGCTAGTACAAGTTTGTAAGGTCTCAGAGTGGACTTGTGATAAAAATCTATGGCCGCTTGTTGGGGGTGGATTAATTAATTAAGAGCCCTCTCCTGTCAGCTTAGAGTGGATACACTGGAGAGCTTACAGTGGTGCAGCTGGGCTGCTGTAAGCTCTCTAGTGTAGCTATAGCCTTAAGAGACTGTCAAACAAGGGGGCGTTTCGTATAAAGATTCTCTAGATAAAGAGAAAGGGAATGAAGGTTGCTTTTTAAATGACAGCCTTACTTAATCGTTTACATTTCAAATGTTTTAACTGTTTTTCCCTCTTTTTCTGTATCTTTAATACAAAGTTGAACAGATTGTTAATGGTGCGTTTGCCATGGTACTAACCATGCGAAGGTCTCTGTGTGCCAAACTGCGAACGCACTGATTAAGGTTGGACAGTTTCAGGGTCACATTAACACTGTTGACTTTTTGGGCCCATGTATTCCATCCGAATTCATACGACGGAGCACAGCAGAGGGCACAGTGTGTGGTTGTGGCACCTGTTGAAGGCATTAATCAGCCTTCTGGAGCCTCTGCCTTGCTTCCACTCTCCGATCCAGATCTAGTGAGTTACAGCAGCTGTGTCTGGGATGAATATTTCAATCTCTGTTGCCACGTCCTTGTCTGGGCAGAAAGGCTTGGAAGGTGCTGAGGTACTGGCTTAGGCAGGTTGCTTTGGCAAGGGAGCTCCAAGAGCCTGGGGATTTTCATAGTCTTCCCACCTTGGCAGGCTCTGTGGAGCTGGGGCCACTGGGCCTGGGGCATCCGTTTGAGTCCAGTTGGAGGACGAGGACAGGTGGCAAAGCCCAGACCTACCCCATACGCCTTGACTGTAGCTAGTGTGGGCTGCTTTACAGATGGTGCTCCAAATTCCATAGTCCATCCTGCCTGTTGCTGCTTCCCTTATGCAGGAGGAATGAAGATCATAGGGCCTGGTACCCCACAAAGAACTCTCTGGGTCTGGTCTGAGGGGGGCCCTGGTGTTTGCAGATCCCCAATGTTCATTAACTGTAGCATGCATGAACATTCCTACCAGGGCGTGCACTATTCATAGGGTTGGAAGAATTAGACTGTTATTGGTAAATGTCAATTTCACTGTACACACCCAAACTGAAAAGAAAATATTTCCATCAGTGATCATCAGAATGTACAGACAGGCAAAGTAAGAAAAATGCTGCTTGTGAGCTCATTAGTGTTAGATTTAAGGCTATTGACTTTGTATATTTTGCCATGTGCGGTTGACAATTTGTGTTGTAATGGTTATCATGCTTTAACATTTTGATTCTCAGTGTTGACTGTCATTAAATAATTATTGTCTACACCCCCTCTACTTTCCCGCAATTGTGACAATTTAAATCACTAAAAATTGAAAAAAAAAAAAAGATTAAAAATAAACATCCATTCATCCGTTGCAATTTTTTTTAAATAATCAAATTCTGCCAAGCCTAATTAACCATTACTATTGGTTATTTCCTATTCAGCGCTTTTTATTATTCCTCTGTTTAAAATGTTCCAGTCAGGAACCAGAGACAATGCCATATGATTTTAGGTGACAAATCAAGGGCTGCAAATAACGAACAGCTAATAGCAATGATCAGTGACCCATTTGGAGCAAATAGATCTCCAACAATCCAACAACTGGAATTTGTTTGCATCAACTATTTGGCTTATGCTTGTGGATGATGAATCCATCTGTAGCAATCAGGCTTGCTCCTTGAGTGAGTCACAAACAGAAAGAGAGTCGAACTTCATCAGATGACTTGCACTTATGTATGCACTTTACAAACATATATTTAAGGAAAGAAGTGGGTCCAGTTTGGAGCATGCCATCTGCAACCATGTCTTTTACATTGTCCTCAATAGGCAGATAATGCTAACAAAACACGTGTCCCCTTATGATAGTTCTCTAAAGGTGGAAGCCACTTGACTTACATTTCTGTGGACAGGGAATGTTTTGGATGATGCTGTACTAGTGGGTTGTGACCCCGTTTTAATGGAGTTGCCAGGCTGACATTAGACTTGCTGGGACCTGGGGCCGAAGCCAAAGCCCGAGAGCTTGAGCTCTGGCTGGTGGGCTCAGGCCCACCACTCGCTGGGTGGCGAGGCTCAGGTTACAGGCTCCCTGCCTGGGGCTGAAGCCCTTGGGCTTTGGTTTTGGGCCCCCCCACCTGGAGTAGGGGGGCTTGGGAGGGCTCAGGTTTCAGTCCCCCCTTGTGGGGTTGTGTAGTAATTTTTGTTGTCAGAAGTGGTAGCAGTGCAATGAAGTGTGAGATCCCCTGTGATAAAGCTCATTGTCTAGTCTGTGGCAAGTGGCATCACCGCTCTTTGCCAGAGTTTGCCCATCTAAAACAGGGAGGATTTC
Organism: Trachemys scripta elegans; assembly: GCF_013100865.1. Lineage (NCBI taxonomy): Eukaryota > Metazoa > Chordata > Testudines > Emydidae > Trachemys > Trachemys scripta. The sequence continues at coordinate 25,865,731 of NC_048309.1, forward strand.
TTGACCTCCCTGCTTGGAAGGCAAAATGCAATAGTGATGGTGGTGGTGTTACAGCAGCGAGTCAAAATGTTTTGAATTCTGAAATTGCATTTTAAAAAATCATCAACATTTTAGTGGGAAAAATTGAGGAAAAAATTCCATGTTCCCCCCCCCACACACTTTTGACCAACTATCGGTAGGAAATTTTCCAACGTTGAATTCCTCCACCAACAGCTGCTTCTTTGGCAGATTATTTTTTGTCCTGGTTTTGAAGCAGCTCTAATGATTATGTGTCTACTCGTGGATGGGATAGAGATAAATATTTCCTTCTATCGGGAGAGCTCATTGGACCACAGGAGCATCTTGTGTGGAGTGCAGACAGTAATGTCTGAGACCAGAAGCTTCTGCTGATCCCTTAAGCCCTGAGGGTCCGTCCAAAAGGGGTGGGGGGAGAGAGAGAGAGAGAGGGGTGTTTGTTTTTTTCAAAACTTCATTGACTCAATGAGAGGATTAGCTCACACTCTCGGTGTCATATGGCAGACATGCCTGTTCTTGTTCTTTCTGTCAACATTGCAATGCCCTGTAATTATAAGAACCCTAGGAAAGAATGTGACAGGAGGCACCGGTTGTGTGGACTGCCAAGCAGGTTCCTTTTGTTACTGTCCTAGGTCGCCTGCCATTCACACAGCCACGTTGTGTGTAGCTGAGTTATTGTCCCACAGGTATTTGACAAACAGAGGACATGCACACACAATAAGGAGGAGGAACTGGCAGAGGCTAAGGGGAAAAAAATTCTGAGTCACTCAAATAATTAAGCCAGGGCAAATGTCCATTCAGTGACTTGCTTTGTGACCTCAGGCGAATCTTTTCACCTCAAAGTCAAAATGAGGAGCGCAGTAACTTGGGGTGCTCTGAGATGAGTTAATGTTTGTGTTGTACTTTGGGGATCAATAGACCCGCTCAGTGCTGTTGTGATCAGTTATTACGAATCATTAAGTAGCATTAGAAGAGATGGAGAACCTAGATGGGGGAGGGGATTGACTGTGCAAAAACTTTAGCCAGTTGGGATTTAGTTTTGCGAAGCCGAAACTTGGGGTGATTTTAGATCTGGATTCTGTTCTACCCTCCCCAGTCCCCGGGGAGTGTTTTTGGGGGTGAAGGGCCAGAGCAGTTTGCCTGTCACTGATTTCCATCCTGGTCCCTCATCCTTTGGCATTGTCTCCCTCCTTCTATCTCACCTTTGCTCTTCAGAAGGGCTTGGTGTTACAGTGCCACGCTACATTGAGTGGAATTGTTATAGAGTAAACAGCAATGAAACTTTAAAGGCCTTTCATTTGTGGACCTTGGAGTACTTCACCAATGTTTATTGAGGAATCCTTCCACGCCCTTGTGAGATGGTTAGGTATGTTGTTATTATCACTCATTGTACAGTACAGGCACAGGGCGGGGGACTGACTCGCCCACAGTCACACAACAAATCATGGCCTGAGTCAGAAATAGAGCCTCCGATGCCCAGATATTTGCTCCATCCACGTTGAAAAGATTTGGGCCTGATTCTGACCTCAGATCTATGCAAGGGCTACATCCTGCAAGGTGCAGAGTGTTCTGGTTCCAATGCAGCAAAACACTAGCAAGTGCGCAGTCCCAATGAAGTGCTGATTTCAGTGGGACAATGCTTGTGCTTGGACTTAAGCATGTCAGTTTTGGGTTGGGGGCAGGGTACTCCACGCTCTTGAAGGATTGAGCCTCAGATCAGGAATAACTCCACTGAAGTCATTGCAGTTACATGGGTGTAAAGCCAGAATTGGGCTCTTGGTGCCTGGCTCTAGGCTAGAATCAGCTTTGCAGGAAGTGCTTTTGTTAGGTCTGATAGTTCTATGTGCTACCTCTCATTTGTCACGCAATGTACAGTAGAGCTGCAAAGGGGTCTTCCAGTCTCTGACTCCAATATACAGCTGCAGCGTGCTCTACTGAGCCGGGGAAGAAAAGGGGGGTAGCCCATGGGGGTAAGATATTACAAGAGGGGTTCATCCAAAATAAGGGAGTCCAAAGAAAAAATAAGGGCCAGATCCTTGGCCCTCGACTTCTGGCCATTTTGTGATGCTTGAGCAACACAAAACCGCTGGAAAACTGCCCCTAATGGCTCTGTAGCATGCTTTTTAAGTGCTAGCAGGGTCAGGACTTGCTTCAGTACTATTATCTTTGAAAATCTTTCTCTGGTCTCATCTTAATTAAAACAATTACACCAGGGGAGCTACTGAAAGAAGTGCATGGAATAGAATTTCTGGGACAATACTGACTTAGAATCCTTCTACTCCTGAACCAATGCAAACACACGTGCACAAGCTTGGCACACTACTCCTGCCATCTTCAGCTGGGAAGTGCACTGGTAAGAACGGTACGGCCAACCCCAAATGTTCAAAAATCATGAGTCAGGCTCACCAAAAATCATGAGATTGTGGAAAAAATAATAGATTTGGTGTTCTTTTTATTTGCCTTCTGCTTTTTGAGCCTTTAGGGTGCACTGGGGTCATATCTGGAAGCTTTATCCACAGCCACAAGGGCTAGAAACTTACTTTTTCTTTAAGAATGAAGGCTGAAATAATCACAGATCCCCTTGACTCCAGGAGCTGGGGTTTTAAGGACAACAATCATTATTATGAGATTCATGACAAAATCATGAGAGTTGGCAACATTGTAAAGGGACAATTAGGTTTTCCTGTTGGCATGACCTCAGGATTGAGGGGGTGTAAAGGTGGTGTGCAATCACTTGCTTCCCACATTCTCTGGTCCTGTGCTGAGCACAGCTCGCCCGGGCCTGCAGATCTAGTCCTGCACACCTTAAGTATCACAAGCAACATGGACAATACCTCGCCAAGGTTCTGATCCAACGCCCACTAAGTCAGTGGAAAGACTTCCGTTCATTTCCATGGGCATTGGATCAGGCTGTACGTTAGCAAAGAAACGAGAGCATGTGCTAGCACTTCCCTTTTGGCCTTTTCTGTTCCTAAATGACAGTGCTTTGCAGATGTCTCGAAACCCACAATAGAATATGAAACAAAACAAAAAATCATCCAGGAACTGACTTCTTTCACAATGTATCCGGGAATTGGTTTTGACTGACAGTGGAGCCATCACATACTCTTCTTTCTGATAGTGCTGTATTATCTTAACCATGTGTATGGTGTGTGTGTATATATAGACATCTGTCTCAGCAGTTGTTTGGCTAGCCATCCGGAAAGTGCCTGAATGTTAGGGATTAATCTAATACGGCATTAATATGGAATAGTAACACTTGTCACGTACTGTAACATTGGCATCTTCTGTGATTAGGCAATGTCAGGGGCTCTGATTCAGGAAGTCAGCAGTGTTCAGGACAGACAGCACTTTAATATATGCTCAACTTTAAGCAGATGCATATGAGGTCAATAGGAATTAAGTACTTGCTTAAAATTAAACATGTGCTTAAGTACCATCCTAAATCAGGGCCGCTACGTTCCCTGTCCTAACCTCGGGGCCAGCACTGCTACTGGGGCTTGTGTGCTGCTCAGACTGTATTAGAACTTTGCACATGTGCAGCAGCTAGCACATAATAATACCCCCCTCTTTCATCGGTAGATCTCAAAGAGCTTTACAAGAGAAGTCACTGTCATTATCCCCCCTTTACAGATAGAGAAACTGAGGCACAGGGAAGTGACAGTCACCCAGCGGCTGAGCCAGGAATAGAACCAAGGTCTTCTGCAGCCCAGTCCAGTGTTCCATCCACTAAGCAACACTACCTCCCTGCTTTTGCTTGTCGCTCCTGTTGCTGTGAGTTAACGGGACCAAAATCAGACAACAGGCTCAGCCCATATCGAAGTGTCTGACCCTGAAGAAAGGGAGGGAATGTGAGGGGAAGGAGTTAGTGAGAAGGAGGCTGAGCAGTAACAATGTGTGCCCCAAAAGTCTGGAAGGTTTTGGCCACCCTGGACTAATCATTTCAGTGCTACCTAAAGTATCATATACATGGGGCAAAACACACCTCCCTCAACTGATAGGCCTCTAGAGAGGCAACACTGGCACATAAAGGAATGCTGCCACCACAATGTACCAATGCACAGATGCTGCAGTGTATGAAATGGCAACGGGTGTATGAAAATGCAGCAAAGCAATGGGTGTATGAAAATGCAATGGCGCAAGAGAGAAGCTGCAACATCCTTTTGTTCTTCTCCTTCCTAGCAGAGTGCTGCGAGCATTGATTGGCATAGGCATTGGCACACTAGGCGAAGAAATGTACCAGCTGAGAAATAAATAAATGGAGATATCCTAGAACGGACCTTGAAAGGTCATTGAGTCCAGCCTGCTGCCTTCACTAGCTGGACCAAGTACTGATTTTGTCCCAGATCCCTAAGTGGCCCTCTCAAAGATTGAACTCACAACGCTGGGTTTAGCAGGCCAATGCTCAAACCACTGAGCTATCCCTCCCCCCATAGAGGAGCACTTAGGCTTTGCTCTTGGCATGACCCATCCTAATGCAGTGAAACATAAATACTGAGCATGTGGCCCTGCATCGGGGGTAGGGGTACTGAATATGTATTGACCCATGCTCAGCCTCTGCAAAGGATAACGCTATGCTAAAGAGGCACCGACAGCTCTTTACCCACCAAACAGATCTTTACAAAGAGCAGGTCACAACGTGATTGTGCCACATGCAGATATGTCAAACCCGTGAAAAAATACAGAAATTGGGCTTGTTTTTGGCTTAATTGGCTTGTGAGTGGCTTGTTAGCTAGTTTTTGGCCTGTAGCTTGTTTAGCTTGTTATAGCTTGTTGCTTCTTTTTTTTGATTGGCTCCCGGCAAGCAGGGGCAAGGGGGGGAGAGAATCAGGGTTGCACAGCTAGGGTTACCATATTCAAACATTTAAAAAAGAGGACACTCCATGGGGCCGGGGCCCCGGCCCTGCCCCAACTCAGCCCCTGGCCTGGCCCTAACCGCACCCCTTCCCCGCCCCCATTCCAACCCCTTCCCCAAAGTCCCTGCCCCAACTCTGCCCCCCGTCTGAGCACCTCGCATTCCCCCTCCTTCCTCCCGCTCTGATCTTAGTTGGGGGTTGCTAAGTGCTTCCCTGCTCCCCACTCGCCCTGCAGCCCCTGCACCCCCCCCGCCCCTGCAGCCTCTATGCCCCTGCCTGCCTTGCTCCTCCTCGCCCTGCAGCCTCTGCACCCCCCCTGCCTGCCCTGCTCCCCCGCTCCCCCAGCAGAGGGAGAGCTGCAGGCTCCACGTGGAGCCAAACACCGTGCCCCGCTGCTCTGTGGCGGAGGAGGGAGCGGGGGAGGGGGAGGGACTCTGGCTGCTAGAGGCCCCAATGGCTGCAAGCGGTTTTCAATCAGGCCCAGCCGTCCAATCAGCCGCGCCGCACTCTGCATGAGGGGAAGGGGGAAATCCCGGACATTTCTACTTTATTAGAAATCCCTCCTGGACGGCCATTTAAAGCTGAAAAAGCTGGACATGTCCGGGGAAACCCGGACGGATGGTAACCCTATGCACAGCAGACCCACCACAGTCCCAGACTGCACGGCGGGGGGATCTAGTCACATAGAATGTTGGGGTTCTTAGGGATTGGCTTGTTTTGGCCTTGTTTTGAAGTGGGATTAGCTTGATTTTTGGCTCATTGTGAAAGTCGGGGTGCTTATTTACCACGTGCAAGTTGGCAACTGTGGCCACGTGTGGTCTAGTTAAAGATACCTGGGGACGTCAGGCAAACAGAGCAGAATGGGACCCTCAGGCTTTGTCTACACTGGGGAAATTTTTCCCAAACTGGTTTTAAAACCAGTTTGAAGTTGGTGGGGGGAACTTCCCTAGTGTAGACAAGGCCTGGAGAGCCTGATTTGCCTTCTCATTTAGACTGGTGTAAAGCAGGAGTAACCCCACTGAAATCAGTGGAGTTTTACACCGGTTTCACTGGGAGGAGAATGGTACCCTGGGAATTTCCAGGAGGAGAGGTTTCTTAGTAGGCATACTATGGGAAGATTGGAAGTAATCTACTTAGATTATAGGTTTGTTTAAACAGTGCGTGACTCTGCAACAGAGAGGATGTAAATTCTAGTATGCACCCATGTGTTGTGCACTAATTGCCCCATGTGGCACCCATTGAAAGTTCCCTAGCACCCATGAATGTAGTCCCATTTCAAACAGTACCGCATTAACGTGCACAAGGAAGTTTCAGTGCGACACGCTGGTGTGCACTAGAATTTACACCCCTCTGGTCGGGACTCACGCACAGTGTAGACAAGCCCTGTAACTGTTTTGGATAGTGCCTAGCACAGTGGGGCCCTGATCCCTGCCTGGGGGCCCAAGGTGCTACCCCAACAAAATAATGATCGACAGAAGTGAGAAAACGTGAAAGTTTATAAGTGTGCAGCAAAAGCCAGGGGATGGAGTGGGGTGGATGGGAATCTCTTTCCAGGAAAGCAGCCAGATTTTTCTTTCAGTTTTTATCAAAACAAAACGTTTGCATGTTCCCCCCCGATTTCTACCACTGGTTTCTATTGACACAAAGTCCAGATTCTTCAGGAGAACCTCAGTTTCTTTAGGGGAAAACTGTTCCAGTGACTTCTCCCTTCTCCCCAAATAACCTGGCTGCTTCAGAGCCGGCCTCTCCCCTGGGGCCAGACTGCTGCGGTTGCCTTCAGCCGAGTCTCTTGGTTTACAAGTGGGGGCTGGCAGTGGGGCATTCTCCATACGTGGTCCAGAATAGGCCTGGGGGGCTGGCTTTCAGGGCACACAGCAAGGCCTGTCCTTTCACTCACTGAGCTAGGGGACCTGTTGAAGACTGATGTTTACGTTTTGTTGGGGGAGGTTTTGATTGAGGGGATGTTTGAGTTTGTTGGAGGATAAAGGACATTTTAACAATCCGGATTCTGCCCCCTTTGCTTATGCTGAATAGTGCTGAACTCCGACAGTAGTTCCTGTCCTATCCGTGGGCCTGCTCAAGGGGCAAGGGACTAATCACCGACGTTTCCTGGCTTGCCTTTTGCTGCTGCCCCTGTAGGCATAGGACGAGGAGCTGAATACTCCAGCTGAAACACAGCCTCTGTTTTCCAACCACCCTGGGGAAAGGCAATTATCAGCTATTATCAAGTGATCCCTCCCTTGTTATCCAGTCCCAGCTTCTGGCAATCAGAGGCTTAGGGACACACAGAGCATGGGGTTGTCTCCCTGACCATCTTAGTTAATAGCTATTGATGGACCTGTCCTCCGTGAATTTATCTCCCTGCATGAGTTCAGAGTTCAGGTTCAGTGGGCTCCACCCAAGGGACTGACACCCACATCCTAGAGACTTAGATTTCAGCTAATGGAGCCGTTGCGTCAGCAGCTAGTCACATAAACAGCTGACCTCAAGGGCTTGCACAGACACAGCCAAGGCTGAAATCTAATACACATGCTTCATTGTCTCATGGCAGTGCAGGCAGGACGCTCGAGTTGGACCGGACGATAAGCGGCTCTGTATTCTGGCTGCATGCAGTGAGTGTCCGGGGTTATCTCCATCACTTCCCCTTTGGTCATTGGGTGAATCGCTGTTGTTACTCCACATGTAAGAGCTGAGTGTGATAATAACAACTCTGATGCATACAGCAGGACATTCCACCCGAGCCCTTTGCACACTCTAACCGCGCTAATCAAACCCTTACACCATAACACATACCAGTGTATTACACCACCTCATAGGCTGACATTCACAACACCCTGCTCAGCTGTGCCTTGTGTCCCAACTGGGGCTGTGTCTACAATGGGGATAATTCTCTAGTACCTTTTGCACCACCCACAAAGCTGCCCTGAGGAATGCTGCTAGGTGTGGGAGGCAAGCCAGGTCAGGCACCGCAGGTGGAATCGCCGGGGTGTGCCTTCACCCCAGCTATTCTGTAGCATTGCACAGGGCCACCGCTGGAGGGACACAAGTTAGGGCAGCCATGGTTTGTGCTGGGCTGGACCGGCCCTCTATAACCCCAGGCTAAGAGAGGCACCAGCCATCTCCCCCAGACTCTGCACTGGCCAGTAGCTAAAGTCAGGCTCCCCAGTGCACAGGGGAGGTTGCTTGCTGCTACACTCCTTAGCATGGTGCTGGGTCTGCGCCCCTGATGCCTACAGAAGGGAGTAAGACCATGGGCCCATCTCCTCCACGCTCATTTGAGTTGGCTGCACAGCTTGTTCAAGAACTGAATGCTTTGTTTCACCCTCCTTTCCTGTCCCCAGCACTTGCCCAGGCCCCGCTCAGCTTCTAATCCCTCCTCTTCCGCCCCCACAAGATCTGACCCCACTGTACCTCCAGAGAGCTGCAGTGCATGGCTGTAGCCTGAAGGATCCTGGAGTTAATTGCATCCCTTGCCCCACCAGCTACCCACTGCCAGCAAGGCACTTCTCCTGCTGGTTCCTTCTGCTACCACACCATCCCGTCCTCCTAGCTATCCTGCCTCCTACATACTGGGCCTTGGCCTGATGGTTGGATTGAGAAGCAGCAGCAGTAAAAGGTGGGTTTCATAGGGCAGGCCAGTCAGGGGATTTGCTGCTGCCGTGTGAGGGGATGGGTCATTACGCCAGGCAAGAGTCTTGGCATGTTGCACCTCCCCACAACTGGACGCCCTCCATGATCCCCGGTATACTCACCCCCTGCCTGGGGAAAAAAAGCAGAAGGTGGCCATTCCCCAGGAACCTGGTTCACTCTCTAGCACAGGCAGTCACCACTCATTTCCTTACATCTCTGGCTCTCTGTCCTTGGTGCAGTATAATTCCCTGTGGATCTTGGTATAACCGGTGTGAATTTCCTCCCATGAGGATAGACCTGGTAACTGCCTACTTGAGGTTAGCTGAGGCTCCTGTGATGGGGTCATTTCTGGACACTAAGGAGAGGGACGACCTCCTCTTGTATCTCCAAGAATGTGCCTCCCCATTGCTCAGTCTCAAAATTCGGGGTAGCCCTGCAGTTTGGGATTTCATGCTGCTCACATAATCAGATCACATGTCAAAAAGTCCCGTGAGTTGCAAGTTCCTTTGCTACTGCCGTGCTTCCTACCAGGGAGTGACCCAGCCAGAGCTCTGATGAGGTCAGTGCAGCCTCGAGTGAGATCTGTGTGAACAAAGCCTTAACTCTCCCTATGAAATTGTCTTTATTGGCTTTGCAACAGAAGAGGGCGCCAGAACCCAACCCTTCACACCATCAAGACCTAGACAGGATTTCAGCAGGGATGCCAGCACACTGCACATGAGGTTTTCTCTGCAGAAGATGTGATCAGCGAGATGTTGCCTCCACAGTCTGCTCCTGCACCATTCCAGTCAATGAGCGCTTTGTCACCAACGTCAGTGGAAGCAGGATCGAGCCCTAGGTCGAAATGACTGCAGTAACACAGCCTTTAGGTGCACACAGGCCAATCCAGCCATGGAAATGGCAATGCTTTAACTGAGCCTATTTCTAATGTGCTCAATCAGTACAGCTCCTATGTGTGGACACCCTTAAACTGGTTTCAGAGTGGATTTTATCAATTAAAAGTAGCTAATACTGAGTTCAGTCAGTAAGTTTGGGTCACTGGGCAGTTGCCCCTTACAAAGGCCCCACCTGGCTGCCCCAGGGGGTTGATTAGTAAAGAAGCACCTGGATCTAATAAAAGTTACCCAAGCTCAGTCAGAGGGGAACTCCAGAGGAAGACAGGAAGCTCCTGCGGAGAGAGGCCCGAGTCAGAGAGCTGAGCAGGGAGCCTAGAGGGCAAGTACTCTGGGGAAACTACCAGATTGGGGAGCCTATAAGAGATGCTCCTAGACAGAGAGGAGCCTCCTAGATTGAGAGCTGCAGTCAGCAAGTATTCAAGAGGGCCTGGTCTCAGCCAGTGGGTCTCCCTGACACTGGTTGGAAGCCTGGCCTGGCAAGAATCATGTAGAATATCAGGGTTGGAAGGGACCTCAGGAGGTCATCTAGTCCAACCCCCTGCTCAAAACAGGACCAATCCCCAGATAGATTTTTGCCCCAGATCCCTAAATGGCCCCTTCAAGGATTGAACTCACAACGCTGGGTTTAGCAGGCCAATGCTCAAACCACTGAGCTTGCTGTCCCTGGAGACACAGTACAGGGGCCGGACCTCCCCTGACTCTAGAGAAGGGTCTGAGTCCAGCCAAGGCAAGAGGCCTAACACCAGGGCAGAGATTGGAATCACGGGAGCCCCTGAGGAAGAGCCTGGATAGAGGAGAGCACTGGACACCAGTGGAGAACTCAGACTGACCCGCTCACCCAGCTCAGATACAGGGGTGAAAGCTTTGTGTGTATTGTGCGTTAGCTATTCTGTTAGTAAATGAGGCCCTGCAAAAGAGGCCTGTCTGGACTTGTTGATACTCTGGTTGAGGGACTCTGATGGGGTATATACCACAATGGCCCTAAGAGGGTAAATTAGGCCTAATTAACTGCCCAGGCTGCACGTGGAGGAGGAGGCAGGGAGCAGGGATTAATTAGACTAGGGTTACCATATGTCCGGATTTTCACGGACACGTCCAGCTTTTTGGTCCTCAAATCCCCATCCGGGTGGAATTGCCAAAAAGCCGAACATGGTCGGGAAAATGCTTTGCCGGCATCCCTGTCCCCTGCTTACCTTAGAGCGGCTGCTGCTGCTGCTCCCCCCGCCCCCGCGATACCTCAGCTCTGTGTAGCTGAAGAGCCGAGCTGCCCGAGCGCCAGCTTCACGGTTTGCCGGGCAGCCCCCAGACCTCCAGACCCTGCGCCCCTGGCCGGGCGCTTTCCCTCCCGGGCTCCGGCTGCGCTGGGGAAGCGCCCAGCAAGGGGCGCAGGGTCTGGAGGTCTGGGGGCTGCCCGGCAAACCGTGAAGCTGGCGCTCGGGCAGCTCGGCTCTTCAGCTACACAGAGCTGAGGTATCGCGGGGGCGGGGGGAGCNGGAGTTGGGGCGGGGACTTTGGGGAAGGGGTTGGAATGGGGGCGGAGTTGGGGTGGGGCCAGGGAAGGGGCGGAGTTGGGGCAGGGCCGGGGAAAGGGCCCCGTAGAGTGTCCTCTTTTTTAAATGTTTTAATATGGTAACCCTAAATTAGACACAAGGCTCAGCTGGGCAGGGACTGGCGGGATCTATAAGCCAGGAAGCTGGCAACAGAAGGGGACTGCAGGCAAGGGGGCTGCAGTCACTCCCTCTAGGAGAAGGGAGAGGTGTCTGGGGCTAGAGGCAAGTAGCCTACGGTTACTCCCTGGAAGGGGAGAGTTTGAACTAGCAAACTGGAGGAGAGCCAGAGAGGTAAACAAGGCTCAGGGAAAAGAGCAATGAGGTAGGTCAAACCTTGGCTGCTGATGAGAGGGCCCCTGAGCTGGGACCCAGAGTAGAGGGCAGGTCTGGGTCCTCCTACTAGCACCTAATGAAGTGGCACCAGTGGGGCAATAAGCAGGAAGACCATTTGTCAAGAAGGACTTTAATACCTCAGAAGGGAGGAACACGTATGGTGACCCAGCCAGAGGGCCGAATCACGAAGAAGAAACTGCAGTTCCTGGAGCGAGAGGGGCCACAGGGCGAGACAGGCTGGGTGAAGATACCGCCGAAGGAGGGTGCAATGCTTGGCCAGAGTTAATCCCTAGAGTAACCAGGAGCAGGCGTCACCTGCAATGACTGGACCCCGTGACAGGGACAAATCAAGTAAGGGCTCACCTACAACATCATGCCTACCCAGGAGGGTGTGTGCCAGGTCAGCCTGGAATGATGACACAGCTGTTATCAAATTAAGCTAAATTGGTATCAGCCACTCTGAAACCAGCTTGAGTGGCCACACAAGGGGTTGCATGAATGCAACTAAATTGACTTAATTCAATTATGGAAAAGTCCTATAGAATTCAATAGAAAATGATCACTTCTCTATAGAGAGACAAGGTGGGGGAGGTCAGATCTTTTATTGGACCAACTTCTGTTGGTGAAAGAGGCAAACTGTCAAGCTACACAGAGCTCTTCAGGTTTGAATAGGCATTTCTGCACCTCATTTTAAAATTAAAATCAGATCTTCACATCTTGTCAAAGACATTGTTAGAAAATGGTCTGCCCTGTCACACACTCCCCCTCCCAAAACCAGGGTGGATAAAAATCGGATAGTTCTTGAAAATCTGTTTTGAAATGAAATCTGAATTTAATACTGAATATATTAAGGCCTAAACTTCTTATTTGGAACATCAGAGAAGTAAAACAGGCTGTTCTGTTTGCACGTGCAATGACAGCAGCAAAAAAGCAAAGTGGGATGAGCCAGGAAGATGCAGAGCAAAAGAAATATTAGCTAGAAACAGCCCACAGCCGTACAGACAGTCCTCCCATTCAGCTTGCTTGTTAATCACATTTATTACGGTAATGACAAAGGCCCCACTGAGAATGTGGCCCTGACGGTCCCTGCCCCAAACAGCTTTAGAATCTACGTGGATAAGAATGTCATCCTGGCCAAGAAAAAACCCTCTTCTCTTCGCTGTTTCTGTGAGGTCCTGACTGGTCCCTTCCCACAGTAGGGGAGATGGCATTTCAGCAGCAGCTGTACCTGTGTGTAGATAGCTTGTGAAGTGATTTAGGATTAAAGGGGCTAGGAGACTATGCTAATCTCAGCCCCCATGGAGGACACCACCCCTATTTGAGAAAGCACATATGCATGTGCTTAACTTTAAGCATGCACTTAAATGCTATTGACTTGAGACTTAAGCATGCGCTTAAATGCTGTCCTAACTAGGGATGGTTTCCTGAATTGGGACCATGGAACTGGGAGTCCAGAGTCAGTTGTGACTCTACCGCTGTCCATGCAGCCCAAGTTCATGCTGCAAGATGGAGCTAGATCCCCTTGAGGCATGGGGCTGGAGCAGGGCAAGGGCAGCTTGCCTCTGCTCTGCTTGTTCTGTACAGAGACAGAGTCAATCTCCAGGGCTGTCAGTGTGATCTTACTAAGAGGGCAGACAGGGCCTCCTGTGCATCGATCACCCCCCCCCCCCCCCGCAGGACTGCATTGATTGCAGAGCATGAAGGCGGTGGAAAGCTGAGTGGTGACAGAAGGCAAACAAGCTACGTAGTGCATGCAGGCTGAGCCTGTCCCTCGCTCTTGTCCAATTACAGCTGGAACCCGGCACAAAGCTGCACTCTAAGCAGGGCCAGCTCTGGCTTTTTTGCCGCCCCAGACAAAAAAGCCTCCCGCCGCCCCCTCCCCTCCCCTCCCGCCCGGAGCGTGGCAGGGGAGGGCGCCGAGCCCGGCAGCAGGCCACTCTCCCCAACTGGCCGGAGCGCCGGGGGGAGGGCGGCGAGCCCGCCGCAGCTCCGCTGGCGGCCGGAGCGCCGGGGGGGAGGGCGGCGAGCCCGGCTGGGGCTCCGCTCTTCCCGGCGGCCGGAGCGCCGCGGGGAGGGCGGCGAGCCCAGTCGCGGTCCCGCTCTTCCCGGCGGCCAGAGCACCGGGGGAGGGCAGCGAGCCCACTGTGGCTCCGCTCTCCCCAGCGGCCGGAGCGCCACGCCCTCCAGGTGCCGCCCCAAGCACAAGCTTGGTGGGCTGGTGCCTGGAGTCAGCCCTGATTCTAAGCGGTTTGCTCAGGAAGCATCTAATGGGCCTCAGCTCCACTAAAATCAAGGCTGGTTTACACCATCTGCTGGTGTGGTGCAAAGGGTTTAATGACCCCCCCCCCGAGCATTGGGGACCCGGGGCGGGGTGACCCTCAGGGAGTCCGAGGAGCAGAGCTCTGGCAACGTGGACCCATGCCCAGGCAGAGCTGAGGATTCCAGCCCAGACAGGAGGGATGCAGGTACCAGGAGAGTACTGGGTGAGTGGTGAAGAAGCCAAGGGCCTCCCAGGCCCTGCATGCTGGGGGTGGGCTCTAGAGTGCAGGGCTTTTCTGGGTTGGTATCCCAATGTCACAGGGTCATTGCTGGAGACCCTTCTCTTTGCATCACCAGCACTCGGTGGTCACATCACCTGTGCCACGCCAGCCAGGAGACGCTGGGAGGGAGGGGTGGCACAGAAATTGCTCTGACAGAGCTACTCCACTAAAGAGTTCCCTTGCACTGGGGGAATCCGCAAGTGACTGGTTAAGTTGACTTCAGAAAGCAGCACGAAGCAGCATTAATGGCCTGGAGGATCTGGCCCTTGAGTTGTACTTACATCTACAAGCACTCCTAATATCTGCTTTTGCTGGATCTTCCAGATGAACTAAAGTTGCATGGGTCTGTAATGGGGTGGCCTATCCCTTTAAAGACTAAGGGGCTTGGGGCCAGTCTGCCCAGCTCAATTGGCCCTGCCCTGTTACACCTGTGCAAGGTGTGAGACTTAGAAACCCTGGGATGGCTGCTGGCTGGAGAGGAGAGCATATGGGCTTGTGCTGGCTTGAGGAACCAGAAGAACAGGGAAGCTGAAGCTGGGATACCTGGGACAGGAAGAAGCTGGTGAGCCCAGATGGGAGAAGGGGCATAAAGACTGGGCCCAAGAGGAGTCAGAGGCTTGTGGGCTGAGCTAGGAGGAGGACAGTCTGGAAATTAAGGGCTGGCTGGGGGGAGAGAAGAGGCTTTTCAGAGTTAGAAGGCAGGAGCACAAAGCAGGCAGAGGACTATGAAAGGTTCCAGGTGAAAAGGCCAGGGAGTAACTCCCAGGAGGTGCTGAGGAGAGAACATAGCCACATGGGGATGGATGGGCTGGGCCTGGTGTGATGCTGGAGTGCAGACTTTGTGGTTGCTTTTGGGATGCTGCTAGCCCAGAAGGGGTGGAACTCTCCAAAGTTGCTTGGCTGCAGGGCTAGGTCACCTACATGGCAGGAGTTGACTGGTGACTGCTGTGGGAAATTGAGGTGGGAGTGCTGCAGTGCTGGGTCATACCATCAGGGGGCGCTCTGGGATGCGTCTATGGCAGTTCCCCAGCAAAAACAACCTGCCGCTCATCACCTTTGGTCCCAGCCTGGGCTCTGAGTGAGGGCAGCTGGCCCTTCCTCTACACTAGCACCATCAGTTTTTCAGCAGTACTCTCCCCGGAAGTCCAAGGGCTGCTGAAGAATGAATGCTGGGTGAAGTCCAAAAATACCATGTTGTCGCTAAAACACTGCCTCCCCAGCCCTGCGGTTCTCCCCTGTTTCAGTTTATTCCTGAACTCTCCAGACCTTTTTTCATTTTTAATCTCAGTGTTAGTTTACTGATATGCTCAGGCCCCTAGGGTGCCGTAGTGAATAAAACACTATTACAAAACAGGACAAGTGGCAACCTCAGAACCACTGAACACTGCAGAAACAGCTTAGAGTTGCGTGAAGCTTATGCTTCCATGGAGCAACTGGTATCTAATGCCTTTCTCTTATGTATTTTTGTCACCAGAGTTGTGACAACATAGCCCAGGGGTAGCCAGCCTGAGAAGGAGCCAAAATTTACCAATGTACATTGCCAAAGAGCCACAGTAATATGTCAGCAGCCCCCCATCAGCTCCACCCCACTGTTCCCAGCGCCTCCAACCCCCCCCAGCAGCCCTGCTGATCAGCGCCTCCCCCTCCCTCCCCGCACCTCCTGATCAGCTGTTTCGTAGTGTGCAGGAGGCGGGGGGGGGGGGGAGGGGGCGCCTGTAGTTCCAGCCCCGGAGTCGGTGCCTATACAAGGAGCCGCATATTAACTTCTGAAGAGCCACATGTGGCTCCAGAACCACAGGTTGGCCACCCCTGACATAGCCAATAGGTGTAGAGGGGGGAAGAAGCAGAGTCGCAAAGAGTCGCATGTAGGGATTACATTAAATGAAGCAAATGGACCAAGCCTAGAGATCCTGATTATTAAAATGACTTCGTGGGATACTGCACTGCAAGTCAGAGGATCAAGGTTGTAGGCCCACAGTAAGAGACATCCCCTCCCACAAAGAGTTTACAAAGTAAGAAGACAGATAATGGGTGGGAGAAAGGAGAGATTATGATCCCCGTTTTACAGATGAGCAAGTGTGGTACAGAGAGACTAAGGACTTATCACACCATTGCTTAATTCATGCAAACCAGGGTGTAAATGTACCCTGCACCAGCTGGCTACGCAGTAGGAGTCCATGTGGACCCTGCTGACGCACACTAACAGTTCCCTAGTACGCTTTGTTCTGCCCCACTTTGAAATGGAAGTAGCAAGGCAGGGTGTGAATTTGCAGTGCACTAGTTGCTCTGCACTAACTCCTCCTGTGGACACTTATTGCACACTAAAAGTGCCTTTGTGTGCTTTAGCGTAATGCACTTTAAAGTGGGCAGAGCTAACTCCCTGAGGGCACTTCCAATGCATGGTAAGAACCCTAGCTGAGACACAAGGAGGCCTGATTGTCAGAGCGTGGATGCTCCGCACTTTCTGCAAATCAGCCCCTGTAACAGGTCTCATAGGGCACCAAAAATCACTAGTTGCTTTTGGAAATCTTGGTCTGACTTGCCCAAGGTCACCCACAAAGTCTGTGGCAGGGCCAGGACCTGACTGCAGACTTCCTGAGGCCCTGTCCAATACCTGAACCACTAGCCCCTCCTTCCATCAATGCTGTTAGGGATTTGGAAGAGGTGATAGCTGCTGAAGCTGAACATAAATACAGGCACTACATGGCTTATTATAGACTTTCTTGAAATTGCTTTGGAAAAAGCTTCACATCACAAGAATACTCTGACCCTACCGCCGGGAAAAATGCAAAGGGAATCTGTATCGAGCCAGAGCAATTTAATTTCTTCTAAAGATATTATCTTTCCACTTCCAGTTATTTCCTGAAGTGCAGATTAAAGACGTGTGCACCAGGCAATGCTGTCTGTTATGTATTCTCTGACAATAGCAACATCATTGCAGCCTGACACCTGTGCCACAGGTTTCTCACTCAGTGCTCCAGGGTATTTAGCAAACATACAAATCAGGGCTATGCCAAATGGATAAACAAGCACCTGAGTATCTGCAAAGTCTTTCACTTCTAAGTCACCATTTGGATCCAGGCCAGTTTGGTCGTGATTTGAAATTAGTCTGGTCTGACAGTGATTTGGGGAACTATTTGAAAGGAAAAAGAACAGGAGTACTTGTGGCACCTTAGAGACTAATAAATTTATTTGAGCGTAAGCTTTCGTGGGCTAAAACCCTCTTCATCGGATGCATGCAGCCCACGAAAGCTTATGCTTAAATACATTTGTTAGTCTCTAAGGTGCCACAAGTACTCCTGTTCTGTTTGCGGATACAGACTAACACAGCTGCTACTCTGAAACCTATTTGAAAGGAGTTACTAATCTCAGTAGTCCAGCTATTGTTGGAAGTGCAGACATGAGTAACTGCTCTGTATTATTCTGGTTCTACTTACCTGAAGGGTAACATCTTTCTTCTCTTCCAATGAAGATGGTTGAGGAGGAAGGGACTGGGAAAAGTGTAAGAGAAGAGAAAACCAGGCTGAGAAATCTGGTGTGGTGATAGAGGACAGTATAAAATCGTACAATAAGATAGATTCGCTGGGTGACCTTGGTTGAGGCAGCCTACCACTTCTCTATCTCAGCTCTCCCATCTGTATGGTGACAATGCTTATGTCCCGCACAGGCCATGGTGAGGGTGAATTAGTTAGTGTTTGCATGGTGTTCACAGCAGGTACAGAACCAGATGAGAGCATTCACTGCACTTGCCTCACAAGGGCACAGGTCAAGTATTCACGGTGCAGTTAAAGATCCAAACAGTAAGGGTGAAAGAAGGTGTGGCTGAAATGATGATGATTATTGTCGCCCCGCTGCTAAGTGGTATCAGTTATCCGGGGTTTCGCATGTCAGCATCCCAGTGGGGAAGAAATCAGCACTCAATGATGGGGAGTCTGGGTATATTCTAAGTGCAGCTTTTTATTTACATTAGTCCTGGGACAGAGGTGGTCACAAACAGCAGGCAGGGAATCCCTTCTTTTAGGACTCTCAGCCCAACATCAATGTCCAGTTGCCAGAGAGCAACTCTACCTCAAGAATTGATTCTGACCAGGGTGATAGAACAATGTGCATAGTGGGGGTGTTGAGATCCATTGAACCAAACTGTAAACCCTGTGTATGATGGGAATCACTTCAAACCAGAGGGTGCGGCAGCACCCCTAGTTCTAGCACCTATGGATTCTGATCAAAGCCCAGGACAGTGCAAACTTTCCTGCTGCTCACATAGCTCCCTCTACATGGAACCATGAAAATACCTAACTAACACCACAGTACATCTTCCCAAGACTGAACATTTGCTCGCATGGTAAGAAAAAGAACTTTGAAGTCCATTGTAACATGCCACCCCAGGACACCCATCATAACCGTATTAATTATTTATTTTATTGTAGTGTTTAAAAGCCCCAGTCGTGCTAGGTGCAAGGCCCTGTCGTGCTAGGTGCAAACACACAGAGACAGCCCCTGCCTTGAAGAGTTCAAAAAATGGCTTTCCATAAGTCTGTCCTTCTAATCGACAGAGGAAACTCCTCCCTTTTCACCTTTCCACTCCATTCTAAAGCACTGGTAGGCATGTGTAGCTCCAACAGTTATCCAAGCGGAGCACACAATGTACCTAATTAGGACCTTCTCTTTGTGTTGTCATGGAACCAAATTATTTTGAAGCTGCAGCTCCATCCAGATATGACAGGTCCAAAAAGAAAGAGCGGACATGACAGCACAGACTTGCCTGGGTATTTTCTGTTCTGTTACTTTAAATTGTGGGTAACTTGCCTCGTGACCTCATTCCCCATCCTTGGGTGGCACACAACACGTCTGCCCTGTTACCATTGTCAATTAACCAAGATGGAGAGCAAGGAGCTGCCTCTCACTGAGGACTGAGCATCCAAGGATGAACCCCTGCATCTGTTGGCTGTGCTGGGTAGCTGCATTGCCCAAGAGTTCCCCCAGCTTCTCACTCCCTGTGCAAATGCACAGGATGCATTTTATGCACTGGCTGGGGGATGGCTCCATTACAGGCATGTGGGGGGATTGTCCTGCTTTGGTTTGCAAACCAGAACAGTGAATGGTATTTTCCCCACCTGTGTCCTCCAGCCCTTCATTGCTTGGAAAGTTCGGCCCTGAAGAAATCTGTATTGAATTGCTGAAGGCAGCAAAGCTTCCTCCTACAAAACAGGGTGGGGAAGAGCACCCCACTCTATAGGATTTGTGCTGGATGCAGGGAGTTAGATTGCTCCTCAGCAAGTATTGATGCATCCTTCTTGTCAACCGGTTGTCATGACCTGGCATGCACGCGTGTGCACATGCTTGTGTAAGGGGACTGTTGCCCCCTTACTAACATTCAGTGGGGGGTGTTTTGGTGACTAGCTCCCAGCACTAAAAGGGGAAGGGTCGATGGCAAATCAGGAGCCTGAGACTAACTAGCCCCAGGAACAATGGGGAGAGGCCAATGCTCCAGATCAGCCTGATTGACAGGGCGGGCACCTAATCAGAGAGTGAGGGGGGGGGGGGGGGGGGGTCCCGTCCTCCGTGTGAGCTGGAATGGCCTGAGTCAGACAGACTGGGGCCGAGCTAAGGAGAGAGCAGGGGCCCGAGCTAAGCTGCTGGAAGCAGAGCTGCAGCCCCAAAAGCCAGAGCACAGCTCAGAGAGAGCAGACCTGCCCTGGGAGCAGAGCTGCAGCAACCAGAGCCAGAAGGGCCAGACAAGCAGCCAGGAGGCAGGTCAGAGCTGGGAGCAGAGTCACAGAAGCAGCCTGCAGAGCAGACCTGTCCTGGGGGCAGAGCTGCAGCAACCAGAGCCAGAGAGGCCAGACAAGCAGCCCAGGGAGCTGGAGGCAGAGCAGCAGCAGCAGCCGTGCTGAGGCCTAGTGGAGCTGGAGCTGGAGCCGGGGCTGGAGCAGTCAGGAGCTGGGTGCGGTGAGCAGCTGGGGAGAGTGAGGGGGACCCTGGGCAGTGGGCCCAGTGCAGGGAGCTGTCTCAGCCAAGAGGCTCTGCAGGCCAGACTTGGAGGGGGATCGTAACCCTGACAGGGCAGGGGCGACACTGGGAAGAAG
The DNA here is from genome assembly GCF_013100865.1 of Trachemys scripta elegans. Lineage (NCBI taxonomy): Eukaryota > Metazoa > Chordata > Testudines > Emydidae > Trachemys > Trachemys scripta. The sequence continues at coordinate 25,885,637 of NC_048309.1, forward strand.
GGTCCTGCCACCAAGAGCCTGAGAGCGTGTGGTCACCGCCAGAGCAAGTGTCCAACCCACAGCGTCTCTGCAGCACAGCCAGGGCCTGAGAAGCAGGCCTGGGACCTACAAGGAACAGACTGTGACCTGCCCTGACATCCCAGAGACACTGTTTGTGATGTTCCCTGCCACAGAGCGGGGTGATGTGTTTTCCTTTAACCTTCCCATTTTTCCTTATTCTTTTTTTAAAATTAATTGTTAATTAAACAACTTGTATTTGGTTTAAATTGTATGAAATGATCAGTGGGTCAGGGAGGTGCCCAGTGCAGAGAGAGTACCCCGGAGTGGGGACACCCTAGCCCCTGTCCTGGGTGACCACAGCAGGGTTGGGGGTCGAGCCCCCCAGGAATCCTGGGCCCAGCCTTGTCGGGGTTTACGAGGACTCTGCCAGACAGGAGAGTGGAAGGGGAGTCCTCAAGGGCAGGGAGGCCTCTGGGTAAAGGAAGTGGGAGCGAGGACTCAGATCCTTTCGCTAGCCCACTTCACCGGGGTAGTGCAGAAGCCAGGAAAGTTCCCCACAATAGCGGGACCATTCCCCCGCTTACACTTGCATACCATCGCCCTCCACTGGATAGAATCAGAAGTGCTTGGCCATATGTCAGCTGACTCTTTGCCGCTCAGAGTCTCCTTTAGCTCAAGCTCTATGGAGCAGGAGAACTGGAGTGCTCCCCTGGCTGTCACTGATGTACCAAGTGAGCACAGGGAGCAGGATACAGACAACTAGGAAATCCCGGCAATTCACAGATGTGTTACGCTATCAGCTGTCCTGATTTCCAACAGCTGAAGTGAAGAATCTGGCTCTGTCCTGTGCATGTCACCAGTTATGTCCCACTGGGAAAGAGGAATTGATAGAAATCACTGAGAGCTCTGTCACAGGCTCTGTAGGGTCCTTGGAACGATGTGTTTAGTAATGCCAACAATCAGACAACCCCTCCATTAAAACTCATTGAGGTATTGGAATGGCCACCTACCCTTGTCTGCTTTGGGGCCAAATCTTCCAGTATTTACTCAGACAAAATCCCGCTGAAGTTAACGGCAGTGTTGCAAAGGAAGGATTGAATACAAGAACCGTGATAGTCTAGGGCTGGTGGTGGTGATGGAGTCTGCGAAGCGGGGGGGAAGGAGGGGGACAAGGGCAGAGCCATGACTCCACCCACTTCCTCGAGAAACAGTACCCTCGTCTACCTGCAATATTAAGTGGTCTGTTTCCAGTATAGGGAGCTCGACGTTCCTGTATCAACATTTGTCCATAAAGCGTTGCTTTGGAGGTGGAACGTAGCATTCAGGGTCTCCCTGTGTTTTTTATTCTGATGTACAAATGCAGTTTCATTTCGGAACAGTCCCTTTTGCGGAGAAATAGGGAGTGAGACATGATCTGAATGCATGTGGGGGGAATTTGACATTCTGACTCTCAATTCCTCATAATTGCCTTCACTTTGATGCGAACCAGCCTCGTGTTGTGATTTCTCCAGTCAGAGCCCCCTCTCTCTTCATCTCTTTTGTCGCTTTAATTCATTTTTTTGTAAACTGCCTCCTAGGAATTTTGCCAGCTTTTTGTGCAGATAAGATACAGAACGGCTCTGATTGTTTTTCTAATGGCAGGTTTTAGTGCATTCATTTACCAGATTCCTGCAGTCTCTATTGTTCCAGTCCCTAATCACGTGTAATTAGGTCCTCCCAGCCTTGATTGATCTGTGGATTCGGATGATCATAGTATCATAGAAATGTCATGCTGGAAAGGACCTCCAGAGGTCATCTAATCCAGCTTCCTGTCCTGAGGCAGGACCAAGTAAACCTAGATCATCCCTGACAGATATTTCTTCAACCTGTTCTTAAAACCCTCCATTGATGGGGACTCCACAACCTTCCTTGGAAGCCTATTTCAGTGTTTAACTATCCTTATAGTTAGAGAGTTTTTCCTAATATCTGACCTAAATCTCCTGTGCTGCAGTCTAAGCCCATTACTTCTTGTCCTACCTTCAGTGGACATGGAAAACAATTGATACCCGTCCGCTTTATAACAGCCCATAAAGTATTTCAAGACTAGTATTAGATTGCCCCCTCAGTCTTTTTATCTGAAGACTAAACATGCCCAATTTTTTAAGTCTTTCTCCATAGGTCAGGTTTTCTAAACCTTTTGTCATTTTTGTTGCTCTCCTCTGGACACTCTCTAATTTGTCCACATCTTTCTAAAGTGTGGGACCCAGAACGGACACAGTACTCCAGCTGAGCCCTCACCAGTGTGGAACAGAGTGGGACAATTACCTCCTGCGTCTTATGTACGACACTCCTGTTAACGCACCCCAGAATCGTATTAGCCTTTTTCACAACTGCAACGCACTATTGACACGTATTTAGATTGTGATCCACTATAACCCGAGATCCTGTCCCATTTTGTAAGCTGTGCCTTTGATTTTTCCTTCCCAATTGAAGTACATTGTACTTGTCTTGGTTAAATTTCATTGACTTCTGGCCCACTCTCCAATTTGTTACGGTCATTTTGAATTCTAATCCTGTCTTCCAAAGTGCTAGGAACCAGAAGGATGGTGGAGGGGGGGTTAGTGACCCCACAATGGAAACGTGGGAACTCCACCCCCAGATAAATTTGTACATGCTTGGGGCGACGAGGGGCAGTGAGAGCAGGACCCAGAGGGGCTGGAGCTGGGGGCAGCTCTATGTATTTTGCCGCCCCAAGCAGGCAGTCAGGCAGCCTTTGGCGGCACGCTTGTGGGAGGTCCGCTGGTATCGCGGATTCGATGGCATGCCTGCGGATGGTCCGCTGGTCCCGCACCTTCGGCGTACCTGCCGCCGAATTGTCACCGAAGCCACGGGACCGGCGGACCTCCCGCAGGCATGCCGCTGAAGGCTGCCTGACTGCCGCCATCATGGCGACTGGCAGGCCGCCTCCCTTGGCTCGCCGCCCCGGGCACGCGCTTGGAGCGCTGGTGCCTGGAGCCGCCCTTGGCTGGAGCAGCCACTGTGGGGCCTGGGATTGTGTTGAGGAGCAGGGAGTAGGAAACTGGAGCAGATAGGAACCACCTGGACCCTCCTTCCCAGCCTGGAACCACCACCTTTCCCCCTGCTCACTGCAAGTCTCTGTACCTCCCCTCACTCCACTCCTATCCCTCTATCCCCACCCCCATTTGTAGGGCACTTCCACCCCCCCAGCTTGGTGTCATCCACAGATTTTATAAGCATACTCTCCTCTCCATTAACCCAGTCATTGATGAATAGCACCGAACCCAGGACGGACCCCTGTGGGACACCACCTGATATATCCCCCAGTTTGACAGTGACTCATTGATAACTACTCTGTGAGTAAAGTCTTTCAACCAGTTGTGTATCCATCTTGTGGAAATTTCATCTAGACAACAATTCCAAAGTTTGCTTATGTGAACGTCATGTGGGACTGCATCAAAAGCCTTACTAAAATCGAGATATATCATGTCTACTGCTCTCGCCCCCACACACACATCCACTAGGCCAGTAACCCTGGCAAAGAAAGAAATTAGGTTTATTTGGTATGGTTTGTTTTTGACAAATCCATGCTGGCTATTCCTTATAACCCTATTATCCTCTAGCCGCCTACAAACTGATTGCTTAATCATTTGTTCCAGTATCTTTCCAGGTATCAAAGTTAGGCTGACTGGTCTATAATTCACCGGGTCCTCTTCGTTTCCCTTTTTAAAGACAGGTACTATGTTTACCCTTGTCCAGTCCTCTGGCACCTCACCTGTGCTCCATGAGGTCTCGAAGATAATTGCTAATGGTTCTGAGGTTACTTCAGCTAGTTCCTTAATTACCCAAGGGTCCATCAGAGCCTGCCAACTTGAATACATCTAACTTGTCTAAATATTCTTTAACCCATTCTTTCCCTATTTTGGCTTGTGTTCCTTCCCCTTTGTTGTCAGTATGAATAGTGTTAAACCTCTGGTCACAATTTACCTTTTTAATGAAGACTGAAGCACAATAGGCATTGAACACTTCAGCCTTCTTGATGTTGTCAGTGATTAGCTCTCCTTCCCAGCTAAGTAGAGGATCTACACTTTCCTTCATCTTTCTCTTGCTCCTAATGTATTTATATAACCCCTTCTTATTGCCTTTGATGTCCCTACCTAGGTGTAACTCATTTTGTGCCTGATGGGCAAACTAATTTGGGTAAATAAGAACCAACCCAAACTCAAGGCAAACTGCAAGATTCAGTAACTTCGGGACCAGTCATACCCTCTAGCAGAAAATCCCTCACCAGGGAGAAAGTTCTGCTGGAATTCTCAACTCCAGGGGGAGAGACATTCAGCCTCCCTCTGAGAGTGTGTATTTTATGGCTATTTGCAATATGTCATTCAGCCGCTAGATGTCTCTGTGTGCTGTGATTCCAACTATCCAGACAGCATATGAACCTATGATGCAAAGCCTTGTTTCCTGAGTGCAAGGTTCAGTAGCCATTTAGCTCAGCACAGTTGCAGCCTGTTACACTAGGGTTACCATATTTTAATTTTTAAAAAGGAGGACACTCCATGGGGCCCTGGCCCCGCCCCAACTCCGCCCCCAGCCCTGCCCCAACTCCGCCCCCAGCCCCGCCCCAACTCTGCCCCCTCCCCTGAATGCTCCGCCCCCTGCTCCTCCCCCTCCCCTGCTTCCCGCGAATCAAATGTTCGCGGGAAGCCTGAAACAGGGAGGCAGCGGGTAAGCTGGGGCGGGATGCGGCGCGGCTCAGTCCGGCCCCCGTGGCCGAGCGGCTCCCTTTGGTGGCCGGCTGGCCGGCCCAGGCCAAGAGGCTCTGGCCCCGGTGTCTCCTGCCCAGCTGGGGCCCCAGCCCCCAGCCGAGCACCGCGCCGGCCCCCGGCCAAGTGCCCGCGCTCCTGGCCTGGCCCCCGGCCCAGCACCATGCCAACCCTGGTCCCGGCCCCCAGCCAAGTGCCCGCGCCCCAGGCCCAGCACCACGCCAGCCCTGCGCCCCCGGCCCCAGCCCCTGCCGAGCACCGCGCCGGCCCCCGGCCCCGCACCGCCGGGCCCTACCTCCGTATTTTCCCGGACATGTCAGGCTTTTTGGGATTTCCCCCAGGACGGGGATTTGAGGCCCAAAAAGCCAGACATGTCCGGGAAAATCCGGACGTATGGTAACCCTATGTTACACAGGAGAGGTACACACTGCACTCTCTCATGGGGAGACATTACTTTTGTTCTTTTTTCCCCTCATGATTCTTTTTCAATCAAAAATTAAAATCCTTTTAGAATTGAAAGGAGTTGGAAACATCAGGGAGGGAAAGCCCATCGAGCCCTCCCATCCAGGGGCTGTATCCCAGTATGTCCCCAAGTGGTACTGCAGTGAGCTGGCTTTTTCCTGATGCTCCCTGGGCCCCATCTCCCTTGGCAGTACAAGCCTCAGCAGGAGGAGTTGTATTGTGGTGCCACCCTGAGGCCCTGACCAAAGACTGTGCTAGGTGCAGCACACACACATGATAAAAAAGAGAGTCCTCACCTCCAAAGAGCCTACAAATGAGCCAATGCACAGCTACACCCGGTGGCAGCACTTAAGGGATGGCCCCCTCCCTTTGTCCTAAATCTAGCCTACATTTTTAAGAGTTTGTGCTGCACACTGGTCCACTCCAGCAGTGCACGGCTGCTTATTCTTCCCTGAACAACCTCTTGCTGGAGATTAATTAGAGATCATGGTCCACTGAAATAAAACGCCCATTGCAGTAGAACAAGGACACACCCGAATCAAAAGCAAGCCAAAGATCTTTATGTAACTCTGCCAGGCTACGTCTCCCCAATAGCCATTGTCCAGGGTGAATTGAAGGAAGAAGTGATTTAACAGCAAAAGGAGCCAGGGCTTTTTTTAGTTTGTGCTTTGAACATGGATGGAATTAGCAGCTTCGCTACTACACGCTGATTTTTTCCCCCATAGGCTGCTTGCTGACACACAATGTGGTTCCAGCCAAAGCTTTTATGGCTTTCTGTATTTCACTCTCTCTTACTGTCTTGATTGTTTGTCCTTCTTCATTACCCGCCTTCCCCCGCTGTAGTTCGTGTGCCATTTTAATATGATTGTTCATGTTTTAACCCATAATAGAGAGGGGTAATAAAAATATAAGTGTCCTTTGCAAAAAGACTAGAGCTAATGCAGCATTAAGGGCTAGACTGTGTGGGCTCGGCACAGCCCAGAGTGTGTGGGGGTACAGAGCACTCTCAGGGTATGTCCACACTGCAGTTAGATACCTGCGGCTGGCCTGTGCCGGCTGACTCGGGCTCCTGGGGCTTGGGCTAAGGGGCTGTGTAATTGCAGTGTAGATATTCAGGACACCTGGGACCCTCCTACCTTGCAGGGTCCTAGAGTCTGGGCTCCAGCCCGCGTGGCTACACTGCAATTAAACCGCCCCTTAGCCTGAACCCCACGAGTTTGAGTCAGCAGGCATGGGCCAGCCACAGGTTTTTAATTGCAGTGTAGATATACCCTCAGAGCTCCATGGTGGGCAGAAGAAGGGTCCCATTACTACACTCCTTGGTAGCTTGTTACCCACCCACCCCCCACCCCCCATATCCCAGCTAGCTCTGCCATGGCCCTGCCCCCCTTAGGACATCATGGGGAGTCTAAGAGGACAAAGTGGGCAGACCACTTTGAGACCTTTTCAGAGAGTGGTTCCAGAGGCCATCCTCTCTCGGGCCCCAGCCCACGGACAGATGAGCAATCCCTCCCTGCTCCCCACCCCGCCAACCCTCATTAGAGCCTAGGGAGGTCTAAGAGATGCGGGGGGCAGGCAGATGCAAGAGCAACAGCACAGGAGGGGAATGAAGACAGCAAGAGTGACATTTAGTGTAAGGGGAGGAGGAGGGAGCCAGGGTGAGGCCAGGATAGACAACCCCCTCCCCCAGGTACAGGGAATAGACTGGCTCCCACGGCATGGTCATAGGGCTGCAAGAATGAGGGTGATAGTGGCTCAAAATAGCCATGACCACCCCTCCACCTTTGGGGGAAGGGATAGCTCAGTGGTTTGAGCATTGGCCTGCTAAACCCAGGGTTGTAAGTTCAATCCTTCAGGGGGCCACTTAGGAATCTGGGGCAAAATGGGTACTTAGTACTGCTAGTGAAGGCAGGGGGCTGGACTCAATGACCTTTCAAGGTCCCTTCCAGTTCTAGGAGATAGGATATCTCCATTAATTAAAAAAAAATAATAATTTTAAATGTACATGGGACAGCAGCACACCACCAGGGTCCCACAAGTGGCCTGTGCTGCCTAAGGTGTGAGCAGCACTCACCAGCCAGGCTCACACAGAGTTTCAGCCACAACAGAAATCTCCCCATCCCTCAGCAGGAGAGCAGACTGCCCCCTCCCACAGGGGAAAGCCCCTCATGGTGCAGGGCGATTCGCTAGTGTGGGGAGGGGTTGTTAATCTGGCCCAAAGTGCGCCTTTAATCCAAGGGAGCGGAGGGAAGTCACAGGGGGAGCAGAACCAGGCAGAAGCAGGACAGATCGTGAGGTTGGTAGGGTAAAATTGGCGCCCTTGGGGTTGCGTGGGAGCAGGGAGGTGGTTCCTCCCCTGCCCCCTTAGGCTGCTGCAGGTGTGTTCCTTGCAGCGATAACCGATGGCGTAGGCCTTCTCTTCATGGCTAAAAGTGGTGTCACTAAAACCTGTGCACGATTCACCCCTGAGCGAGCCACGGTCAAAACCAGGCCCCTTTGGTTTTACCCTGATGCAATCAGCCCCCTACCTGCTCCCAGGGGCTGACCTCAGCAAGCTCACCTCACAGTAAGGCTATGTCTGTGTTTACGGTGCTGTGCAGAGCACAGGGACTGCATGCCCAGCTAGCATGCGTATTAACAGCAGTGTAGCCGGTCAGACACTGCTTAGGCGAGTGCCATGCCCTGCGTGCCCGAACCCCTAGGATATATACCCTCCCCAGCTCGCTACGTGCCCACGCCTGGCTTCCCATGTCTACCCTGCTATATTTAGCAGGATAGTGTTCCGTTGCATCTCCCTGCTGCTGGAGCCTTCCTCCCTGCCACCGGAGGTGATGCATCCCCAGGACATCCAGGTACTTCCGGTAGGGCGTTGCCCCTGTCCTGACAGTGTGGCTTGGCACGCATGGTGCATGCCGGGTCACGTGGGGGGGGAGAGAGGGAGAACAGCAACACGCGCTGCAAAATGGCATCCTGTGTCTCCACAATGATCCCAGACCAGACCACAGCCCCTTTTCTATCAGTACCGGACAGGGAGAAACCTCAGAAAACCGAGACTGGTTGGCTTCAAACCAGCCAAACGGGGCGGGCAACTCACATGCCATACCTGTACTCCATACGCCTCTGTACGTGCAGACCTAGCTGAAGTCAGTGGCTGGCTTCACTGTCCTGGGATAGTTCACTCGTGTGTGACTTACCCTGAGGTTTAAAAAAAAAAGGCACCATTTTGAGCAGTGAAGACGAGGCCCCAGTAACGCTTCAGAGCGCTGCTGAATTGGTGTAGAGTGACCAGATGAGAGGAAGAAAATATCAGGACACATGGGGGGTGGGGGAGAGTTGCCAGTGGAGCAAAAAAAAAAACCACAGGAGTACCGCGACAAACGCCTAAATATTGGGAGGGTCCCAATTTTATTGGGACGTCTGGTCACCCTAGATTGGTGGTTGGTGCCTTGCAGCATCTGTGCTAGGAGGCAGTCTGCAGGGAGCAGCGCTCCTCCCTGGGGTGGACACCGGGACAGGGGGATGGCGGGAAGGGGAGCATTGATGAGTGCTAATGTGCCGAACTGGCTCCCCGAGCATCAGTGGTTACAGAGCGAGGCCCCGTGTTATGGGTTTCCCCCCAGCCAGGAGCTGGCGAGCAATGGATTTAATGTGCCTGCGGACAACTCAGAAAGCGACTGTGTCAGGAGGATAAAGGCGGGGCCCGGGTTAACATTCCCAAAGTGAGTGTTACAGGGAAACCCAAACTGGCCTGGGGAAGAGACTGAGGGGAATCGAGCTGGGGGGAAGGGGAAGCCAGGGGGCTCTGCTGTTGGGAGGTGATGTCCCTGTGCCATGTGAGGGAGAAGAGACAGCAAGGGGGTGAAGTCAGTGTGGTGGAAGGGGAGCCAGAGGGTAGGGGAGAGGGAGGCAGGTGTGTAGAGGGCAGTGGGCTTTGGGGAGGGAGCAGATGAGACACATGACGGGAGGGAGGGGAGAGGCAACTGGGAACTGCCCCAGCCAGTCAGTAGGAGCAGGCACTTGAGGCACAATGGCGTGGGGGAAGCTTGCACTGCTGCAGCCCAGGTTGCCCCTATTGAGGGTGACCAGACAGCAAGTTGAAAAATCGGGATGGGGGGTAATAGGAGCCTATATAAGAAAAAGACCCAAAAATCAGGACTGTCCCTATAAAATTGGGACATCTGGTCACCCTATCCCTATTCTAGGCACAGAAGCTTGGTCTCCAGGGCTAACAATCCAGCCTTTTGCTAGCATGACATTCACATTCTCAGAATTCAAGACAGAAAAGCTCCATCCTCAGCTAGGCCACCACACTGGGCCCCGCAGCCCTGGGGAAGCCCATGCCTCGTTCTAAGGGCTAGGCTGCAGTCCGAGTGTCGGCCTTCACTTTGAACGCCCTGGCTTTCAATGGCTTAGAATCCCAGCCTGCTGACCCGCAGGTGGGCAGCTCTGGCTCCTTTAAAATAGCTGCCGTTGGGCAGTAACGCTGGGGACAGGACTGAGCCCTTAGTGCCCAACCCTGGTGTGAGGGTGGTTTCCTTTCTATGGTCACTTACAGCCCGGCAGGACATCCGGGGGGAGGGGCAGTTCACAGGTTACACCACAAGGAACTCACCTGGCTCCTTGCTTTCAGAATTCCCTTTGCAAACTTCCTCTATAGAATTATCTGGATGTAACTAAAGCTCCCACTCCCTTCCCCATGAATGCCCCACCGTGGCTTCTCCTCTGGATATTTACCTGCTGGGGAGGTTGTTGATTCCACACATGCAAAAGTGCAGTCTCCTGGCAAGGCCGAGCGCCGAGCATGATGAGCCAACGTGGCAAATGTACGTGGGACAGCAGCACAGTGCCAGATAATCATACTTTGACCTTCTACAGCATTTTCTCCATCCAGCAGCAGCAGCAGCAGCCCCCTTCCTAGGGGCTAGCTAGACAGATGTGTGTGTGGACACTGTGCAGCTCTCCTCTCCTTCGCTTGAGGTGAGGCAACTCCTCGGGGTCCTAGCTTCCAGGTTGCTGTTGCCTCCTTTTGTGGAGGAAACCGGCATGTGGGGCACCTTGACCATGAGTGCCTCCTTTGGGGTCTACATCGCTTGTTCCAGGGCCATTAGCAAATTCTGGATCCGATCCAGTTTCAAACTTCACTTGCCCCCACTTTTCAGGGCTGCTCGAGTCCAGGGCTTTGGTAACTCTAAGTTGTACGTATTTTGCGCAGATGGTTCTGTGGTCACTGTGTCTTCATCCCAGATGTACTGCGCAGTCAGACAAATACATTTGTCTTGATGTTCCAAAGCCCAAGCTGCTGGCATTTCTGAGTCCCTTGGTTCGGCTAACGGGCGAAGCTGGAGCTGTTCTGCTCTCTTGCCCTTCTTTCTCTGAGACTATTCTTCAGCATTTCGGTGTGTCAGGATCTCCGCAGGGCCCGGCGTGACAGAGATGGCAGGCAAGCGAGACGAGAAGAGCAATGTCTTTCATTTTCAGAAGATCTGCTCGCACCTGTGGCTTCAGTTCAGCAGGAGGAGACTCATTTTCCCAGCAGACTTTGTAAGATATTATTACCTCTTTAGACCTGAACGGCTCGTGAAAGTTCAAGGCCCTCCAGGTTGCCTCCACTAGGAGGAGAAATTGAAGAGTCTGGTACCTTTGATGCAATCTTGTGGATTTACAGAGAATGCACAAACCCTTATTTCCCTGAACACAAGAAAGAACAACAGGAGATAGTTCCTTTCCTCCCAGCCCCCTCCCCAAACCTATTTCAGCCAGCTTCTCCAGGCAGTGTATGTGTCTTCTGCCCACCTCAGTCTGTTTCTGATTGCTTCTCTCTCTCCTTCTCCCATATCTGTCCCCCACACGCTCTTATCCCCAAAGCAAAACTCAGTGAACACCCCTCCTTCCAAGGCATTAGAATTCCCATGTGTCCTTTGTCCTGGAGACGGCTACTGCTTCGTGGAGATCACTTCTTACATTTAACCCAAACAAAGGGCCTCTGAGTCACCCATCAGCATAAGGGGTTTTATCCCACAATAGAACAAAAGGAATTCTGCTTATTCCTTACAGATTGCCGGCAATGTGAATAAGAACTCTAATGAGAATAGCTGAGTCTCTAACAGCCTCCCATGAAGGTGCTTCAAACCCCAAACATCTCTAATGTGCTTCAGTTTGCCCAGCCCTTCCGGGACTTGGAGTGAATGTTCCTGGGAAACCAACACACCACGAACCAGACGCCGCTTGCACTTTTACCAATCTGGAGTTGCTCTGCTGATTTTACCCCAAGCTAAGTGGGAGCAGAATCTGGCCCAGTGAGTTGCCTCTTTTGTCAGTGGAGTAATTGGGTGGATGAAACACCTGCTGAGAGATATCTGTGTCCAAAAGGAGCTCTCCCTGATTGCAAACAGTGCTGTATACACAGAATAATCTGAATAGAGGGCCCACTGCATTCTCGGCATAAGCATTGGCCTTTTATTCGTGAATTGTGGGCCCTTACTGGTTTTTTAACGGAGCCTGAATCCCATGACAAGGAAGCTACAATTTGCAATGCCTGGTTACATAGCTACACACTTTATTGTGCAATGGCTCAATTAAAAACATATAGGAGTAGTTCAGGAATAAGAGGTCATCTTTCCCTATTTAATTCAAATAAATCTGTGCCAACCTCCACGAAAGGGTGACCAGAAAGCTCATGTGATTTCATAGGCTCTTCGGCACTCCAGCTCCTAAAATCAGCTTGTTTCCCACTGCAGGAGACTCAAAGCACTTTGTGATCTCAGACTCCTTAGTTGAAACAGGGTCACTGGTCCCTTAAATGAAATGGGGTCCAGCACTCTGGTTCTACCACGGGCATCTAAATTTAGTGTGATGAGGTGGGCGGGGCTGTTATAAATGAGAGACAACAGCCCAAAGGCAAGTGAGGGAAGACCGGGCATCCAGTGAAGGGGAGAGAGTGCAGCAGAAGAAGAACGGAGCTGGCTTGAGAGCTTAGTGTTGAGAGAGGTCATAGCAGAAGGCATTTGTGGGGGGCTCACCTACAAACTTCCCCAGGCCAGAGAGGGCTGAAGGCTGGGAGATGCAGAGGGAGATGCCTGCTGGCTCTTTGAGCCAGAGAGCAGAAACTGGAGGCCCAGAGAGGCTGATGATGGGGGAAGGATGGAGAGGTGAGCCTGCTGTGTCTCCAGGCAGGAGGTGGAAACATGCCTGGGAAGAAGACAAGGTGGAGAAGCACCCCAGCTAGAGGGGCTGGGGTGAGAACTGTCAGAGCCATAACTGAGAGCTGGACTGTGGGGAGAGATGCCAGAACTTCTCTTGGTGTTGATGGACTGTTGGGACTTGTTTGGACTGTGCTGGGCACTACTGATATGGTGGTGGGACTTTTTGTAATAAATTCACCCCACTAAGGGCTACTTATGCTCTGAAAGCTTACCGTGGAGTTACTGGAGTCTCTGGAACTGAGGCAGGGGCACCACTTGTGCCGTAGTCTGCTGCAGGAGGGTGCCCCAGGAAGGGGCCATCATGTGATACTAGTATTTAAATTCTCACCATCCACTTCTAGGGATGCACTTCAGTGGTGAATAAAAAGCAGCCAGCTGGGTAGCCTGGATGGTTATGACGATTGGCCATGGGATACGGTGTCTAATCTACAGATCACATGGCTGAATGTGGAACAGGTCAGTAGTGGCTGGGGGGTTGCTGACATCCAATGGCGCCTTACTAAATCCTGTGTGAAGTGAGTTGGTGGTCTCACCCGAAGGAGTGATCACATCACAGTACCCAACACTACAATGCCCCACCCCCCTCAGCAATTTTAGCTCAGACTAGAGCTCAAGCACTGAATGGGCATTGAGGTTTGAACACCTCTCTGATCCTTGAGGTAAGAAGTGGGGCATGTGACCAAGGAGGGCGGGGGGTGTAGGGGCATGAAGCGTGTTCTGTTGATGTCCATGCTGTACCTCTTCTATGGATAACTATTGCACTCTGGATTCCGGGGCTGTAAAGCCAGCACCTTTCACAAACAAAGCCCAAACCTACTCATTTCTGAGCATGTGAGCGAGGAGTGCTTTATAAAGAAGCGTGTCTCTTGCCTTGAAGAAAGTGGCCATTTACTTGTCCCTGGATCGACATCAGCCACTAAACCCCATTTCCAGCTGTCAAATCATCCCTGACAATAGCAGAAAGTAGCTTGAACATGTCTGTGTGTGCACCACTCCGCGCCTTTCAATCGCTTCTGAGTTAGCACCACAGTGTAGCTAATGGTTCAAGATGGGATAATATAAAGACAGAGGTATTGACATGATGTCTAGTAAGTCTCTCACTCCAGCTAACGCTGGATGTTTTGGAGAAAGCATAAAACCTGCATCCTACAATGACACCGGAGCAGAGTGGAAATTCTTTCTTAGCCCAGCCAGTGATCAGCTTATTCCATAAAGCATTAGGGCTCAGAGCCTTTATAATGTTGTGTTCTGTGCTGGACCAAATTCCATCACTTAGTTGTTGTTATCATAGCAGCTTGGTGGCCATTTGAAAGCCCATATGGCACATCCTGATGATCAGTGCGGGAACTGAATTTCTGTCGGAAGCTCACCGGAACTAAAAATGGTCTTTTCATGACAAATCAGTGAGAATAGGTGGAGATACTTTTGTTTGGAAGTTGGGATTTAAACCATGCTTAGGTGAATTATACCAACCACAGGCCTGATTCTCAGAGCTGCTGGGTGTCCCCAACCCGACTGAGTTTGACTGGGGCAGTGGATTCTCAGCACTGCTATCTCCCTGTCTCTTTTTGCAGAGAGGGTCGCAGGGTTCACAAACCCAGCTCGACTTGCAAACCTTTCCATCCTTTAATGTAAACCCATTTGCGCCCCAGCGGAGATTCAGTTTAAAAATACAGAGTCAGATCCTTGGGTGGTACAAATCGTCATACGCTAATTTACAGCACCTCAGCGTCTGGTTTGAAATGTGTTGGTCCAATAAAAGATATTATCTCATTCTCCTTGTCTTTCTAACTAAAGGCTGTTCTATGCAGGGCCAGAACTCCCCCAGTGAGACTGGCACAAGCAGGAACCCTGTGTACAATATACAGACTATTTATATTTTCATTAAAGTTTTTCTGTTTACTCCTTTTTTCAGTGCCCCTGTGTTTCTTCACTCTGCCCTACCTCTGCTCCATTTCTTACCCTATCTTTTCAATCCATGTGCAAATGGGTTTACATTAAGTGGAAGAAGAAGAAGAATTCCAATGTAAACCTTCCCTTGTAACCTTTGCAATGCAACCATTGCCACACTGAGCTAATGCAGGAGAGCTGGAAAATGAAACCTATACTCACCAGTGAAACCGACCAGGTTGCTTTCGCTGTCTAAATTGAAAGAAATGTAGAAAGTAAGCCAACAGCCTGGATGGTAAAAGGTAAATTAATTTTGTTTTAATTCAGTTTTAGAACCACAAAGACAAAAATTTCAAAGCTAGGTGCCTAAAATTAGGCTCCTAAATCTATAGTTAGGCATCTACAAATATAATTTACTTCGGTGCTAATTATGAGTTTGGGAATCTAACTTTAGGTTGCCAGATTTGAAAATGTTGACTGAAGGTGTTGTTAGTAGCATAGACACTTATGATTTAAACAGCAGCGTTACCCTTGTCATTACACAGCCAGCTAGCAGGATTTTAAAGGGGTTACACAGTGTCCACACTATGTGCTAATGGTGTTTCAAATGATTGTAGCTACTTTGAATGTTAAACCTACATTTTTTCCTAATCAAGCCAGCTGCCCTAGGGTTAAATATGGACCAGCAGCAAATGCTTGTGCCCTGCTTGCGCTAGACCTGACAATTGTGATCATTAGCATGCGTTAACACACGGTTGTAATTCCACATGTAGATAAACCCTAACATTTGTGCCTGAACTATGGGACGTTCTGGGCCAAAATGAAAGTGAGAAAGATGCTGTGGTCCAGAGGCTGATGGGTATTCAGCTGAGAGGTGGGAGCCTGAATTCAGATCCCTTTGCCACATAGGGCAGAAAGGGAAATTGAACCCACATCCTGGGTGAGTATCTTGAGCACTGGGCTAAAGTGTGCTCCGTGAGGCTGCTACCTCATCCTCCCCCCCAGCCACTCGTGTGCTCTGAGAATGCCTGCTGGATGGGCCCCAGAGGTGAGATAGGTGGGGGAATGCCTAGAAGGAGACTCCTGCAGGGGCTTAGGACTGAGATGGCAACGTGCATGCCCAGTGGCACAAACTTAGGTGCCACGGGGTCATTAACAGTGGAAACGTAGGCACCTCAAGCTGAGCAAGGCTTTGAGAATCTCAGTGGCACCCAAATCCCAGAGCCTTAGGCTCCTGAGTCTTATTGAAATTCAATGACGTTGACATTCAGCCCTGGCCTACACTGGAAAGTTTTGCGGGCAGAACTATATCAAATAGGAGTGTGAAAAAGTAAGGGTGGCAGGATCTGGTCCAAAGGAATTACTTTAAGGTCACAGGAATTGATAATTGCTACAAAGAATCCTAGGAAATAAGGTAAGAAATTGGTATATAAACAATTTCATTATTTTTTGTTGGCTATTATAATCAAGGACGAGCTAGTAAGTCTAGTGCACTTTGATAACTTGCTTGTAATGTACTTTTTGAATTGCTCTTGGACATAAGTGCCTAGGAACTCCGGCGCTCTTTGTAGAATCGCTCTCCAGAGTCAAAACCCCCAATTCCCCCGGAATTCACCTGTTCAATGTGGGATATTGGTCGTTCACAAAAGATATTCAGAGACTCTTTATTCCACTTAAAAATGGTTCTCTTTCAAGATGAGGGGCAGGCAGGAATAAAAGAAGTACTAGGAAGGAAAATGCACATATTGTAAGCAAATCACATTTAAATGAACATACTCAAGTAGCAGCAATGGTCAATTGTCTGACTGTTGGGTATTAAGGTTTTGCTTGTAAAGAGGGGGACAGTTAAGTTTAAATAATGTAGGCCCACTTCATTGTTGTTCTCCACCTCATGTTGTCCAGGGTTACCATACGTCCGGATTTTCCCGGACATGTCCGGCTTTTTGGGCGTCAAATCCCCGTCCGGGGGGAAATCCCAAAAAGCTGAGCATGTCCAGGAAAATAGGGAGGGGCTGGCATTGCTGGGTGCTGGGCCGGGGGCTGGGCCGGGGCCGGCGGTGCTGGGCCGGGGGTGCTCGGCCGGGGGCTGGCCCGGGGCCTGAGATGTGGGGCCGGGCTGGGCCCGGTGGTGCGGGGCTGGCAGTGCTGGGCCGGGGCCAGACCGGGGCCGGCAGTGCTGGGCTGGAGGTGCTGGGCCAGGGGCCGGCGGTGCTGGGCCAGGGGCCGGGAGCCAGCGGTGTTGGGCCGGCGGTGCTGGGCCGGGGGCCGGCGGTGCTGGGCCGGTGCCGGGGCCGGGCCAGGGGCCGGCGGTGCTGGGCTGGGGGCTAGGGCCGGGCTGGGGGCCGGCGGCCGGCGGTGCTGGCCTGGTGGTGCTCGGCCGGGGGCTGGCCCGGGACCGGCACCCCAGGGCCCGAGTCGAGCCGGGCCGGCCGCCGGAGGGAGCCGCTTGGTTGGGGGGGACAGATTGGGCCGCTCCTCCTCCCCCCACCCCACCTCACCCCACCCCAGCTTACCTGCTGCCTGCTTCAGGCTTCCCACGAATCAAATGTTTGCGGGAAGCAGGGGAGGGGGTGGAGTTGGGGCGGGGACTTTGGGGAAGGGGTGGAGTTGGGGCGGGTGCATGGGCGGGGCTGGAGGCGGGGCCGGGGCCCTGTGGAGTGTCCTCTTTTTGGACACTCAAAATATGGTAACCCTAATGTTGTCATTTTTGTCAGTTCAAACCAAGTGCAAATCAAAATGGTAGCTTTGCACTAGTGTAAATAATGACACCAGGTGCAGGGCAGCACTAAATCAGACCCTATGTCAGTACTATATGGCTCTCAGCTTTGTACATATGATTTTGTGGCACTAAATCCATCTCCTCAATCCGTTCATTATTGTAACAAGAACAATATTTGCCCATAATAAATAAAAATATGCACAAGTATCCAGCGTATGAATCTGCATTCTCACTGGGTTTATTTCCAGGGGTTACTGCATCTAAATTTGCATTTCAAATTTTACAAGAACATCGACCGTTTACCAGCTGAAAGAAATGACAAGGTTTGACAGTATTCCATGCTGCTGCCAAAAACATTCAAAAGATGTCTAGTTACCCGTAACAATATGTTACAATTTGTAATGGTGCTATTCTGATGGAATCACTTACCAGCCTCATGATTCAAACATGTGTTCATTTAATTAAGTAGTAGACATGTTTGGCCTTTTATCACTAGAGTAGGTAGAGACACTCATCTCATTTGCAATGGAAATGAATACAACGGTTTAGCTCAGTGATGGGCTCAAAGGAAAAACGTACATTTCCTTGTCTCTCTGTCAGTGTGTGTGAACAGAAGCTCAGCTAACTTCAGAAAGATGATAATCCCTTAGAAGATGAACTTCTGAAATAACCTTTTCTAATATGAAAATTAATGGCTGCCAAAATAAATGGATGACCACGATATATTGATTGCAAAGTTTCCATTGATGCCTCACAGTCAAGAGCAAGTTCCTGGCTCCAGCCTGAAAACATGTAAGTTGTTTGATACATATAAAGAGCTAAAGGCGCGCCTTGTGTCTCTGGTGTGCAGGGCAGGAAGGGGATGATTTTCAGGGACACTCAAGCAGCATAGGCACCCAGCTCTCATTGTCTTTCAATAGGAGGTGCACCCTTAATTGCTACTTTTGCCTTTGAAAATCTCCCCCTAAATGCATGCTACTGTACATCCAATGACATGGGACTGGCAAGTGTGAAAGCAGGGGACCCATGACTAGGCAAAGTGCTATCATACCTAACATGCAGAGGCCAATAGTCCCTTCCCAGCATGTATTAAAATACATGCCGTGTACACCAGACAGAGGCTGTGTCTACACTGGACTTCTTTCTTAACATTTTCTATCATTGCTACGATTGGTGCAGCTCCCATCCACTAGCTCTGTTCACAAGTGTAGCCTGACAGATAATGTTTTTAGTTACTGCTCAGGGCTGATTTAGACAACACGATGGCCAATGGCAGCCCATCAGTGCAGATGTTCCCACCATTGTTACACCAATGGTATTGTGTAAGAAAAAAAAAGTCAAGTGTACACAAGGCCAGTGCATGGTGCTAGGAAACAGCTCCTCTACCAGGCATACTCACAGAGCAACCACTTTTACCTTGTACAGCAAATTGCTAAGGGTTAATGCTGCCCATTGCAACATTAACTGCCTTCTATGGCTTTAACCAGCTTTCGGGTATATCTTCAGTGCAGCATTAACTCAGGTGATCAGAACCCAGGTTAGTCTAGCTTGGGCATGAGCAGCCTCAGTAGAAAGCCCCACTCCAGTTACTGTGTCCTCACTTGTGCTGCATTCACCTGTGTGGGTCAGCAGGACTTCAGGGGACATCTCCCTTGGTTCTTTGCTGCTAACCTGGGCCATTCTATGATTCTTTCCCAGTGAATTGTGAGAGAACTTGTCTGTCCTTCTGGGCATGGGGCAGGAATTGTGGGAAGGCATTGGAGGACTAGCAACACTCAAGTGACTTAGCCTGCATCCATATTGCAAAGTGCGCTGGTTATCAGCCTGAGCGAAAGCAGAACTCAGGCCCTAACCTGCACCCCCAGCCAGGAGTGTCATTTGTTATGGGGCAACTGGGCAGTTGCCCCCCTGCCTTTTCATGTCTATGTCTTCCATTTTTGCTCCTCCTACTGTATATTATATCCTACAATGTTCTATATGCTGGCACAACTCTCTCCCGCCCCCAATTTTTTTCTGAAATGACACCCCTGCCCCCAGCTGGGCCAGCTATGCTGGGTTGAAAGCACCACTTAACTGAGCTGAGAGGTTTTGTGTGTGGACAGGAACAACACATGAGTGAGAGCCCAAGTTAACTCTGCAGTGAAGACATTCCCTCAGAAGGGACAGTGTGCAGCCACATTAGGGAAGACAATGGCAGCATGGCAATAAGCAAGCCATGGTGCCATATCTGTGGAAGAGTTCTGGAAAGCCTGTGGAGGGGCAGGTACTTTGCATAGATGCCACTCAAATCAGCTTGGCCCAGAAATGGTTGGGCATCCATATAGCTGGCAGGCCCCAGGCACCCCTGCTGGGAGTACAATGAAGCACTCTCCCCACCTGAGGTTAGAAATGTAAATTTTTCCTTTCCAAGTGTGTATTCATGGAAGGGGGAGATTTAGTCCCCAAAACACAAATTATGTAGGGACTAGTGTATTTCT
This sequence comes from Trachemys scripta elegans, assembly GCF_013100865.1. Classification (NCBI taxonomy): domain Eukaryota; kingdom Metazoa; phylum Chordata; order Testudines; family Emydidae; genus Trachemys; species Trachemys scripta. The sequence goes on from NC_048309.1 coordinate 25,905,150, forward strand.
GAATGCTGATAAATAGCTTAATTTTATCTGTATCTCTGCATGGTTCATGGCATCTGATCTTTGCTGCTGGAACGCAGACCACTCTACACTCGTCATATTGTGGAAGTGGAATTTGGGCATGTCGTTGTACTATAAAAATGAGCAGAACTGATGAACCAGAGACAAATATGTAGAACAAGCTCTTTGGCTAGTGGAGATGAGCATAGCCTGTTTGACCTCAATGGAGCTACACTGCTTACTCCGTCTTATGTGGCATCTCCATTACTGGAGGTTTGCAACCATGGTAACCCATTCTGTACAGTCCTCTGCTAATCTCTTTGTGGCTGAATAGTCCTTTGATCCACCCAGGATACCACATTGTTTATCTAAGATCATCTTTTTCTGCCTTGTGTCCTTCTGCCATCAACTTTCCCTTCCAGTGCCCATACACATGCATTGCCCTCTGAGGCTCTTAAAATATGCCCTACAAATCAAACCTCTCTTTTCGTAAAATATCTAACTACCATTTGCAGAGTTCCAATAATTCCCAGTACTTTTCCACTGGTTACGTGGTCTATCCTTGATACTTTCATAATTCTCCTGGAACACCATAATTCGAAGGATTGTAGTTTCTTTATTATCGATTGTTTGAATGTCCAGGTTTCACGGCTGTAATTCAGCACAGACCAAAAGGAAGTTTTTAAGAGTCAGAATCTAGTCTTCATATTTATGTCCCTTCTCATCAGCTGTTTATTCTTCCAGAATGTCTCTATGACTCTTGCTAGTCCGGTGCTGACTTCAGTGTTTGATCTTACATCTTCTGTAACAATGTTTTCTAAGTGGCAATAATTCCTCATTTGCTGTATGACTGTATTGTTCCACTGGAATCTTACATGTTTTCCCAGGACTTTGAGCATTTCTGCACTGCCTTAAAAACTCCAGGCCAGTAGAAATTCTGTACTAAGTGCTGTTTAGTACGCTGTATCTCTGGGTGCCCTGAGAAGGGTATATTATGGGCTAGGCTGAGTAGCCTCAGTTAGTACTTTTGCAGCACCATTGTCTCCATATTCCCCCTAACTCAACATGCCCAGGCAGCATCCACTCTCTCTAGAGTAGCTCCAGATCCCAGGGAAACCTTTCCAGCTGCTGTCCAGTCAGGGGGCTACCAGGGGAGTCAGCTGCAGCCCTAGGTTTAACTAGGGAGAGGCCAGTCAATTGTTCCTTCTTGAATTCCACAGCAGGAGCTGGGGAGCTAGCTTCAGCCTGCTGCCTGGGACCTGCTTGCCCCCAGTCAATTCATCAGCTGGGCTTGGTGCTGCCCCAGGGCAAGCGCTCACACTGCCAGGCAGCAGCTCAGAGCTGCCTCTCTGCCAGTCAGCTTGCAGCCCAAGGCCAGAGCTGAGAGCTGCTGCGTTCTGCTTGTGGCTCTAAGTAGCCACACAAGTGGCTGAGGCCAGGCCAGGATTCGAGCTCATTCCCTAGCAGGACCTGCACCAGTAGTAGGGAGTACACCCCAACATGCTCAGGCCCCTGATTGTCACCCCATTTCAGATGGATCTGAGCCACTGGGATTTGGAAAGGGAATCCCATTATTCCCTGAAGGGTCAGGAGTCTATCGGGGATGTTGCTCATGAGGTGCACCACCTCTGGGTGCACCAGAGTTAGTTGTACCCCAGTGTCCCGTCATCTCTGGGTCTTTTTCCCATCCACCAGGAAATGGTGTTTTGTTGATTCCCCTTTTGGGTCTGAAATGTCCAGGTTTACTGATTGGACTGTTGGGGTTGAATCTGATCCTACAGTGTTGGTCCTACTGCCAGCAGGACCCACTGCAGGTTACCACCAGCCCCTGGCCTCCCCGGTACCAGACACTGTATCATCTTGTGACCACGCTTGTTGGACTAACAGCATTTCAGATTCTCTCCCCTGCCTCCCCACCCTCCCCCCAAGTTCCTTTTTTGGGTCCCGGTTTGGGTTTCCCGCCCCGCTATGACTTGGTTTAGCCTATTCTCCTTTCTGGGGAGTCCTGATTCGGGATCAGCTTTGTGCCACTCTCCCTTGAATTTTTTATCAAACCCAGGCAGACTCTGTGCATATTGGTCAGCCCATTTCCCTGATAGAGTTGCATCTCTGGGATCTTTGTCTATTTAACATGATTTCAGGGCAGGGGGATTTCACCAACTGTGGTAACCCCACAACTAGTTACCCATATTCTTATTTAACCCTTAATTTCAGTTGAAACCTTAGAATTGTTCACATCCCCTCTTTTCTGAATTTCCTGAAACTTCCTCCTATACGCCGCAAGAGTCAATTTCAACCTCTGTAACAAAGCTGATTTATAGAGCTGATAATCTTTATAGATCCCTCTGTCCATATCAGTGAAAGCATCTTCTAGGGCCTTCCCTGGCAGTAGCAGCACCAGAGACCATCTTGTGTCATCCTGCCCCATCTTGTTCAATTCACATCCCATTTCAAAAGCATTTAGCAATATATCTATGTCATCCCCTACCCTAAAGTGAGGTAATAATTTGAAGTCTATGCCGGGAGCCCCAGAAGCTCCCTAGTAGAGGGGGGGTCACCGGTGCCCAAACCATGGCCACACCCCTGCTTCGCCTCTTCCTCCCCAGGCCCCACGCCTGCTCCACCCCCCCCCCCGAGGCCCTGCCCCCCACTCACTCCTCTCTGTCCCCCTCCCCCGGTCACTCACCCTTAAGACTATGCCCTCCCACTTTTAAAAGTGATGGGGCCATGGCCCTCTGCCCCCCCCATTTCAACGCCCCCGGTCTATGGCATCCATTGGCACAGGTACGTGGGGTCTCGCTCCATCTATCAGCTTAGGGTTTGCTGGTGCAGTCTTTCCATCTCAAGCTGATGTTGATGCTCTTTATCCTTCTCTCCCTCTTCATGCGGATGCTGCTTCTCCTGGTCCGGAAGCAGCTGGCCTTCCAGATGCAGTCTGTCCCTCTCCAGCTGCAGCCACTCTCTCTCTACCTGCAGATCTGGCCATGATCTCTACTGCTGTGGTGCATTTGGTCTGGACGGAACATAGCTGCTGCTTCTGTCAGCCTCTTCCCTGCTTCCCTCTACAGAGGTGTCTCCAAGATTTCCTAGCCCTGCTGGACTCTCTGTCAGTATCCTGGATGTGCTCCTGGATCACCATTCTTTTTTGGTCCTCAAAGTATAGTTAAATGAATTCTTGCAATGGTCTTCACTGCAGAGGATGTGCAGGAGATTCCCCACCCCCAAGCCATTCTTTTTAGGTGACCCATCTGAGGAACTGTCCCTGGCAGAGATGTCAGTAGAGGAGGTTTTGAACCAAACTGATCAATTAAGCAGTAGTAAGTCACCAGGACCAGATGGGATTCACCCCAGAGTTCTGACGGAACTCAAATATGAAATTGCAGAACTACTAACTGTGATATGTAACCTATCGCTTAAACCAGCCGCTGTACCACAAGACTAAAGGATAGCTAATAGGATTGTCTATCCTTGTAACTATAGGCCTGTAAGCCAAACTGCAGTACCAGGCAAATTGGTTGAAACCACAGGCAGCATATGACTCTTGTGTTTGGGGAGTCTGTACAAGTTTACACTAGTTACCAACCAATCTTCACAAAGCATCTGTTCTTAAGGCAAAATCATTACTGAGAAAATAGATAAAAACAGTGACTGTTCCGAGATCACCCATCAGTCTTATGGGGCTGTAGCGAGCCAAAGTCTTTCCAACCCTTCTGCAAGTGTTGTGCCCCCCCCCCCTTGGACAGAAGGTCCTGTTTGTTTGTTTCAATCATAAAGGAGGCCCCTCAGTCACCCCAAACTCAGCCTTTATATACCAAAAGCTCTTTCTTTGCTTCATGGAACACCCAGCCTGAACTAGTCTATGCAAACCTCCCTATGGGGTGGTACCTCTCTGGAGGTGTTTACAGCCTGAGTGATTCATCTTAATCACCCCCCACACACACACACACAGATTTGAGTTCTCAGAGGAGCTGTGGTAACCCTCACCCCCCACAGAGTTGCATACACTCTCTGGCCCACAATGAGATCTAAAACATCCATAAACTTAATACAATATGGTCCCCGAAAGAAACTGCATGTGGTTGCAACATCTGTCCCAGTGGCATGTCAAATAGGCGTTCTACAAACAACAGCTATATAGAGCAGCACTTCATATTTCACAAAAGACTTAAAACCTCCTTCTTCCAGTAATCTCTTCCACTCTGTCAACATCAGCAAGTGCCACTTCACACCACAAGCCCCAGACTTGTACTCTCCTTTTCTTACCTGATCTGGTGTCCAGAGCTTTATCTCATCTAACAGCTGTGCCACTGTAAGCCCTTTAGTGTACACATGACCTTCAAGGTAAATCCCGCCAATGCTTTATTGGTGTTATAAGAGTGTAAACGTGGGTGGTTGGGGGGAGGAGAGAAGTTGGCTCGGGAATTTTAAGCTTTTGGGGGTAGGGAAGTCTGTTTTTCCCCTAGTGGTAAAGGATCTTGCACATTTATGGCATCTCTAAAAAACATTTTAAAATTAACAATAACAATGTAAAGGAAGTTAATTACATGGCATGGTAAATTCCTTACATTATATGGCCACCCTGTAGCTCAGCACAGAGCAGAAACATATTTCCATTCATTTCTGGAAGATTAGTGCTGTCACAAATAGTCTGAAATCATATTTTTCCCCTTCCTTGTTTATGTTTTAGCCACGTACTCCTGCAATTTCAATCCCTGGGGTAGAAAACCCAACACTGCAAGAGTTAAACGGTTACTGAGTTGTCCATACACACATAACGGTGCTGAAAAATATGGCTTTCCCCAAGATCCCAGCTCATGACATCACTCTGCAAAAATAAGTACCCTGATAAAGGCTTCCCCATCAGCCCTAGTTGGTAGGGCAGAGGTGAGCTACTGGCACAAACCCAGACTGCACTGAATTCCTGTGGCTGCAGATGCCTGTATGATAGGAACACAGGAGTCTTCCTGGCAAAGTACTGTGCATACAGCATACATCAGGCATTCTCTGGACGAAATATCTCCTTGAAAACAGCCACACAGGCTGGAGCAGAGCTGTCCCCTTCTGTGGAGCGGCTGGGGCGCTGGGAAGCAGAGTTCAGCACCGGCCTGCTGAACAGCTCCCTGACTCCTTGCCGGAACTTGGGGTCCCAGACACTGTAGATGGCCACGTTCCAGCAGCTATTGGAGGTCAGAATCCAGAAGGCGTAGAAGGAGAACTCACACCACTGATAGCCCAGCACAGAGCCCACCACGAAGACGGCGATAGGGCCGAAGGAGGCCGAGAAGGCAAAGGTCACGATGCCAATGGTCTTGGCTGCAGTGATGTCGGAGAAGGAGGGGTGGCTGCCGTGCTGTGCCTCACTGCCCAGCCGCCCGCGTGCCTTGCAGTACTGGTGGATGGCGGCAAAGGTGATGAAGTTGATGACAAAGGTGCCCCCCAGCAAGGATAAGTCGAAGACTGGGAAGAGCAGCATGATGTTCCAGGGGGAGCCGGGGAGATTGCCTGCTGGGAAGGCGTAGGTGCACATCTTGCTGCAGGGGTTATACTGCAAGGTGATGTCTGGGCTAGAGATCATAGGCACCACTGCCAACAAGAAGCTCATGGACCACGAGAGCAGGATGAGCCAGACCGTCCGCCGCTTGGTGATCACCGCCCTCTTGTGCAGGGGCTTCAGCACCGCCACGCTCCTCTCCACCGACAGCAGGAAGATGGTCGTGATGGAGACAAAGGTGCAGCCAGCGAAGATGGGTCCAGTGATGAAGCAGGGCAAGGACGGGATAGAGCAATTGCTGCTTCCCTGCCCCATGCCAGAGGCTAGACTGCTTGCCTCCCTGTATACGGAGTAGGGCACCACAATGAGCCCCACAGCCAGGTCAGCCAGGGCCAAGGAGACTTTCAGGTAGCCCTGAGAGGTCCTGAACTGCCTGGCTTGCAGGAAGACCAGGAGGCTCACCACATTGCCCAGGATGATGGCAACGATCAGCAGGACCATGACGAAGAGCTTGCAGATCTCCCCCAGAAGAGGTGGGCTGGACAGAGTGCAATTGGGGCTGCTGCTGTTACCCAACATTGGCCAGGTTCTTCTCTTCACAAGGCAGACAGGCTGGGACAGGGTGGTGAGCTGGGCTCCCCTGGTTCTCTCCTAAGGCTCCATGGAGAAGGCTTCAGGTGCTGGTTCTCTGGCTCCTCACACACTGAGTCTCCAGAAACTTCTCCTGAGAGGTGTGAGCCATGCGCAGACATCCAGACAAACGGGTCACATCGGTGCAATATGCGCACGCATAGACAGGGCTGGCATGGCCAGGCTTCCTGCAGTGATCCGGAGTGTGCCCCAGAGAAGGGCCTAGACCACTTCCTGTTGGATCACAAACACATATGTTGAGAATATGACACTGTGTGAGTCGCATGCATGCGCACACATACAGATTTTACACTCTGAGATGCGCGCGCGCGCACACACACACACACAGAGATATTACCAGGGCCGGCCTTAGGGTGCTGCCCAGGGCATGGTACTCAAGGGGGCGCCGTGCTGGTACCTCCTCATCTGACCTTCTAACAGCCAGTGGGGCTTAGAGGCAACGAGGCAGCTGAAGCAGCACCTGGAGAGGGTGGACAAACCGAGCTGCAGCGGGGGGCCTCTGGACCAGCCAGATAATGCCTCTGAAGCAGGAGTGCCCCTACTTCCCTGCTGCACTGCCATCTCTAGCCCCCGCTGCTTCTGCCCCCCCACCCCGTCCATGGAGCTGCCCCTGACCAAGCTCAGGAGCTGGAGCCTGCCTCCTGTCTGCTGTGGGGGGGGGGAGAGGGGGAGGGAAGGGGGCGGTTGCTTATGTTGCAGTGTCCCTCTTCCCCAACCTTTGTACCTAGTCTCTGCTGAGCTGGGGTGCGGGTCAGGGGGAGCATGTCTGTGCTGGTGCCTCTGGGTCCAGACCCTGAATGCTCTTCTTAAAAAGACACCACACTGATACACTCACTCAGGCACACACTCCTCCAACACACAATCTCTCTCTCACACTAACACACACACTCTCCTCACACACACACACACACACACACACACACACACACACACACACACACACACTCTTTCTCTCACAAATTCACTCCCCCACTCTCTCTCTCTCTCTCTCACACACAAAGTCACACACTCCCCCGACACACACACACACTCCCCGACACACAATCTCTCTCTCTCACACACACACTCCCCTATCACACACACACTGTCAAACACACTCACTTACTCTCTTTCTCTGTCTCACACTCACTCCCCCCAAGATTCAGAGCTGGGCATACACACAAACAGAACCACTACATGAGGGTAACACACGCTGGGGTTGTACATTCAGGGACACACACACACACACAAAGCTCCCAGCTGTTACACTGGGACTGGGAACGTCCGGCAACACGCACATGCCAGCACTGAGCAGTCCCATTCCCTTGCTCTCCCCCACATGCCCGCGCGGATACACCCTGCAGCCCCCTCGCACACCCCGCTCGGGGTCTGGCCCCACGCGCCTCTCCAGCCCCTCACCAGCTTTGCAGGGCTACTCCACGCCTCTCCGACAGCAGCCCGGAGCTGCGGAACGCCCCGCGGCGGTGCTCGAGCTGACGGCAGGGGCTCTCACCCTCTTCCAGCGCCAACTCTTCCCGGCGCCCCAAGAGCGCAGGAGGAGCGAGGCACAGGCGAGCGGTGCCTGGCCGAGAGCTTTCTCCTTTGCCCGGCTGCAAACAGCTTCCAGGCGCGTCCGAGCGGCAGAAGCAACTCCGGAGTTTGCACGCAGCAAGGCGCTCCAGTCAAACGGCCCCGTCTCCGCTCCCTGCTCGGCGCTGCGGCTCTGTCCAGCGCTCCCTTCCCTCTGGCCCCTGCTGCGTGCTCACACTGGGCTGCCGCGGAGCGGAGCCGGCTGCGCTTCGCTGTCCTGCCTGCAGGGCTTCAGGGCGGCGATTGCTGGAGCCGGGCTTCCCACGCGCTCGCCGTCAGCTGGCAGAGCCGCTGGGGCCCGAGCCAAGCTCACATGCAGATCGGAGCAAGCAGCCAGAGGCGTAGAGCGAAGGGGAGGTGGGGGGAGAGGTTCCGAGTCCAGCAATCTGGGGCTTGGCAGAGCTGGACAGAAAACTGGCCCCTGAGGTCCCCCAGCATTTCCCCTGGCCCCACCAGGTGAGCCACTGGAGGACAAGTCCTGGCTCCGCATTTGAAATGCTTTCCTGGAAGAAGGTGTTGGCCCAGGGTAGCTCTGCTGCTGCTGCCCAGCGGTCCCACAGGCAGGACTCACAGGCTGGGCACTTGGCCTTTCCTGAGCTTTAAATCTCTCCTTCTTGATTCGGTTGGCCTTTAGGTTTAGATTTGATGATTTTCAAACACCCCCCCCCCCCCTTGGGTGGAGGGGCCAGGTTAGTTCTGTCAGGCCTCTGAGTCTATAGATCAATGCCTGGCCCTGTATAAGCAGTGCCAAGCAGCCATAAAGTTGGCATCAGCAGCTACATGGGAATTCCCACAATGTATGGGAACCCCTGCGCAGTGTGGGCCAACTTTATGCCAACCCCTTCAGCGCTTGGTATGAGGGTGTGACCAAAAGGGCCAAGGGTGGCCAGTGCATTCTGGTAATCCTCAGTCATGATGATATCCCCTCTGGGGCTATTATAGACCAGCCCAAGTTCGTGCAGCCCTGAAGCTGCTCAGAGTTGTGCCGGGGGTGACCTGGTCCTTGGTTTGCTCCAGGATAATGAGATGTAAATTTGGCTTAAAGTGATCTTTGCAGTTAACTCTTGAGTCCTGCACTGAGCCCGGGGTGGCTGGATCCCTGCCCAAGGATGGCAGGAGTTGCCAGACACTATTAGTCAGTTCTCCTTGTTCACCCACACTGCCTGTCATGATCAACTAAAGTTGTGGCTTCATCTCAAATTCATTTAACAAAATAGCATGAAGACAAAAGTGCTTCTCCTGGGCAAGAGAAGCCTCCTCAAGATAGACCTATTTCCTTTAACACAGATTTTCCCCTTGCCTCAGCTCTCCATAGCTTTGGCATCATTCCTGACCCTGAACATTTCTTCTTACATCACATCTCCCATGTCTGTAATTCCCCCTCTGCAGCATTGTCCGTGTCCGCTTGACACCATCTCTACTGAAATTCTCAACCACCTCTCCAGTTTTTCTCACCTTGGCTATTGCAGTGCCGTGTTCTGTGATCTTCCCAATGTCAGTTTTTGGTGTGAGCAGAATGCCGCAACCACTGTACAGATGAAGAAGTGGGACCGTATCATCTTCACCCTCAATGCAGTCAGATTGGGATTCATTTCAGGATCCAGTTCAAAGATTTTAAAACCCTCCGTGAATGTTCCCCATCCTGTTTTAAGGCTCTCGTCTTCCTCATCTCTCCTCCCCATCTCCTTCTGCTCCTTTAGCACCAGCATCCCTTTTCACAACCTTGTCACTATTGATGCAAGAGCCTTCTCCTTTGTAGCAACTGCCACCTAACAGCTTCCCTGTATCTCTCTATTTTACTGATTCACCCTGGCAATCATACTCAGTGGGCTTCCTTCGCTCCAGTGGAGGAGTTAACAGGTTGAAAGAACAGGAGTACTTGTGGCACCTTAGAGACTAACAAATTTATTAGAGCATAAGCTTTCGTGGACTACAGCCCACTTCTTCGGATGCATATAGAGTGAAACATATATTGAGGAGATATATATACACACATACAGAGAGCATGAACAGGTGGGAGTTGTCTTACCAACTCTGAGAGGCCAATTAAGTAAGAGAAAAAAACTTTTGAAGTGATAATCAAGATAGCCCAGTACAGACAGTTTGATAAGAAGTATGAGAATACTTACAAGGGGAGATAGAGTCAATGTTTGTAATGGCTCAGCCATTCCCAGTCCTTATTCAATCCTGAGTTGATTGTGTCTAGTTTGCATATCAATTCCAGCTCAGCAGTCTCTCGTTGGAGTCTGTTTTTGAAGTTTTTCTGTTGTAAGATAGCCACCCGCAGGTCTGTTATTGAATGGCCAGACAGGTTAAAGTGTTCTCCCACTGGTTTTTGAGTATTATGATTCCTGATGTCAGATTTGTGTCCATTAATTCTTTTGCGGAGAGACTGTCCGGTTTAGCCAATGTACATGGCAGAGGGGCATTGCTGGCACATGATGGCATATATCACATTGGTAGATGTGCAGGTGAACGAGCCCCTGATGGTATGGCTGATGTGATTAGGTCCTATGATGATGTCACTTGAATAGATATGTGGACAGAGTTGGCATCGGGCTTTGTTACAAGGATAGGTTCCTGGGTCAGTGTTTTTGTTCAGTGATGTGTGGTTGCTGGTGAGTATTTGCTTTAGGTTGGGGGGTTGTCTGTAAGCGAGGACAGGTCTGTCTCCCAAGATCTGTGAGAGTAAAGTACCCAGAAGTCACCTCCTACAAGACAGGCCCAACAAAGAAAATAACAGAACACCACTAGCTGTCACCTTCAGCCCCCAACTAAAACCTCTCCAGCGCATCATCAGAGATCTACAACCTATCCTGAAAGATGATCCTTTACTCTCAACTTAACAGGTTGAGTGTCACTCTAAGGCCGTGGTTTTCAAACTGGGGTATGCAGACCCCTTGTGGTACATGAGCTCGTCAGGGGTATGCAAGAAATATCCTGTAATGGAGGACAACACACTTTATTTAGTAAGACTTGGCAAGCTAATCATAGGTATATTACGACCCTATCTCAGATGAAGGTACATGGTAGACTACATTATTTGGAAATGCAGCCTTAAAAGTTTGGAAACCACTGCTCGAAGGCAATGGAAAGCTTTGGGGGAGGGACAAGGAGGTCATGCATGGAGAAACCCTACCAAGAGCTGACTCAGGAGGGAGTTCTGGCTAAGGTTTACATCTGCTGTTTCCTAAGAATGATGGAAAACTCCAGGAAGCGTGGAGGTCTCTTGTGAGTGTGTGTTGTATTAATAACAGGACAGGCTCAACGTTTGCCCTCAGTGTCAGGATTATACAATGCCCTGAGCATTGGAGGGGCATTTTATATATAAGCAAATACAATAAAGATTAAGCCTTTGGCAAAAAAAAAATAATGGTTGTAATGTCTAGGGTGGTGTGTGAGCTGCTGCTGAGTAGATACTGGCTGCTACATGGTCTACAAAAAAGTAACTTTGTTCCAGACCCGCGCTCCTTGTTTTGTAAAATTCTCAGGCTTATGTTGAATATATCAGAAATGATGTAATTCTGCTGTAATAGCATATTTGTCACTGTTCTCTACTGTGACCCATCCGGTAGAAGGTCATACCTACTTACTGCAAGTTTTTATCACCGATGATTACAGCAAATTACACTTTAGAAGTGCCTGTTTGGTGGCTTACAAGCTTGCTACCTTGTTATTTATTCTCCTTTAAAGATCTCACCGTTTCTATCTCCTCTTTATTTCGATTTTGCTCTGCTATCTGCCTTCCACATCCCATTTTGGTTTTTTATATATATCTTTTGTCTGATGGAAATTGTATCTTTCTTGCAAACATGTTCTCAGAAAAGTCTCCAATGAGCTCTTCCTGAAATCTGTCATACGAGTTCTGGTTGCTTTATGGAGTTGTTATTATGAAATGGTTGTATCATGGAATGCCTCTATGTGGATGTGGAATCTGCAATCTGCTGATGTGCTATAGCATGTCTCTGCCAGATTAGGGACAATAATCTCCATGATTGTTCTGTAATCAAACAATGGGTATGCTAAGGAGGTTGCCTGAATGGAAAAACCAGTTTGACCAAGATTTTCTGAAAGGGGCTGGTGAAGTGGGGAGTGAAAAATAACCAGCAGCAAAACTAAAGAATCAGGGTTCTTATTTGTTGGTTTGAGGTGGGGACGACACATAAAGTCGATGGACTCAGTGACACCTATGTGAAGATTTTGGCAGAATAGAGGAAGAGATGGGCATGCTTTAATTGGGGAGGAGGGTCTGGTTCAATGGAGGGACCAGCCAAGGTCAGAGAAAGTGAGCTTACGTAGACAGACTCTGTGATTCTGAAATGAAACCGTGAGCTGCAGGAAGGGAATCCTGGACACCGCAGAAGACTCTGCCCAGTCCCCAAGAGCTCTCCAGACTGGTGAGGAAACTGAGGCACGGAAATGCATATTGGTGTGTTTATTATTTTTGTCGAGATCTGTCTGTCTTGTGCTGCTAAATAAAGAGTAATGGTGTCCAGAATCCTGTGCAAAGTCTCTCTGTGTGTCTGTTGGCTTTCACTATCGCATATACCTGAAGAGTTAAACTGGAAACCCAGAGCTCCTACACAGCTGGAGTTCTGAGACAGCATATGCTTAGACTACAAAGAGAACCTGAGGGGTCAGCATTGGTTCCTGGGGTGAGGCTGTCAGGACCTCAGGGTGTCAGCTCTAAGCACAGGCTGGAGCGGGAGAGACTGTAGATTCAGAAAAAAACGCTATAGCAAGTCTAATGAAGACACTCTAAGGTGACAGGGGAGAGCTCTCCCATTGGCTTAATAACATCACTTCTGGGAGAGGCAGTAGCTATGTCAGTGGCCATCACTCTGGGGGGTGGCTTTTTCACTTACTTCAGTGTAACTATGTTGCTCAGGGGTGTGACAAAGCCTAGTCATACCGAAGGAAGTGTCCCGAGACTCATCAGCTGTACCAAGTTACCGCCCCTGCAGTGGTCGATTATGTGCTGGTTCAAGTTGGGTTTTCCAGAGACTGACAATTTTTGAGATAAAAAGATGAGCTCGAACGGACTCATGTTACCATTATCGTTAACAACAACAGCATTCCCTGCAGCAGGTTTCATTGACTATTACAATCCCCAAACAATATTACATCTGCAGAGGAAGAGGAACCATTTCACCAGCACAGTGCTGAGCCCTGGGAAGGCCAGAAAACAGAACACAGAGAAAGGGCCTCAGACACATGGCTTTGCTCCAGGGAATCCATTCCCAGCTTTGAGACGGAACATGACCCAAAAGCGAGACTGATCCATGAGGTCTCTCTCAAACAGTGGAAGATGCCTTGGTGTGTGACTGCTGCTGAGTGGTTGATTCCACCTCCACTACCAGATCCAGAAGCTCTTTGAAGAGCAAACTGCACTGGCACAGAATTCATGTGTGGATTTGATATAAACTGGCCAGCAGTAAGTTTAGGCTTGAATTTAGACAAAAGTTTCTAACCATCAGAGGAGTGACGTTCTGGACCAGCCTTCCAAGGGGAGTAGTGGGGGCAAAAAACCTAACTGGTTTCAAGACTGAGCTTGAAAAGTTTATGGGGGTATGCTATGATCTGTCTTGCATGACCACCTCATAAACAAACTAGGCAAATACAACCTAGATGAAGCTACTATAAGGTGGGTGCATAAGTGGTTGGAAAACCATTTCCAGAGAGTAGTTATCAGTGGTTCACAGTCAAGCTAGAAGGGCATAACGAGTGGGTTCCTGCAGGGATCAGTTCTGGGTCTGGTTCTGTTCAATACCTTCATCAATGATTTAGATCAGAGGTTTTCAAATTGTGGCTTGGGACCCCAAAGTGGGTCCTGTTTTAATGGGGTCACCAGGACTGGCTTAGACTTTCTGGGGCCCGGGGTTGAAGCCGAAGCCTGAGGACGTCAGCCCTGGATGGTGGGGCTCAGGTTACAGGCCCCCTGCCTGGGGCTGAAGCCTTTGGGCTTTGGCTTTGGCCCCCCACCTCGGGTGGTGGGACTTGGGTGGGCTCAAGCTTCAGTCCCTCCTCCTGGGGCCATGCAGTAATTTTTTTTGTCAGAAGGGGTTCACGGTGCAATGAAGTTTGAGAACCCCTGATTTAGATAATTGCATAGAAAGTACACTTATAAAGTTTGCAGAAGATACCAAGCTGGGAGGGGTTGCAAGTGCTCTGGAGGATAGGTTTAAAATTCAAAATGATCTGGACAAATGTTCTGAAGTAAATAGGAGGAAATTCAATAAGGACAAATGCAAAGTACTCCACGTAGGAAGAAACAATCAGTTGCACACACACAAAATGGAACGTGACTGCCTAGGATGGAGAACTGTGGAAAGGGATCTGGGGATCATAGTGGACCACAAGCTAAATATAAGTCAACAGTGTAACACTTGCAAAAAAAGCAAACATCATTCTGGAATGTATTAGCAAGAGTGTTGTAAGCAAGACAAGTAATTCTTCTACTGTACTCTGCACTGATTAGGCCTCAACTGGAGTACTGTGTCCAGTTCTGGGCGCCATATTTCAGGAAAGATGTGGACAAATTGGAAAAAGTCCAGAGAAGAGCAATAAAATGATTAAAGGTCTAGAAAACATGACCTATGAGGGAAAAATGGGTTTGTTTAGTTTGGAGAAGAGAAGACTGAGAGGGGACATGATAACAGATTTCCAGTACATAAAAGATTGTTACTAGGAGGAGGGAGAAAAATTGTCCTTTGAACCTCTGAGGATAGGACAAGAAGCAATGGGCTTAAATTGCAGGAAGAATGGTTTAGGTTGGACATTAGGAAAAACTTCCCCACTGTCAGGGTGGTTAAACACTGGAATAAATTGTCTAAGGAGGTTGTGGAATCTCCATCATTGGAGATTTTTAAGAGCAGGTTAGACAAACACCTGTCAGTGATGGTCTAGATAATACTTGGTCCTGTTCAAGTGCAGGGGACTGGACTAGATGACCTCTCGAGGTTCCTTCCAGTCTACGATTCTGTGATGGGACTGTCTACAATGGCATGTAGCCGATCTGCACCTGCTAGCAGCAAATATCTCCAATGGCCAGATATGGGACACTAGATGGGGAGGGCACTGATGTCTGGCTGGTGGGTCTTGCCCACATTCTCAGGGTCTAACTGATCACCATATTTGGGTCTGGAAGGAATTTTCCCCTGGGTCAAATTGGCAGAGACCCTAGTAGTTTTTTGCTTCCTCTGCAGCATGGGGCATGCGTCACTTGCAGGTTTAAACTAGTGTAACTGGTGAATTCTCTGTAACTTGAAGTCTTTAAATCATGATGTGAGGACATCAGTGACTCAGCCAGAGGTTAGGGATCTATTACAGGAGTGGGTGGGCGAGGTTCTGTGGCCTGCAATGTGCAGGAGGTCAGACTAGATGGTCATGCTGGTCCCTTCTAGCCTTCAAGTCTATGCAAGGCTGCAACAACTGAACTGTGTTTAGACTGGGAGGGTGGATGGGTGGCTTACATTTGCCAGGAAAGTTTAGTAGCTGGTTTGGAAGATTTATTTAAAGGCTGCTCAGTTGTTTAGCAAATCTGAAATTCAGCCCTGTGCAGAGAGCCAGCATGAGCCTTTGGCTCCTGGTTGAAGTGGAATTTAGGACCAAAGCCTCTGCATCTGTGACAGAGTGAACTGTCCCACAGGGGGAGAAAACCCCCCCAATCCTATGCAGCTGGCTCCAATGCCCAACTCTCTAAGGCTGCTGAGAGTGGGAGGGGGCAGGTCCTCTATAAGAGAGATGCAGCACAGCCTAGGGCAGGAAAGGTAACACCCAATGAGGTTGGGGTGTGGTAGGAGTGCTAAGGGGGGAGCTGCCCTAGAAAGGGTGAAATGGGGAAGCAATCACCTTGGACAAAAGGTACTGACTTTGGAGAGAGGGGGTATAGGCTGGGCCTGCCTCCCTAGGAGGCTTTGGGCTTGTATGGAAATGGGGCTGAAGACTTTGGCTGTAGATAATGGTACTGAAAACTGATTATCCACCCCACTTTTTTTTTGTGTGTGTGTGTGTGCTACTATGTTATTTCTGGCTTCTTCTCCTCCTCCCCCCCCCTCCCCCTGCTGCCATCCTCCCTGTGGTGGTCTGGTCACTCTGGCAATGGGTTGGTGACATTTGGAGCAGTGGGGTTTTGTGACTGAGCTGGGGGGCTGTCTGCTAAACTCTCTGGGGCTGGTATGAATCCACCACCTCACAGCATCCCTTGAGTTCCATGCAAACATGGAGGGCTCAGTAGCACATGAGCCTGCAGCTGGTGTTCTGTGCAGGGGTAAACTTCATCCCAGAGGAATATTGCACAAGTCCTGGATTGGGCTAGGCAGACAAAGGAGTGGGAACTGTTTTCTCAGCCACACAACAGAACTGTGGCTAATGTGATTGGGAGGTGATGGAAATCAAGCCATTCATGTGATATTGCTGCATTTGTATTGCCTAAACATGAAGTCTGGTCTGATTATGTGGGAGGAAAGATGGCATGGAGCTAGCTCCATAAAGGGATTCAGGTGCCTAAGTCTAAAATGTAGATCCTCAAAACTGCTGCTCAGGTGCCCCTCTAACCCTGTTGGTACCTAAATTCTCTACGTGCTTAAATTTCAGATACTAAAGTCCCTTAGGCACCTAGACCTGGTGCACACACCCACCAGCAGAGGTTTAAGTCCTGACCCTGCCAAGCTGCTCTGTGCTTAAACCCTAGCAGAATCCTCAGCTAGGTGCTTCCCTGCCTATCCTATGTGCAGGGCCCCATCTCCGAGGTGTGTTTGGAAGCCATCTCAGAGCAGGTCTACTGGCACCGCACAAAACACATCTGAGGTGTGGGGGTAACTTCCTCTCCAGCCCAATAGCCCAGTGGGTCAAGAACTCAGCTGGGACATGGGAAACTAGTGTTCAACTCCCCACTCTGCCTGATTTGGAGCAGAGCTTTAAAGTTGGGTGGTCTTGCTGTGTTGGGCTATGGGGAATTCTGGGGGGAGTCTCTCTCAATCTGTCCTGGTGAAGTTATTCCACTTGGTATAAAATACCTCACTATTCCTTGGGTCTGTCACTGTGCAGTCTAGTGGTTAGCATTCTGCCTGGCAGAGTCCCTGCTTCAATGGCTATTTAATTATTCATACAAAGTGGTGCATGCACAATTGTGATAAGGGCTCCTGCACTCAGCCTGAAGATGTGGGCCTTAGCCTTTTTGCTTCCCCATCTGCAAAACTGACATGATGATTATCTGCCTCAAAGGGGTGTTGAGAGAGAATTTAATAGCTGTCGTCTCTGAAGTGCTCTTAGATCTGTGGATGGAAGGTGTTCCAGAAGGACAAAGTATAGAGCCAAACATGAACCTAGTGTAAATCAACATAGTTCTATGCCAATTTGTAACCGCTGAGGATCTGGTTCAATAGCTCTTCAGTGGGTTGTGTAGATGAGGGGAGCAGATTCAGTTCTTAAATTGATCTCGGTCTGCCCTGCCTTCTGCTGTGTTCCTTTGCTCAGGCCAGGCTGTCACTAATGGCTGAATCCACACCTGAAAACCCTGTTGAGTGCTCTGCAAACCCCCATGGTGCATCTCTCCAGATATGTATTTCACCTGCCTGTTTACCAAGGCGCTGCCTGTTGGAGTGGCCAGAAACACACTGTAGCACATTTTAAAACAGCCATTTGATAAATATCTAAGAATCCTTTAACCTGACTCAGGCTGATAACTGAGATATTAACGTCCCATCTCTGTCCTCTTGTGAATGGTCTGCTCCTGCCTGGAGACAAGGGCTCAATCACCGCAATGGGGGCACCAGTGCTTCTCCGCTTCATGCTGGTTTTAGCAGGGGTGCAGGTTACTTGAATACCAGTCATCAGGCAGGTTCCCGGCCAACAAACAGATCTGCTCTCTAGAATGGAGGTTCATTGTATCTATATCCCAGTTGGTATCCAGAGGGTGAGCTGGAGGCATTAGTGAGGCATTTTACCTGGTGAAAAACACTGTATTTGAGTGAAAGTAATCAAATCCCATCATTCTGTGAGCCAACTGATTCCCTGGGCATTCTTATACCCACTCAGCAGTGCTGCTCAATGGGTCAGGTGCACTATGATGTCTCTTGTCACTTCTCTAAAGCATTAAGTATTCACCACAGCTGGAGGCAGGATTCTGTGTGTCTCATCCAGTCTACAGTGTATGTTAGCAGGTGGGTATGCAATAGACTCTAAGGAGAGAGCCTCTCAATCCATTGCAAATTCACTCACACTTCCAGCACAATCTGATGCATGTGCCTTCCCACTGCAAAATTATGGGGTCACAAAACCTCAGCTGCATGAATTTGTGGGGTGCTTAGTGTCTGGTGGCACTTGTGTAAATCCAATCAATAAACTTCACTGCCATATTTGCAGTGACGGTCTCTTGTAGTATTGGGGGTAAATGCATAGGCTCAACTGTGGGGAAAGTGGAATATCTTGTAAGCTGCTTTTTTTTTTTTTTTTTGTGTGCTATTGACATCAATCATCACATGATTGGATAAGGTGCAAAAGGGGAGACTGAATTAGGCCAAACAAAAAGGCCTCTGGCTATAACCCAAGGACTGTGTTTAGGATCATGTCTCAAACAAGAGAAGTGTGGGACCTGAGATCAATGAACCAAAACAGGTTTCTCTAAAATTAGGCCTACCTGGTGGACAAAATACTGAGGTTGGGCTATTCTGCCCCTCACTCCCTTCTGGGGTCCTTCAAAGAAAAGTGAGCATGACCACACAGTTGCTGATAGAAAGAGCTTTACCATCATGGCTGCCACTCTCACTGTCTTCTGGGACCCCAGGATCCACCATGATACAGCTGGGACTTTGTTGTCCTGCTCCCAAGAGATGGACCCAGAGGACATCACCACTTCCACTGGCTCCAATGGAGTTCCAGACACCACCTAGGATGCGAGTCTTTGTTCCTGTCCTGCCCCCATCTGTCCTTTTCCATCCCCACCTTATTTCTTCATTCCTGTCCCTCTGCTCTTTTCTTCTGTCTAGTAAGTCTCGCTTAGATGGCCAAGACTGCCTATTTTGCAACACTGCTGTAAGCCTCTGTCCAAAGAAGCAGCTAAAAGCTCTGCCCTAAACAGCCCAGTGCTGGTACAAGTTTGCCAGGTTGCAGAGTGGCTGATAAGACCATGTACCAAGCCTGTGGTCCTCCAGCAGTGAGGTTGCAAGTGAAAGTCAATGCCAGAGACAGCAATTGCATTTTCTGTCTTTGCTGATCTTTTCTCTCCCCTTATTTGTGGGCCATGGTTGTCCATGCAGCACAGCGCTGCCGGCATGCTGAAGCTGCAGGGGAGGGGAAGAATGTTGTTATCCATCATCCAGGAAGGCTGACAGCAAAATATGCTAGAAAGAGATTCCTTCATTCTGGGACTCGTAACCAGTAGAGGTTCTCAGTAGTGTCCCATGCAGGAAGGTAGATAAAGTTTCCCCCTCTGATAATGGATAGGGGCTGCTAGTGGCAAAAGGGAGAGCAGACTGCTTCTGCTGCAGGTGCAGTGTTGGGCTTCTGTAGGGGGTGCTACCCAGGAGAAGCTGCCGTGCTAAAAGAACTGGGAACAGGAGGAAGGGTCTTCTGACCCCCTGTACTGTGGGGATCTGGTTGGATTGCCTTAGATCAGCTTCCCACAAGCTGTCCAGCCTTGCCTGGTTAAGTCTGTCTTGGTCTCTCTGCCCTTCAGCTTTTAAAAAAGTATTAATTTATATTGCAGCAGCTGATCTGGGCCCTTCTCATGCTTGGTGTACAAGCCAATGATGCCAAGAGGGCTCCATCTCACAGGGCTTGCATTCCAAGTATGAGACAAGAGAACAGGTGGATTTAACAAATCAGTCACACTGTCAAAATTCAATTTACCTGCACTCCAGCTAATTCAGTTGCTGCCGGCTGGAATTAGGTCTCAGATAGGCATGGGATGTTTTTCAGGCTACCCTGACCAATTCCTTCATCTGCTATTTACTGACCTGTGGATTTAAAATATCAGGGGGTAGCCGTGTTAGTCTGTATCCACAAAAACAACAAGGAGTCCAGTGGCACCTTAAAGACAAACAGATTTATTTGGGCACGAGCTTTCATGGGTAAAAAAACCACTTCTTTAAATGCATGGAGTGAAAATTACAGATGCAGGCATTATTATACTGACACACGAAGAGAAGGCATTTAAAGGCATTTGTACTTTAATTCTAGTACTGATCACCCTGTTTTTGTTTTGCTTGTTTTCATGTAATATGATCCTTGTAGGGCTCCTGCAGGTGTTGATGTATGGGAGGCAGGCCAGACTGTCACTCCTGCCATAGTGAGAGAGAAAGGGATTTAATAAATAGAAAGGTTTCAGATAGGGTTACCATATTTGAACTTTCAAAAAAGAGGACACTCCGGGGGGCGGGGGTAACCCTGCCCCCTAGCCACTCCCTCCCACTTCCCGCCCCCTGACTGCCCCCCACAGAACCCCCAACATATCCAACCCCCCTGCTCCTTGTCCCCTGATCACCCCCTCCTGGGACCCCTGCCCCTAATCACCCCCTGGGACCCCACCCCCTATCTAAACCTCCCTTATTCTTGTCCCCGACTGCCCCCTCCTGAGACCCTCCCACCCTAACTGCCCCCCTAGGACTCCACTCCCTACCTGTCCCCTGACTGTTCTGACTCCTATCCAAACCTCTGCCCCTTCCAGATCCCCGGGACTCCCACGCCTATCCAACTGCTGCTTGTCCCCTGACTGCCCCCGAACCCTCAACCCATCTAACCCTCCCTGTCCCCTGACTGCCCCAATCCCTCTCCACACTCCTGCCCCCTAACAGGCCCCCCCTGACCCATCCAACCCTCACCCTGTCCCCTGACTGCCCCAATCCCTCTCCACACCTCTGCCCCCTGACAGACGCACCAAAACCCCCACCCCATCCAACCCCCCTGCTCCCTGTCCCTTGACTTGCTGTGCTCCCTGCCCCACCCCACCCCACCCCAGCTCACCTCCGCTCTGGCTCTGCCTGCTCTGCTGAGCGCGCAGCTGCCCCACTTCTCCATGCGCCCCCCGCCCCGCTTGCCTCGAATCAGCTGTTCGGTGGCAAGCCTGGGAGGGAGGGGGTGAGAAGCGGAGCGGCGCGGCTGCGCGCTCAAGGCAGCAGGCAGAGGCAGAGCGGAAGTGAGCTGGGGCGGGAAGCGGTTCCCCTGCGCCCGCCCCCCGTTATCTGTTGCGGGCAGCCCACCCCACGCCCCCTACCCCAGCTTACCTCCGCTCTGCCACCTCCCCTGAGCGCTCCGCTTCTCCCCCCTCCCTCCCAGGCTTGCCGCGCAAAAGTCTGGGAGGGGAGTGGAGGGGAAAAGTGTCGCGCCTGGGGGAGGGGGCGGAGCCTGGGATTTGGGGAAGGGGTTGAAATGGGGGCGGGGAAGGGGCGGAGCCGGGAGTGGGGGCGGGGCGCGAGCACCCACCGGCTCCAGAGCCTATGCCCCGCGCAGCGCTGCTGGCGTGCTGAAGCTGCAGGGGAGGGGGGAAAGCAGGGGAGGAGCTTTTGCTGCCGGAGATGCCCCAAGTGAGCGGCTCAATCCGGCGCGGCTGCCCTGTCAGCCACTTTTGGGTCTTTAAATAGCCGTCCGGGGGGAATTTGTAAAAAGCTAAAAATGTCCGGGATTTCCCCCCGGACGGCTATTTAAAGACCCGAAACCCGGACGTATGGTAACCCTAGTTTCAGAGTAGCAGCCGTGTTAGTCTGCAAAAAGAATGAGGAGTACTTGTGGCACCTTAGAGACTAACAAATTTATTTGAGCCTAAGCTTTCGTGGGCTACAGCCCACTTCTTCGGATGCATAGAATGGAACATATATAAATAAATAGAAAGTAGCTGGGAGAACCTCTACAAAGGCTGCCACGCTGTTCTAATCTTCAGTCATGGCCCTTAAGGGAAGCATCACCTGTGGGCTGTGAGATCTCCGGGGGAAAAGAGCAAAACTTCCGATCCCACATGTAATCAGGAAGTGCAGAGATGCACCAAGATGATGAATTCTCTTATGGTGAAGATTTGATCTGGTTATTGTGTCCAAGGCAGTTTTCCCACCCTGGCTAGGAATGATCTGTGACATTCACAGTCGCTGTTAGGTAGGTTTAACTTGCATTCCTAACTATTTCTGAAAGAATTTCTTTTCATGTCCCCAGAAATATTCCTGACCCCTGAAAGGATTAGAGCTGTCAAAATTAATTATACTCATTAAATGCTCTAACTCCCCCAGTTTGCAGTTGAAGTTGAACTACTGATGTGAAATTACAGATGCATTTGTCATTTTCCCAGATAAATTTTGATTCATGACTCTCAGACATTCCAGATCGGAGCAAACTATTAAATAGACTAGGTCACTTTAGCTTTGCATTTGAAGCCTACTAGTTACTTTTCATGTCTTGTCTCGCCACCGTTAAACAAAAGGTGGTACAGCTTTCCAGCTATGAAAAGAGAACACCCAATTGCCCCTGTGCATTTTATATCTTGTTTAAAATGTTTACAGATTTTATATGAAATTTTGGAGTCCAGGATCCACCTTGCTGGGATGTGGGGGACTGGGGGAGGAGGGAATTAACAAATGCTTGCATAATGTTGGTAACCATGGGACCTGATACCTAGCTATGGGTTATCCTTGCTCAGATGGAGTCTGATCCAAACCCCAGGGAAGTCAATAGACTCCTATTAATTTCAATGGGTTTTGGATCTGGTCCATGCAATGCTGAATGAATTGGATCAGGATGGGATTTCTCCTAAGGCAGTATTAGTAGCCATCTTATTTAGTTTTCCTCATCTTCCTCTTCTGCGTCAAGCTAATCAGATGTGTGTATCCCATTTGACGCATCTCCTACACTTGTACGGTACGGCATAAGGAGACTGATGCTTTTCAAGTTAACGGTTCCTCTTTTGTTCTGATTCAGCTCACCATCATCCCTGCAGCATATGCAGGACATCTTTACCACCACATCCACTCTTGTCTTGTATGGAATAACCTACATTTATTATTGGTATGTTACAATAGGACCAAGAGGGCTGCTGGCATGTGTCAGCTGGCTCGGCTGCAGGGCTGTGAAATTGCAGTGTAGACATGTGGGCTTCTGCTCCAGGACCCTCTCCTCTTGTGGGATCCTAGAGCTTTAGCTCCATCTTGAGCCTGACAGTTGAATTCCCCCCCCTCCCCATGTTAAGTTCTCCTCACACCTTCTGTGGATCATCTCGATTATCACGTCAAAGTTTTTTCTTCTGCTGCTACTGATAGCTCATCTCAATTGATTGGCCTCTTACAATTGGTATGCGTACTTCCACCTCTTCATGTTCTCTGTATGTATAAATATCTTCTGTCTGTGTGTTCCACTCTATGCATCTGAAGAAGTGAGCTGCAGCCCACGGAAGCTTATGCTGAAATAAATTTGTTAGTCTCTAAGGTGCCACAAGTACTCCTGTTCTTTTTACACCACAATAGTACAGCCCCGTGAACCAGAGCCAGTGGACCCAGGCCAGCTACACCCAGAGGCACCCATCAGGCTTGGTGCTCTATTGCACCAGTCATTGTACAGACATGGTCCTTGCCCTGAATATCTTCCCGTTCTGCATTTCATTAGTCAGCTTCATAACAATGAATTTATCTCCCATGATGGCCAGTGACTCACAAGCCAGTAAGCATCCCCTTGTAATGAAGAGCACTGAGATGATGCATTCTATATGTCATGCATACCTGTGCATCACTCTTATACATTCAGTTTTTGTCTAACAATGCAGGAGGTCTCGAATGCTGAAGTCTCTGCAAGGCATTACAGCATTGTGCTCTCACTGCTGATTTGCTGCACGCCTGAGTCCCCATTACTACTGGCAACAGTTTAACAAAGAGTTTAATGAAGATGTTTCCCGACTGCCTGTGCTTGCTGAGTTTTGTTTTGCAGCTTCAACATATTGCCAGTTCCACACAATGCACTGAGCTCTTATTATTAATGGACGCTATTTTAGTTGTCCTTAAAATGCACAAATAATAGCACTGCTTCAAGCCCAGCTGTGCACAGGCATCCTAGGCACTCAGCTCTGCCTGTGCAGTGTCCTGACTCATAGCACTTCCTGTCATTGCAGTCCTGGGAGGGACCTCTCACAGCTGGGCTAATGCACCTTAGCCCTGACCTGCCCCAATAGCCTAGTCCTGTTGCTCCCACGCTTTTTCGAATGCACCTCTGGCCTGTTCTACAGCCTCGCTCTGGCTTGGCCTGAGAGTAATTTTCAGGTTGCGATGTGACAGATTGCAGCTACATGCAGTACCTTTAGGGGAACATACTGCATTAAGTTTGTGTATCATGGTGGGATTGTATGTGTAATTGTGTTTTACCTCATGGGGGGTGAGTTACTTCAGGAACTAAAGCTATGGGGGTGACTAAGGGGAATCACTCACACTATAAACACCTCCAGAGGTGACTGACTGCACCCTTATATTCACACCTTACACACCATTGTAATAATGTTTGTATAAAATATGCCTTGTGGGGTATCATTTGAAAATTAAACACTTGCTGGCCAATAATGCCATGGTGAAAAGTGTGTAGCAACATTATGTGCAGAGTTATGAATTCTCCCTGAATGATATTGGTTCAAGCCCACATAGCCCTGATTAGAAGGGTCAAGCAGGTCTTCAACAAAGCAGTGTGTTTATCTAAGTTTACATGTAAGTTGTAAACAGGGTAATCAGACAGCAAGACTGGGAACCTGTGGTAAGAACTTCACTTTGAACCATGTCTAGTTCAAGCTTAGAAAGTGTTTTAGCTTGATTTCTCTTGTAACCATTTCTGACTTATACTTAGACTCATTTAAAATCTCTTTGTAGTTAAACTTAGTTTTATTCTTTAATTAAAATTAATCTGGTATTATGAATTGTTTGGGTAACTGTTTAAGGGGATCAGTATACAGTTTGCTACCATAGAGGGCCAACAGACCTGATATATCTGGACTGTCCAGGAAAAGGCTGGACCGTGCAGAGCATGTTTGTTTCGCTTGTTTTTTTATGGGGGTGGGGAGATCCAGGACTGGGAGTGTGTTGGGATCATCCCGCAAGTAGTAATCAAGGCTGCTGGAAGCCAGTGTGTGGCTGCCATTTGCCAACAGGCTGCTGGGCTCAGAGTGGCTGGACCAGGGCTATGGCTATACACAGACACTCGGGAGTGACCTGCATGCTGTTTGTGAATAGCCCAGGTTGGGACCTACAGCAGAAAAGCATTGTGAGGGACCCCAGGTTGCAGGACAAGTGGTGACCCAGCCCCTCACTGGTCTGGATTGCAGCCTGGTGTGTCACAGAGGTTCCACACCTTGGAGACAGTCTCACATACAGGTTCTAACTGGGTTTCCAGAGACTATGGGTATGTGTACACTACCCGCCGGATCGGTGGGCAGTAATCGATCCAGGGGGATCAATTTATCGCGTCTAGTCTAGACGTGATAAATCGACCCCCAAGCGCTCTCCCATTAACTCCTGTACTCCAGCACCACGAGAAGCGCAGGCCGAGTCGACGGGGGAGCAGCAGCAGTCGACTCACGGCGGTGAAGACACCGTGGTAAGTCGATCTAAGTAAGTCGACTTCCGCTACGTTGTTCACGTAGCTGACGTTGTGTAACTTAGATCGATTCTCCCCCCTTTCTCTCCCCCCCCCCCCCGCAGTGTAGACCAGGGCTAAGAAAACAGCTTTTGGCTTAAAAAAACAACTCTGCTTAAACTGACTCAGGGGTTTCTGTCTGATCCAGCAAGTGGACAGGACCTTCTGTCCAAAGGACCTAACCCTTCTGGAAGGGTTGGAAAGACTTTGGCCTACAAGGGCCCCATAAGACTGATAAGCTTTTAGCATGTGTAGAGGAATTTCTATTGCTTTTATTTGCTCTGTAATGCTTTCCCCTTAAGAATAAAGGCAAAGCCTGGCTTTGGAGGAGTTGTGTGTCACGAGTAACTACTGGCAATAGACTGTGCCTAGCCCTCAGGGAGAAAGCAACCCCTAGGTGCTATCCACTAGGCTGATATGCTGTGATATTCCTAGCAAGCCTAAGACGGAGCTGTGCAGCTTTAAAACCCCCGGTCAGAAGGAGGAGAGAGATGGGGGTTGGGTGCTCTGAGGGGACCCCAGCGAGGGAATACTGTGATGCAGTTACCCTGAAAACTGACAGGTGGGTGGTTTTGGTAAGAAAGGGGAATTGGTTGAGACCATCTCACTGATTCTTTCCTTTTCTTAAAAAAAAATGTTTTGTCTAATATTACAGATAAAGATCTAGTAAAGGATGGGTTTGTCCTGGAAAAATAAAAATACTGCTGTATACTGGTGCAGCCCGGTCAACAGAGCAGATACCCTAACAACCCCTCTAAAAGTGACCTGAAATAGCTTTTTCTGATGGACGGCTGATATCACAGGACTTCACACGCTGTCCCCCAAGGAAAGCTCAGTTTCTCCTTTCCAGTACTATAAAGCTTCCATTGCTACCCCTGTGGAGTCACAAACTTTTTAGACCATGAATATTGCCCACACTGACTCCCTTGGGGGGGGGGGGGGATGGGGGGGGGGGAGGGAAGACGAGTGCTCAGGTGTTTCTACACTAATAAAGACATACTAAATTAAGTCAAACATAGGGAATTGAGTAGCTGACTATTTAAAACTAAGATCCTGCTTGATTATTTTAAGCACTTAATTACTCTTTGTACAGTTAGTATCACCTAATAAGGGGATAGCTCTGTGGAGGGAGAAAGTATTATGTAGAACACCTTAAAGGTACCGGGCCAGATTCTCAGAAGCTGTCACTTGGCATAGCACTGCCTTGCTCAAGAGCCATACACCAGATGAGAATCTGGCCCAGTGTAAGGACCTCCTACCCTGAAGCTCACTGAGGCAACTGCTCTTTCAATTAGAAGCCCCCAATGCCGCTTTACATGTGTATTTGCTGATGGGGAAATAGTCAAAACCGCTCCCATTCATTATGGCAAATTAATTTAGCAAAATAATCAAGATCAAAAAAGGCAGGAGCCGTTTGCACAATAACAGGAAACGTCATGACAAAAGAACTACTTCATAGCGTGATTGTAATGGAAAGGTCCCCTGGTAACGGCTTTGCAGTGATGATCATACACTTCAACGTGGCCATGCAACATGTACATGTGGAATTAGGAGAAATGCAGCGTCTTCCCCTTTTCCTAGCCCCTCGCTCTTCTTTCTGTTATTTCCTAGGGGGAAATCTTGACCCTGTCAGTAGGTGGGCCTGGAGCTAAGGGGCAGCCCACCTTAGCACCCACAGATGGACCTACAAGGGCCAGGAACTCTTGGCTGTAGCCATGAGTTGCTCTGTGGCTGCACAACCTTCCCCCTCCCCCCAACCAAGGTAGCCTATAGCTTTGCCCCTGCTCCCTATCCCTAGATATGGCAGTGAGGTGTCTGGCATTCTTGTGGGGGTGGGTGGAGTCTCTGCAGCTGACTGACAGCTGGGGAGACACCAGAACTGCCCCAGTTCTGCTGCCCAGGAGTGGTAGGATACCAGGAGTGTATGTAGGGGATGGGGAGTGCTCCCACAAAACAACAGGCTGCTAGAGGGTCCACTTCTACACAAATCGTCCTGCCCTGCCCTTCAACCCTGCCGAGGAGGAATCATGGCCACCTAGGCAGCTATAGCCCTTCCCCACATGGAGTTCCGAAATATCCAACTGCATTGCTCAGATTGGTCCTGGATCCAGCACCGTTTACCCTCAGCCAGGAGTCCAAGCACCTCCGGTGCACTGATTGAGATGCACTGTGATCAAGTCCCACGGACAAGTCCTTGGGAGTGCTTAGCCATGAACACAGGCTGGTCATTACAGCGATGGGAAGAATTCTGCCCTGGGCAGCTGGGGGGTCGGGGGTAGGCAGAGGCGTGTTTGTGAAACCTTGTTTTTCTCCTGCTTCGCTGTGATAAAGTGCTTTCCTCTGGCTCCTTGCCAAGCAGCAGTTACCACTGGCAACAATCACCGAAGCATTGTCTGTGGGGTGGGAGGGGAACTGGCCTGAAAGTTAAGTCAACAAAAAAGATCCACCATGATGCTAGACTAAAACAGCAATGGGGGGTGCTGCTTGACAGCATCCTGTGCCATGGGGAACATGGGCATGCAACTGGAAGGGCTCAGTCGGGCACAGCGTGTGGTGCCCTTGCCTCTGGGACACGGGGTCCTTCAAGCCCTGCACTGTGATGGGGGGGGGGGTCCACCCGCTCTGCTGACACTGAGCTGGCAGGAGATGTGGCTCTATTGAAGGTGCTGCCCTTTGCAAAGGCAGAAGATCAGTACTTGGTCGTTAGTGAAGGCAGGGGGCTGGACTCGATGACCTTTCAAGGTCTCTTCCAGTTCTAGGAGACAGGATATCTCCATTAATTTATTTATTTTATTTATTAAGCATGAGGCTGCTGGAGGTTGAGCCTAGATCCAAGGCTCTGGCAACTTGAGATCCTCAGTGGTCCAGTTACCTTATGAATGGACTATGGCTGTGGCAGATGGGTTTAAAACCAACCCCTTGGCTGCTGCCTTGCTTGGTCTGTTACAGGGTAATTCAGACAAGTTGAGCCTCCTGGGGGAAAGTCCTGATCTTGTGTGTTCCCTTCTGGGAGTCTGAATCTCCTGGGGAAACAAGGAGGCTTATACAGGAAGGGGAGTTGGGGGCAAAATGCTCTCCACAACACTCTGAGGCCTGGATCCACAAAGGGACTTAGGGGCCTAGAAAATCACAAGAACAACACTGCAATCCACACAGCCTGCGGTAGGCGTGTAGGCTCCTGTACAACGAACAGGGAGAGAAGCGCCTTACGATGTGATCTGAACACGCCAGCACACTAGCTGGGGAGCCGCCTAAGCTAGCCAATGAGAGATGCTGATGAGAGTGTGTTCTCAGCCCTGCTTCTCTCTGAGTTCGGCTGCAGGGAGGTGACTGATGATCCACTAATGGAAACCCGCTGCCTGGCGCCAGGCAGGGTAGGAACCGGAGATCGTTCCTGTCTGAATGAGTCAGGCACTGGCCTCACTACAGGCAAAAGAGGAGGTGGTGACTTTTATAACTTTAGCCCCATGATTAGGGCCATCCCTTGAGAAGTGGGAGACCTTATCCAGTAGGTGGCCTCTGAGCAAGCCGACCAGATTGTGGCCCATGGGTGAGCTTGGTGGAGGAGTACCTATCTCCCCCGGGTTCGTGGATCACTCTGGGTTTAACTGCGAGATAAGTGTCCAGGCACCCAGAGGGAAACAGCAGTGCCCGCCTAGAGGCAAAACCTAGGTGCCTAGGGAACTTTTACAGTGAAAATTGTGACACTGAGTGAGTTTAGGTGTCCACAGGGTTCAGTGGCAGCCAAGCACGGCCGGCTCCAGGCACCAGCGCAGCAAGCAGGTGCTTGGGACGGCCAATGGAAAGGGGCGGCACGTCGGGTTCTTCGGCGGCAATTCGACAGCGGTTCCGTCAGTCCTTCTCGGAGGGAAGGACCTGCGCTGAATTGCTGCCGAACAATGAAGCGGTGGTGGTAGAAGTGCCGATCGTGGCTTTTTTTTCTTTTTCTTTTTTTTTCCTGCCACTTGGGGCGGCAAAAACCCTGGAGCTGGCCCTGCAGCCAAGCAGGTGTTTTGTGGATCATGGGGGTACCTAAAGCCCAGACTTAAGCACCGACACCCCTATGAAGCTTGTGGATCTGGACCCTAATCTCTATGGTCTCCGCTACCTTGCTGCAGCCTCTGAAAACAGACAATTTTCCTCTCCCTGTCTGCCTGTAAACAAATCAAGAACCAATGCTATGTATGTGCTGCACTTCCACGCAGAAGGCAGCCTGCCTGTGTTCTAGGGGGTTGCAGATGAGGGGCACTTGTACAGTGAGGGTCATGCAGGGCTTTCTCTTCTCTCTCATGGGCTGGATTTTTAGTGTCGCTGAGTTCCCCAAGCTCCTACTGGCTTTAAGTAATGCCTTGAGCAGCACTTCAGCTAGCCCTGAAAGGGCATCCTTGGCATGAAAAGTCCATCATTAATTTAAATTAAATATTGTGCCAGATAGGTCCTTATTTCCATTCCTTTGAATCCAGCATTTGCTGGTGCCTGTCCATGGCAAATGCCACAACCTGACCATGTAATGCCCATGGCAGTGGTTACTTTGGAAACAACCCCACTAGGTAGTAGGTGATTTATGGGAATATCTGACTGAACATATGACAGCATGTCCTAAATGCTGCTGCTGAGGTCTATAATCTTCTGGGACCCTCACTGTTCGGGGTGGGATATTTACATAGGAGCAACCACAGCACAAACTGTGCAATAATTTGGAAGGCCTCCACAGAATTGCTTTCTCCATGTTGTGCTTTTTAATGCACCAATGTCTCAAACTGGCAAACACTAAAGGCTCTATAGCAGTGGTTCCCAAACTGGGGTTCGCGAAATGTTAGAGGGTTCTCGGGGGGGGGAAAAATCCCTAATGGCGGACAGAGCTGTCCCAGGCACCATGGGGCCCGGAGCCCCTGGACTTCCAAGAGCTAAGCAGACCAAAGCAAGCATATCTATCACACTGAGGAGATTTAAACTTCAAGACTCCTTATAAGAAATGGAAAGGGAGGTGGGTATTTTTTGCTGTTTTTAAAATTAAATAGGCAGCTAGTATAGTTTTTTTAAAATTATGATGAAGAACAAGTTTAAGCTTTGTTGTAACGTGCGTTGTTTGCCTGGACCACTCAAGACCTGAATGCTTGTGTAGGAGAAACTCTTTAGGTTGGCTTCTTAAATATCTTCATGCTGGTTTCACAGCTGATACTCCTTGATGAAACATAGCAGCCTTGTCTTTATAACAGGCTTATTCAAAGTGATACAAGCTACGAAAGTGAGATCTTGGAAGAGTGTTGCCATTTTCATAATGTAATAAAAATACTGTAATGATTAATAATAATAATAAATAGTGTGTAATAAGCATGGCATCAAAACAAAGTTTATATTTCCAAGATCACTGCTTTTATAATTTATACTCAGGTAAAGGAGAAAATCCCTGGAAATATTCATTTTTAGGAGCGGGGTTCACGAGATTTGACATTTTAGTAAAAGGGGTTCATAGGTTGTTAAAGTTTGGGAACCACTGCTCTATAGGCTACAGCCCTGCTGGGGTGGGTGATGGAGGAGCCAATATTACATTTCAGGGGGAGAAGGATAGGGGGATTGGAAAACACTCTTTGATGGAAAATGTGGCTTTTGCAAGGTAACTTTGGATGAATTTTTTTCCTCCAAGGTATTTAGGTGCCTAACTCCCATTGATCTCAATCTCTGGTAGTTAGGAGCCTAAATACCTTTGAAGTCACTTAGGCACTTTTGAAAATGTCACTCATCATGTGTTCTCAAAGAGTCCCAGACACTTATTATGCAAGAGACAGAGCTTCTAACACATGGAGGTGAAAATAAACTTTCAAGTGGCCAGTCTAGAAAGATCACTACAATAATAGCAACTGCTCTAGTGCCTGAGCAGATATTTCAGCGGGGCATGTCTGATATTTCATCCTGGAGCAAGTCTCAAGCCCGATGTTGAATCAAATCAGCTTGGTGCGTGCCCTAGTAATAGGAGGGTGGGTAATAATGACTAAAGGCCAAATGCTGAGAGACTGGGTGCACAGTATCCGTTTGGATACTAATGAGAACTATAAAGGTTCAATATCCGTGAAAAGCTCATGTTTTGACTGCTTCCCCACCAATGAGCAGTGAGTTTGCAAAGCATTGTGAGTTTGCATAAGCATAGGGAGTGTGTTTACAAAGCATTAACATCAGGCAAACTGATAGGGGGGAGGGGTAGCTCAGTGGTTTGAGCATTGGCCTGCTACACCCAGGGTTTTGAGCTCAATCCTTCAGGAGGCCATTTAGGGATCTGGGGTAAAAAGCCATCAGGGACAGTACTTAGTCCTGCTGTGAAGGCAGGGGACTGGACTCAATGACCTTTCAAGGTCCCCTCCAGTTCTATGAGATAGGAAGGCAATGAAAGGCATGTATGTCCTGGAGGTCACATAGCCCTTTGAGTATGAAGAGGTCTGTTGCAAAAGCTGCCTGTTTAATTTACATTATTATCCCAGGTCCTGGATGGCAATAGCTCTAATCTCCATATGTCCTAGGTAGCTTTTTAACTAGCTGTGTGAAGTATCTTGCCAGTGCTCTGTTCTCCACCCACAGAAAGGGCAAAGCATGTATCTTTCAGCTAGGTGATGTTTGCTGCTGCCCTCAGTCTGTAACACAGACAGAGCAAGTATAGTTTCTGCACTGGGGAGAGCAAATGCACAGTGATTCACTCACTAATTCTGCAGCTGAATTGATACAGAATAGCAGCTGCCTCTGGAGGGGGAGGGAGAGGGCCTCTGTATCATTTAAAGGCACAGTACATATTAAACCGATTAGCTTGCCTATGCATAGATGCTCACCATTTCTCGCCGCATGCATCACCTAGGAGTCTGGTTCTATGCTCAGACTGCACCAGCAATGAAGACTGCTTTCTGCCATCTACAAGTCAATACCTACACCAGGGATGAATTTGGCCCATCCACCTGATCTAGGGAGGTTGGGTCAGGCATAGCACCTGTTGACAGCTCTGGTGCATGTTCTTACAGCAGGATCTTAATATGATCTTAAAGGAGAGGCATTAAGACACAGGGGAAGTGCCGTCTAGCAGGGCCCAAGTGGGCAGAGCTGTTTTCTTGGAGCTCTGAAACCATGAGCAAACTGTTAACAAAAATAAAGAGAGAGAGAAAAGCATGAGTCTCTCGCCATTCACTTCTCTCCAAACAGAGTAAGCAGCCATCCAGGAGCCCAGATCTTTCCTGGCTCTTCAGCAGCTCGGATAATAAACTCAATAACAGTATTGCTGAAGGTGTGAGGTCTGTAATCTCATGGTGTATATAGTAGTGTGTGGCTTAAACTAATGCCTGAGCCTATAAAGCCAAGAAAAGGGCTTTCTAGGTTAAAACTCACAGCCACTTCTATGTACAGCTGGAAAACAGCCAGAGGGAAGGATTCATTTCTATTTGTTAATATCGTTCATTTAAATTTTGTACCTGCACCTGGAGACTCTGTAACATATAGCTGCCATCATGACATTGGTATTTTAGATACCAGAGCACTAGACTCCTTGGTGATACTATAGATGGCTAAATAGGCAGCTGCATTGGCCCCAGGAGCAGACCAGGGCACAGACTCTGTTCACAGTTTGTTCCCTGGTTGCCGTCTTTCCCTGATCTGCTGCTGCCCTCATCCAGTGATGGATTACTTCCCCTTCCACACCAGGCAGCTCTGCTGGTCACCAGTGTTTAAAGTGGATTGCAAACCCAGGGAAAAAACATCATGGAGCTGACTTGCTGAGGGGTGCACTTGAAGGACTGTATTCTAAAGCTACTGCTCCCACATTGTGAAAGACACCCCCCCCCCTCACACACACACACTTTTTTTCAGACCACTTTAAGCACTGCTCATTGTGGCATTGCAACATTGGGGGGGGGGGGGGGGCGGGGCGCTAGGCTCTGCACACTCCTTTCCCTTGCCTGCCCCCTGCTCCTTGCATGTCAGGGGCGTAGCAGCTTCATCCATCCTGCTCTCTCCTCTGTTGTGAGCAGTGCTGTGCCTCGCAGGTGAAGATAACCAGGCACTTTGTGCTGATTTACTGCCCTGCATGGGCATGTTGGGCAAATAAAAATCTTGTCCTGAACAAACAAAAATACCAAACCTTCTGCTTTAAAAATGCTTCTCTCCTAGGAGCAGAGGAAGCGCCTTAAAATTGGGGTGGGGAGGGCCCGAACCAAGGCCCTGCCACCACCTCCCCCTCGCTCACTCCTCTCCCCCGTCACTTATAGCCTGTAAAAAGTGTGTGTGGGGGGGACATGATCCCTCCTCCCCTGGCCCAACGCCCCTAGGAATGTGCTCGTTATTCCTTTTGTGGAGTACTGGAGATAACATCAGTGAAGATATGTGTTTAAGAGGCTACAGTAGCATGCGAAAGTTTTTGTGCGGCCAGACTAAAAATAGATCTTCACTTGAAAACAGACAGAAAAATGATTGACTCTGTACATGGTCAAAGCCCAGTGCTTCACTTTGGAGGATGAATGGAAAGTAGCGTTTATGTAACATCAGTTGTAAGAGAAGATTATCACAGGGATGTTCAGAAATCGCTGGTATTTATGAGTTTTTAATAGCATTGGAAATCAATAAATCATTCAGTAGAAAGACAGTCTCTTTTAAAATATGCTGCTGCAGGTTCTTTTAATCTTTAAACTCCCCACGGAGCTCCAATCACT
Organism: Trachemys scripta elegans; assembly: GCF_013100865.1. Taxonomy (NCBI): domain Eukaryota; kingdom Metazoa; phylum Chordata; order Testudines; family Emydidae; genus Trachemys; species Trachemys scripta. Next base: position 25,939,125 of record NC_048309.1, read on the forward strand.
GCACCATTAATCAAAACGATGGTTTTCCAGTTACAGACTGTGAGAAACACACTGAATGGGTGCCTTACAAATGTCTCATTCAGTGTTTACCTGCCACTGGTTTGGCATAGGACTGTCAGCCAATGCAAGATGTCTGTCTTTGTTATCCAGAAACCAGAACCCATGTTCTCTAATGCTTGGGGGCGTTTTTTATACTAGTACTGGGCCTGATTCCAACACTCATGCATGTGAGTAACCTTACTCACATGAATAATCCTTTTGAATTCAATGGAGCTACTCACATGAGTTAAGTTATTCACCTGGTTAATTGTCTCCATGACTGGAGGCAGATAGCTAGCCCATAGTTTCAGGTTTAAATTCTATGGTGCTGCAATGTAGCCACTGTCCCATTCTGTTCAGTGGGAAAGTGAAGGCAGCAATTAGAAATAATTATATATAAAATGTATGAGATATGGAAAAAGGGGGAAGTAGACAGCCTTATGGATATTTTTTCCTGTCTTTAGCTTCCCTTATCAATTTTCTAACTTATATTGATGACTAAGAACAATAGAAAGGAGTTTAAGTATGTCAGGAACAAAAGAAATTCTAACTTATAGGCCCATTACTAGTGGGAGATGGTAAATTTGTTAATGATGCAGAAGAGGTGAAAGTGTTCAGTGAATATTGCTGTGCTGTATTTGGAAAGAAACAGGATGGTATACTGGTTGCAGGATGATGAAGTACTTTCCAGTTCATTAGTGACTATGGAGGATGTTCTATATCTACTAGGGATAAACATTTTTAAATCAGCAGGCCCTGGTAACTTGTACCCAAGATCCCTACTAAAGGGTCACACACTTCATAGTTTGTGTAGGCTGAGCTTCTTGCTCACATTGGGAGTTCCCTGTGGGCTATCTTCCTATACCTGTCTATTTCAGGGACTCCCTGCAGCTCCTCTCTGTTTTTCCCTACCATGGTCCTCCATTTTCCCTCCTACAAGCAGATCTGTGTGCAACCCCATTTTCCCCATAACAGGTGTTCTGTTTGGTTCCCTCAATTGACCCCCTCACCAGGAGTTCTTAGTATTCCCCCCGCATTCCTGCCTTACCCCATTTTAGAGTTGGTCTTTCTTCCCCTGCCCCTGTTTGCAACTTCCTCTCCATGCCACGGACTGTGTCATGGCCAGTTAGTGTGCAACGGACTAATGCGTTGTAAATTTACAGCCTAATTTACCATGCACTAATTCTCCATATTAGACAAGCCCTCAGTCCCCCATTTTCCCCATTGTGGTTTTCCAATTTTTTCCTGAATCAGTAGGACTTGGACTATTGATTTCTAGAATAATCTCTGTATGCAGTGTTGTGGTAGCCATGTTGGTCCCAGGGATAATATCGTATATTGGCAATCTTTCAAGCTTACACAGAGCTCTTCTTCCAGTCGTTGTCTTTACTAAGAGGACAGCCAAAGAGTTGTTTGAGGAGATCTCTGGCCCATTTATGTTAGTTTTTAATAAATCTTGGAGTAGCAGGGTAAGTCCAGAAGATTGGCAGAGTGATAATGTCATGCTAGTATTCAAAATGGCCAAGCAGGATGACTCCAGTAATTATAGGCTGTTTAGTATGACATCAACCCCAGGCAAAATAATGGAAAAGCTGCTATGGGATTCAATCTATAAAGAACTAATGGATAGGGATATAATCAATGCCACTCAACATAGTTTTATGGAAAATAGGTCCCACAAAGAACCCTGATTTCATTTTTTTGACGAGAGTACAAGTATTATCACTTATTATCTTGGGTAATACTTTTGGATCATTGGCAAATTTTGCCACCTCACTGTTTACCCCTTTTTCCAGATCATTTATGAATAGGTTGAACAGCTCAGGTCCCAGTACAGATCCTTGGGGGTCCCCTCCCCATTATTTACCTCTCTCCATTGTGAAAACTGAACATTTATTCCTACCCTTTTGTTTCCTATCTTTTAACCATTTACTGATCCATGAGAGGACCTTCTAGGGTGACTAGATGTCCTGATTTTATAGGGACAGTCCCGATTTTTGGGTCTTTTTCTTATATAGGTTTCTATTACCCCTAACTCCCTGTCCCGATTTTTCACACTTGCTGTCTGGTCACCCTAGGACCTTCCATCTTCTCCCATGACTACTTTAATTTTCTTAAGATCCTTTTATGAGAGACTTTGTCAAAGGCTTTCTGAAGATCTAAGTACACTACATCCATTGGATCACCCTTGTCCACATTTGTTGGCCCCTGACAGAATTCTAATTGGTGAGGCATGATTTGCCTTTATGAAAGCCGTGTTGACTCTTCCCTGACAAATTGTGTTCATCTGTGTGTCTAATAATTCTGTTCTTTACTATCATATCAACCAATTTACCTGGTACTGAAGCTAGGCTTACTGGCCTGTAATTGCCAGGATCACCTCTGGAGACATTTTTAAAAATCAATCTTACATTATTAGGGCTCTAAGCCACTGTTGCACAGCACAGAGGGAACCAGAGTTACAGGGCAGGTTATGACAACTCCCTTACTGGTCTGGGTTGAACCACAAAGTGTTATACTCTAACTTCTCGGTGTGTATGCCATGAACCTAACACTTTGAAAGATGCATCCTGAGGGCACCATCTGCTTGAAACCTAGTCAGTTTCAAACACTGAGTCAAAAGTAGTTGCAAGTCCAACACCCACATCTGTGTCTCTACAGGTGATTGTTGTGGTTTCACAATCCCCTCTTCCTATGCTGTTCTGTCCCTTGTTGTTTGTGTGGATCTTTCCCCACAGCAACAAGGGAAAACAAAATGGCTGTTCAGGAGACACAGCGAAAGTGACTACACCATTTTCAGACAGAGGTGTGATTATTTTTAAGTTGCTGTCCCTTTAAAAATCACCATTATAATAGTTAAACTCTCTTGTAGAAGTAGATAGCTGTTCTCTAAAAGCATTGCGCAGTGAACTTTTGTCTGAAGGGAACGTTAAATTCTGCCGCCCTTGTGCTTTGTTCTTCTGGTGTTGTGAACAATGGCACTTACATTTAAAAAAGCAGGAGCCAATACTATAATTTTGTTTTATCATAACAAAAGCGCACAATCAGGATGACAAGTGTAATATGTTTTCTTCGGTGCAGCTAGACAATAGATGCATAGAAATCAATTGTAGTAGGAGTTGGGCATATTGTTACATTAAAAACATTTTAAAGATTACAGTGCAAGAAAGTTCCAGTAATGCCACATTGAAGCTTGGATTAGGGACTGTGCTTTTTGGTCCGCATTTGTACAGCGCCTAGCATAATAGGGCCTTGATCCCTGATTGGGGCTACCACAATACAAATAAAAATGATTGTCACAGTTGCAGGGCTAGCTCCATCTGTCCCCTTTCTGCTCTCTAGGAGTGCACCTCTTTGGACACTACTATTGGCCTTGTGCTCTGATACCTCAAGGGTGGAATTGCACAATTTCCCCACTCTTACACCGTGTCCTGTAGCCCAGGGTCCTGTCTATCTGCCATGCTTACCCAGCAGGTCCACTGAGTTCAGACCTCTGTAGTCCTTCCCTCTGGTAGTCTGTGACTAGTGGTGAGTATGGTGACAAGACAGCCTGTTCTTACACCAAAGTATTGCTTGTTTTCACAGTAGGAACAAAGCATTTAGAGAGAGAAGGGTTTTAACCATCTACAAACATGCCTATCTTCCCCAACAGCTTACCATCACTGATGGTAACATAGTCAGGCCGAGCTTCTTCCAACACCCCAGCAGGTGCCTGGATCTTACTCTGGTTCTTCTGTATGATTCCCTCTCTGTCTTTAAGTTGCTATAGTCTTCTTCTTCTTCTTCTTTGTTCCTGGGTTTTGACCCTTCCGTACAAAGCTCATTTTGAAGGTTGGCTGGGGAGGTGTAAAATATGAAAAGCGAACAGTTGGGGCATTGTCCCTTAACAGCTGTCAAGTGTTTACAGTGAAGTGGCTTAGCTGAAGCTGTTTTTCTTTATGCTTGTTTTTCCTTGCAGCCCCCTATTAAACTAAACCAATGTATTCCTACAGACTGTACTCCTGAATTACAGAGCAACTCCACTGTTGCATCAATTTAGATGGAATAAAGGGGCCCGAAGAGGCAAAGGTGTTACCATGACCCTGAAACTGTCCAACATTAAACAGTTTTAAACAAGGCTCAGAGGAAGGGCTGGGGGGTTTGCATGGCATCGGCCCATCTTAGGGGAGGCACGGAGCTCTAGCTCCCCAGGAGAAGGCACAAGGGGTAGTGTATAGGAAGGTGTTCAACATTCGCTCTTCTACTGGCCAGTGCAGTAGGGGTGGAGTCAGCCCATAGCCCATAGCCTTGACTCTGCCTCACCCTCAGAGCGGCCCTTGCACTCAGGGAAGCCCAGTGGGTGGGACTAAAGAAGCTCATTTTAGTGTCTGCGTGTGCGAGGGATGTGACATCATAGATGGCCGATGATGCCTCACAACAGCTCGGGCTAACCTGTCCTGTTGCCTGCTGGCAGAGAGCTCTTCCCTCCAGGGGGACACCAGGTCAGAGGGTGCAGTTCATATGGCCATGCAAACAGGATGGGGCAGGCACAGATGGGTTTGCTCAGTGCTTCACTGTCTTAGCTCAGTCTCCTGTAACACAGGGAAAATCCCCCTTCCCCCATCTTTGCTTTTCGGTTATTACCCCGTCTCTCCATGTATTTCTAAGGGTTAGTTACAGGAAAGGACTCCACTCACGAACACAGCACAGAGCACGCACACAGCACAGCTGTGCATAGGTACAAAGAGCAGCAACCTTCACGTACGGATCTGGGGAAAAACCTTCACCATGGCTCTCAGGTTTCAACCCTTCACAGGCTGCATGTGACCTCCCAGCTTGCCTATATTTCTGGTGCTTGCAATCCTGTCAATGTGCTGGTGTAAGTAAAGCTCTCGAGACCATTCATAAAAAGGCTAGAATTGGGAACTGAAGAGTTACCAGAAAAGCAAATTGCTTTTCCACAAACTCAAGGTTTGCTTTAGTTTCCAGAGGGTTCGGTAATTGCACTGAGACCAGGGAAACAATGGCAATGTAACAGCAGAGCTCCTCCACTCCCATCCAGATCATTCTCCCTCTCTGCAGGGGACTCCTTGTCTTATCAGCCTGCCCTGTTATTTCCTAATCTATGGAAGCAGGCTTATTTCAGTTAGCTGCCTCAGTCAGCAGGTGCATCTACCTCCGTGAACTCTTTGATTTTACTTGACCGACTTGCTCAGTTACCTAATACAACAGTTACCCAGTAGCCGTATGGAAAGGGAAGAAGACTCTCTGGTGTAAAAGCCCCGGGGTAGGAACTCGTGTGTAGCTGGTCAAAATTTGGAATTTTCAGTTTGTGGGAAATATTGACACTTCAAAAAAAATTGTCTTTAGTTTGAATCAGAACCAAAATGAATATTCTTGAAATTTTCCATGAGTTGGAATTTTAGAAAAAATTAGGTTTGGGGGAAAAAATTATTTCAGAATTCTGAAATTCTGCTTCAAAGTTGTTTCATTTTTGTATTTTTATTTGTATATTATTATAAACTATTTCACATGGATGATGACTACCAATTGAAATATTCTCTTTTAATTTAATTTTTATCTTTCAAATAATTAAGGGCAGCTGCTACTTAAACATTTTATCATCTTTTCTAGATCAAAGTGTCTCCTCTTGCAGTGGTCATGAAACAATTTTCTCCTTGGACATGAGTAGCTGAGCTTCAGCCTTTTAAGGTCAAATTCAGACCCTCTGTAAGCGGCTGCAACTCCACTGAAGTCAGAGGTGAACCACCAATTGATGGACTGTAGTGGGAAATCACTGTGTACTAGCCCCTTTGATAGCTTCAAATCCTGCATCTTGGCAGGTGGTTAGACTAGATGACCCTTGTGGTCCCATCTGATCCTATGGTTCTATGATTCTATGGCTCTATGATTCAGGCTTCTGTGCAAAATGTAGTATATTTGCCTAGCCAGGCCACAGTGAGACTGCTGCTTGCTCCTCCAGCCCCTTCACATTCCCCTGGTAGTCATGTTGTGGTCCACAACCCTTTGATGTCATGCTAGCTGGTGACCGTCGCAGGATTATACACACATCTGCAGAGCGTACTGGGAACAAGGAACACCTCTTCCCACTATCTTTGCTGTGCTCATTGTCTCCTATCTGCCCCTGAAAAGATAAATGCACCATCATGTTCAATAAACAGCAAAACCAACCACACATATGAGCACAGCCCATTTTACCTTGACTCCCACTGCGGGTAAGCATCTGTTAGTTACTGCAGAATGTGAGTGACAACACTAGTTTGCACTTGCACAGAGCTCTGTCATCTTCAGTCCTCAGAGCGGGCATGGATCACTAGTCCTATTTTATAATTGGTATAACCAAGTATAGAGATTTAAACCAAAGGGAATGAGAGGCACTGTTGTCTAGTGGATAACAAGGGGTTTGCTGAGGTGCCAGTTCTGTTCCTGAATCTGCCACAACTTTCCTCTGTGCCTCATTTGTCCCCTTTGGGGAAGGAATGAAGATGCCAGCCCCCTCAGCATGGTGGCTTTGTCTCATCATCTGTATTTGTGCTGCACCTGGAACAGTGAGATCTTGAGCCTGATTTGGGCTTCTGGGTGATATTGCAATATATGGACTAAGGAAACAATAGAGAGAAGTGTATGTTTCTGCAATGACTGGTAACTCAGACCACCTGAGCTGAGTCTGTTTCTGCAAAGTCTGAAGGAATCTCCTTTACCTTGATAGTAAACCAGGCAATTTCCAGCCAAACTAATTTTCCAAGACCAAGTTACAGTGGGTATAAATTAAGAGCTTACAATCAAAAGTGGTTGCAACTTTAGCTGTGGAGAGGCTCCCTTTCTGTAATAAAGTTATTATTATTGAGGAGGGAGTTTGACTCCACATTCCAACACTCAGGAGGCATCAAGGAGATGCCCGGGGCTGTCCCAGTGTTTGATGACTTAAGTTATTGTGGCAGTTTCTGGCTCTGTTGGGAGGAAGGCATTGTGGCCAATGGCATCTGTCCAAACTCAGCTTGTTTGCTGCAGACAGAACAGGATAAAATTTGCTTAGGATCAACAGGAGAACGTATTGCCATGTGGCACTTCAGCAAAGCTGTCTGTGCCTCTGAGTATGTTTCTTAATTGCTGATTTGGAACAACATGCCCCATGTGGTTAGTTCCTTATTACAGTGGCACATTGTGCCTTTTCCTTCAGTACACACCCTCTGGATGAGCATCTCTGAAACCTAGCTCTCCCCTCACTCACCACTGTGTGATTAGAGCACTGGAGCATTAACCGACTGGCCAACCAGGAGGCGAACGCTGAGCCTGCAGCAGTCCTGGAATACCACCAAATATCAGCCTCTGACACTCCTTGCAAGAGAAGTCCCCAGTTTTCACTGAGTCCTCTTTCCCCTGTCGTTCGCCCCTTCTGATGAGGAGGGGAAGGAGACAGGCGCAAGCTGCAGTGTTCTCTGTTGTGAACAGTGAATTTGTTTATAAATATGTTGATCTTTCCATGACACCTTCTACCTTAGACTTCTAATAATTGTGCTTTGTTTCGCTGGGTGTGGGGCCTTCTTCCCAACGATGATGAACTGAAGGTGTCTGTGGGTTCTGGAATGGGCTGCATACTTCCTACACCATGGAATGGAATGGTGTTTAAAAATCTGGCAGCATGATCATGCAAATACTATTGAGTCTCTTCTTCCCCCCGTGTTAAAATATTTCTGAAGTCCTACGGATACATGGAAGGGATGGGGATAGTGCAACGTATCCATTATGTGCTTTAAAAAACACTACTATTTTTTAACCTAGCAGATGCCTCAAACACAGAAAAGGGGTATGACGTTGTGCAGTCTATATGGTTTTATAAAAATATAAGTGAATATAATGTAACTGGGATGTGCTTCGTGCAAAAGGTCTCTTGTAAGGTATCATTACAAAGCTCATAATCTACTGAGTGTGATCATCCTATTTGTAGAAATGTACCACTCTTGTATCTAAAACTAGAAATATAAAACATAACTCTGAGGGCCTATTGTAATTATGTAAAGTGTGGGCCATTAAGGATGGTTTGGAATCTTGATGACTCCCATTGTCTGCAGATGGCTGTGTTTACCTGTGAGTCTTCCTGTATATGTGTGTGCTGGCAAGTGGGTAATGAAGTCTTGCAGTGACATGTGATCATGTCACCTGAACTGGAATCCATCTTTAACCTGGTGCTTTTCCAGTGAGGGGGGGTGGAAACCCAGAGGGACAAAGGGTTCCTGCCTTATGCAAAAGATATATAAAGGAGTGGAAGAGAACAAGGGGAGAGAGGAGCCATCATGAAGAATCCCCTAGCTATCACCTGAGCTGGAACAAGAGCTGTACCAGGGGAAAGAATTGTGCCCAGGCCTGGAAGGTGTCCAGTCTGAGAAAAAACTTACTGAAGCATCTCTGAGGGTGAGATTATCTGTATTCAGTTTGATTAGGCATAGATTTGCGCATTTTATTTTATTTTGCTTGGTGACTTACTTTGTTCTGTCTGTTACTACTTGGAACCACTTAAATCCTACTGTCTGTATTTAATAAAATCACTTTTTATTTAGTAATTTACTCAGAGTATGTATTAATACCTGGGGGCGCAAACAGCTGTGCATATCTCTCTATCAGTGTTATAGAGGGCGAACAATTTATGAGTTTGCCCTGCATAAGCTTTATGCAGGGTAAAACGGATTTATCTGGGTTTAGACCCCATTGGGAGTTGGGCATCTGAGTGCTAAAGACAAGCACACTACTGTGAGCTGTTTTCAGGTAAACTTGCAGCTTTGGGGCAAGTGATTCAGACCCTGGGTCTGTGTTGGGGCAGACGGGAGTGTCTGGCTCAGCAAGACAGGGTGCTGGAGTCCTGAGCTGGCAGGGAAATCAGAAGCAGGGGTAGACTTTGCACATCGGGTGGCAGCTCCCAAGGGGGTTTCTGTGATCCAATCCGTCACAAGGGATTGATCAGTGTCTTAGTGGCTTTATCAAACATGTTGAAAATCAAACCCCAAGAACTGTCACCAAGCAAGAGGGGGAATATTCTGGCAATAACAGCATCTGCCAGTACTTTGTACAGAAGTGTCTCCCTTCTGCCCCCAAAACTTTAAACAGTTTAAACTGTACCAGGGATCAGGGCTCTGTAACAGCCATCGATTGCATCTAGCGCTGCTGACAATAAAAATCCAAAATCACCATAGCTGCAATACTATTCCCTCCCCTGTGAAAGCAAACCATCATAAGCTCATTTAAAAAGTGTAAGTGTTCCACATCAGGGCATACTGTGGCTATATTGGCATTCACCTTATCTGTCCGGTATAACCCAAATGAGTTGTCATCAACCCTCAAGGTCCGCCATCTTTGACAGACCAGTAAATGCTGCCCAAGTTCTATCCAGCACCTCACTGAGCACCTGCTATACTGTATGACCATTTGTCCCGCAATGAGGAGCAGGAGTAGAACCACATCATCATCCCATTGATCCATGTCTTCTACCCATTTTTGTAGGGAATAACAAGGAGGGGTGACATGGTCAGGAACTGCCATCTGCAACTGCATCAAGGTGCGGGACAGGACCAACATCCCACAACAAAACAGTTCCTAGAGTGTCTCCCTGTGATACACAGAACCCTGAGGTAACCCCTGTAATGTAGAACTAATGTCTCATACCTATAGTGGCAGCGTGGACACAGATATACACCTGTAAGCAGCATTATACCTGTATCCAGTACAGCATATGTGGACTCTCAGGCACAGGTCTGGGGAGCCCAAGGGAGCATTTACATAAGCCAGTATTGGGCTACGTGCACAAGTGTAGACATAGCCTTAGTCTGTGGTGAGAGTTGGTTATTTTGGCGTAGATTCACTACCCTGGGGACATGAGACCCATGGAAGTGGGATGGAACTTGTGGAACTGTTCAGTGGGTTAGAGAGTGGGGTGGGGAGGAGGAGGAAGGTGATCCACCTAAGGCTAAAAGACCTGCTGGAATGCCAGAACCACATAATCACTGATTGCAAAATAGGGTCATTCTTCCAGGCCTTCCATAAGGACATGGTGGTTTTAGCACAGCTCTGCAAAGCAGAGATTCCAGTGGTCTAATCCTAGCTGTGACACTAGCCATCTTGGGTGCTTGTATGGCCCCATTGCCCTAGTGCCTGGGCATGTCACAATCCTCACAACCCCCCTATAGGTAGAGAAGTATTAAATAAGTCTACATGGATAAATCCTCAAATATGTAAAAAGGAGTTATAAAGAGGATGGTGATCATTTGCTCTCCATGTCCATTGAGAGTTGGACAAGAAGCAATCCACTAAGTTTGCAGCAAGGGAGATTTTGATTTGATATTAGGAAAGTTGAGGATAGTTAAGCACAGAACAGGTGACCTAGGGAGGTTGTGGAATCCCTGTCACTGGAGGTTTTTAAGAACAGGTTGGACAAGTATCCTTAAGCCTGTCTCAGAACAGAACAATGGACTAAATGCACCTTGAGGTCCCTTCCAGCGCTACATTGCTATGAGCCCCGTTTTGCAGCGAGGCACAGAGACTAGCACAGCGTCACGGAGAATGTCTCTGAAAGGGCAGGAATCGAACCCAGCTCTCCAGAGTCCCCAGCCACAAGACCATCTTTCCCTCTAGATGATTGCTGGACCCTACATTTCAATTGTTCTATAAAAGCAGGTCTGGATCCACATCTGAATGCGCCCAAAGTGTTCTGGGATAGTGAGTCGGATCTGATCCAACCTCTCAGAGAAATGCATGTGTGTACCTGCGGATACAGATCCATTATTTCATAAGGATCAAAACAAGATTTCAACTTTTTTAAATGCATAAATTGAGAGAAAGCTGAACAAATCTATTCCTTTCTATGTAATTACTAAACTATTGAAACAGCATGACGCTAGCCATACACTGTCTCGCTGGAAAATCCTGCAGCCTTATTAATCTGCTTGAAATAGTTATAGCTCTAAAGAAATGCCAAAGTCAGCATGCTGAATGCAGCTGAGCACTTCCAAAACAAAATGATGATCTTCAGCAGGGAAAGTGGAGTGAATCTATGGCAACGCACAGGGCCGGCTCTGGCTTTCTGGCCGCCCCAAGCAAAAAAAAAAAAAAAAAACCTGCGGCGTGGCCGGAGCCAGGATGCAGGAGGACAGATGTGCCCTGGCTAGCAGGGGCAGGGGGAGGGAGCTGGGGGCTGCCACGTGGCCCCTCCCGCCGTGCCCCCTGCCGGGAGGGCTCCGCACCACTCCGGTCGGCGGGGAGGGAAGGACGCGGGCTGCCCTGCCGGGCTTGCTGCAGGGTGCTCTCGTCCTCCATGCCGCTGCCCCCTACAGAGCGGCCGGAGCAGAACAACAACACACACACACACAAAAAAAGCGGCCGTGCCGCCCTAGGATTGGGCGGAATGCTGCCTCCTACAAGCTGCCGCCCCAGGCACCAGCTTGCTCGGCTGGTGCCTGGAGCCAGCCCTGGCAACGCAGTTCATTATTGTTTCATTAGTAGAGTTAACCTGCTACCAGAATGAAACCAGTGACCATGTCCAGCTCTGTAATTTTTCTGCCCTTGAAAGCATTAGTGGCTTGAGGGCCTCTTTGGATATATCTGTTTAGTACGCAATGGAGAAAAGGTTTGAATTAACATTTAATTGCAATGCTCTTGAGCGCTAAAGAGCTCTTTAAAAGGCCACGCTGTAATCACGCTTGGCTGAGATGCTGAAGCACCGTTGGCAAAGAGATCGTGCTCAAATGGGCTGGGGCTGTCATTTGACAAAGGCAAAGAATCACAAAGAGAGGCGCCCTGTTCTCACTCCGAACAAGGAACTTTCTGACAACAAAGAAAACAGCATTCTCCTTAGAGCTGCAGAACATGGGCCTTGTTTACACAGGGCCAGGGGGAGGTCAACTAATCCACAGCTTCTCGCTGCGTGTCAAGTAACATGCATTCTGCAAGCCACAGTAACAGCCGGCCCATGGGACAGTGTGCCCTCATTCGGTGCACATCACTGTGTGCACGTGGCAGTTTGCTGCAACCTGAGAGCATGGTGTTCTCAGCCAGGGCCGACTCTAACTTTTTTGCCGCCCCAAGCAGCAAAAAAAAACCGCTGCCCCGCCGTAACACCCCCCCCACCGAGTGCCACGCCGCCGAACCCCCCCCGCTGAGCGCTGCGCCGCCGAACAACCGCCGCCCCCCACCACGCTGCCGAACCCCCCCCACCCCCGCTGTACTGATGAACCCCCATGTGCGGAGCACCGCCGAACACCCCTGCCGCGCTGCTGAACACTCCTCGCCCCCCCGCCGAGCGCCGCGCCGCCAAACAGCCCGCCCCCTGCCGCACTGCCGAACGCCCCCCGCCCCGCTGCCGAACACCCCCGCCCCCCGTGGAGCACCGCGCCACCAAAACCCCCGCCCAGCGCTGCGCCGCCGAACACCACCGCCCTCCGCGGAGCGCTGCGCTGCTGAAGCCCCCCCCCCGGCGAGCGCCGCCCTGTGCTGCCCCCCGCCACCCCAAGATTGGCCGCCCCTTACCAGGTGCCGCCCCAAGCACGTGCTTGGTTGCCTGGTGCCTGGAGCCAGCCCTGTTCTCAGCCGGTATCCCATGCTCCTTTGCTTCGCTGCTGAGCAGGGTGCATTCTAGGATTTTTCTTTCTGGGCATTGTGGGATGCATAGTAGAAGCCAGGAGAGTTGAAATTTTTTACAGGTTCCCATGATTCATCTGTCCCTGCCTAGTACTCTCTTTCTGGGCAGGCTAGCGCCATTTTCAAATTGTGGTTGGCCAGCATGGACCCAACCATGTGCCGCACCGCTATGCTGGCAGCCTCCAATACACAGAGGCCGCCTGGGCTGTATTTCAGCCCTCAAAGCCAGATGAATTCAGCCATAGGTGCTGACTTCCTCAGTTTCTGGGGGGAGCTCAACCCCTGCCCCAGACCCCACCCCCACTCCACCCCTTCCCTCAAACCCCTAACCTGTCTCTTCCCACTCTACCTCTTCCTGCCCTCTCCCCCTACCTCTTCCTGCCTCCGCTCCTCTGCCTCCTGCACGCCGCTGAGCAGTTGATCGCGGCAGGCGGGAGGTGCTAGTGGGAGAGAGGGAGACGTTGATCCACAGGGCTGCTGGTGGGTGCTGAGCACCCACTATTTTTTTTCCCGTGGGTGCTCCAGCCCCAGAGCACCACGGAGTCGGTGCCTATGAATTCAGCTTGGGACTTCATCAGCCGCACCACTGAGCTGATGACCTGCAGCAGCAGCTCCTCCAGCAGCAGGTCGGTCTTCCATGGAGGTGGAACCAGGATGCAGACGAAGTAGAAGAGGAACACATTGAGCAACAGGACTGGTTTCTGGAGCAGCTTCACAGCCTACAGAGCCATTTCTGGGTTTGGGAGACCAGTGCAGATTGCTGGGAAAGAATCATCCTGCAGATCTGGGATGACCAGCAGCAGCGAGAGAATTTCCAAGATGTGGATGGCAACTTTTCGGGAGCGATGTACAGTACTGACCCTAGAGCTAGAGTGGTAGCGTACCAGTAGGGAAACTAGCCCAGGCAGAGCTCAGGCATACTTACCACTAGGGTATGAATAAGAATTTACTGCCACCAAGGGTTCAGTAAAGACCACGGTGCCATTGTGGGAGCGCTGAGGATGCACCGCAGATGGAGAATTAGCAGGGTGCTAATTAAGTGACTAGGTGAGAATTTGAAAGAACCGCAGCAGATGGCAGAGAGGCTGGTATTGTGATGTGAGCATTTGTCAGAGCAGAACACCGAGAACAGAGACAAGATGTGTGGGTGGGCTGAGGATGAGCCTGTGTTGCATTGAGGCAGCTTGAAGTTTTGTTAGCCTCCAAACTGGGTCCATGGTTCCAGGGGCGTTCTGATTTCCCTCCGCATTTCTTTTCCTTCCCATGGGAGATACAGCTCTGTCTGTCTCAGGCATGTGTTCCCATCCTGGCTTGTGAACGGAAAAGGAACTTTTAGTTTTAACAGATGCAGTGCCTGCTTCTCTTCCATCAATCAACTTCTCTTGGCATCAAATAAGGGCCCCACTGTGGCCAATGCTGAATTCCTTCTGTAGAAGAAGAAGATCCTATTTACCCTGAAACCTTCATTTATGGTGGAGTGGCACACACATCTCAGACATACATCTTAACCTTCCCTTCCGTTTCTGCTCCCTACTTCCAGTGCCATTCAGTGGATGACCCTCCACCTGAATAAAGGTTTCTACAACCCGGAGGCAATATATCCGTGGGGAGCATGGTAATTGCCATGCATGGTAATCTGCACTCAGGTACCGTGCTGCTGGGAGATCAGATAGACAGACGGACAAACAGTTCCGGGAACCTTCTGGATGAAAGATGCTATGGGAAGATAAAGTATTGTTACAACACTGGGATGACAGTCCTATAAATAACGAGGAGTCCTTGTGGCACCTTAGAGACAAACAAATGTATTTGGACATAAGCTTTCATGGGCTAAAACCCACTTCATCAGATGCACGAAGTGAAAAATACAGTAAGCAGTATATATATACAGCACATGAAAAGATGGGAGTTGCCTTACAAAGTGAGGGTTCAGTGCTAACAAGGCCAATTCAATTAAGGTGGACGTGGCCTATTCTCAACAGTTGACAAGAAGGGGTGAGTATCAACAGAGGGAAAATTACTTTTTGTAGTGGCCCATCCACTACCAGTCTTTATTCAGGTCTAATTTGATGGTGTCCAGTTTGCAAATTAATTCCAGTTCTGCAGTTTCTTGTTGAAGTCTGTTTTTGAAGTTTTGTTGTTGAAGAATTGCCACTTTTAAGTCTGTTATCGAGTGTCCAGGGAGATTGAAGTGCTCTCCTACTGGTTTTTGAATGTTACAATTCTTGATGTCTGATTTGGTCCATTTATTCTTTTGTGTAGAGACTGTCCGCTTTGGCCAATGTACATGGCAGAGGGACATTGCTGGCACACGATGGCACATATCACATTGGTAGATGTGCAGGTGAACGAGTCCCTGATGGTGTGGCTGATGTGGTTAGGTCCTATGATGGTGTCCCTTGAATAGATATGCAGACAGAGATGGCAACGGGGTTTGTTGCAGGGATTGGTTCCTGGATTAGTGTTTTTGTTGTGTGGTGTGTAGTTGCTGGTGAGGTACCCCAGAAGTCACCTACTATAGGACAGGCCCAACAAAGAAAGTAACAGAATGCCACTAGCCGTCACCTACAGCCCCCAACTAATACTGCTCCAACGCATCATCAAGGATCTACAACCTATCCTGAAGGACAATCCCTCACTCTCACAGACCTTGGGAGACAGGCCAGTCCTCACTTACAGACAGCCCCCCAACCTGAAGCAAATACTCACCAGCAACTACACACCGCACAACAAAAGCACTAACCCAGTTTTTTATGTTTTTGTTAAAAAAAAAAAGTTATACTCTGAATAAACTGCCTATAATGTAAATGCATTGCACAATACTGACCTGAAAGAGAATTATTCATGCACTGGGTGGTGTGGTTAAGAAGAGAGAGAGAGATGAATAGCATCTTGAAAAGGTGTATTTGTGTTTGCAGGCTATCTAGATTACTCATACTTCTGTACACAGCTCAATACCTTTCTTTTTCCATCTATCCCTCCCACTCACGTAACACCTGAAAAACTAGCTACATTTTGCTAATAGTTGAAGGAGGCCTTGATGCTCTGCTTATTGACCTTAATGACGTAAGATCAGGACCTAAATAATGAGCTGATTAATTAGTCCTTGACAGTAGAATAATATAATCGCTGCACACACGCACAATGCAGGGAATGCACTACTTTGATAGCAGAACACTATAACTGCCCATACTGCATACAAGGACTGCACAGTAACAATGTGTTTTCATTTGGAGCAGAAGAGTAACGAAACTTAACCATGAACATTTCAGACACTGAGTATGTCTTCACTACCCGCCGGATCGGCGGGTAGTAATCGATCTATCAGGGATCGGTTTATCGCATCTTGTCTAGACACGATAAATGGATCCCCGAACGCACTCCCCGTCGACTCCGGAACTCCACCAGAGCGAGAGGCGGTAGCGGAGTCGACGGTGGAGCCGCGGCCGTCGATCCCGCGCCGCGAGGACTCGAGGTAAATCGATCTAAGATACTTCGACTTCAGCTATGCTATTCACGTAGCTGAAGTTGCATATCTTAGATCGATCCCCCCCCCCCCCCCCCAGTGTAGACCAGCCCACTGAGTCGTGCCCTGGGATCACAACACCACGATCATCTTGCAAAATATTTTTTGAAAACCTGGAGCAAGAATGCAATAGAAATGAAAAGTCATCCTGTTCCGATCTGATTACCAGTGGGATTCTGGAACATGAGTGTGCGCTGTAACTTGCAGACTTACCCTGAGCTGATTGGACAAGTGCCTTACAGCACTTGCTCTCATTTACCCTTCACTTGTGGAACTGGTAGGGTCAGTACAGTATTACTGCCTCAATTGTATGTGACTTTGTTCCTTGGAAAGGTGCCAATGTCTGTCCTCAGGTGAGTCTTTGATCCAGAGACACTCACAGACTTACTCAGTGAATGTGCCCCGGGCTCTGACAGGCCCTAAGGGTCCATCCACACTTTGAGATGGGGGGTGTAATTTCCAGCTCGAGGAGACAGGCCTGCGCTAGCTCTAGAGCTAGCGTGCTGAAAACAGTGCACTGTAAGCGGCAAGAAGCATTAGCCACCCAAACACTTGCCTGGGGTCTCAGATGGGGATGTACTCCGGGCAGCTACCCCCTCCCACCACCCACGCTGCGCTCTATTTTTAGTGCATTAGAGCTAACCCTGGTGTGACATTTGAGATTCATCTGGGCCATTAAGGGGTTCAGTCAACAGTGGCCTTGCAACTCTGGGTGCCTAGAGTGCTACAATGCTGTGGCTCACAGCCCTGACACCTACTGCTATCTGACACGCATGGAGGTCTCAGCGAGGCTTCCACTGCCAAGTTGCTCTTTGTGGGGGGACCTCAACAACCCTTCCACCCCCGAGTTGTACGGCCTCTCTCACTGTAGCACTCACAAAACCTTATCCAGTTCACGGCTCCTTTAAAGAGGCAGTACACAGCAGACTTTTAGCTTACCTGGGGGTTAATACACTCCCCCCTTCAGTCAGAGCACTGAGCTGACTTACAGAAAAAGTCAAAGACGTTTATTAACAAAAGGACATAGGTTTAACTGGTACCGAGTAGAAGGAATAAGGATAGAAATGGATACAAACAAACAGAAGTGAAAACATGCTACTAAGACTGAAACACAACCTAACAAACTAGTGTCTTTTGTTCACAGATATTTCCTCACCATAGTCAATCTTCCAGCCTGGCTGGCTAGTCCTTAGCCAGGTTCCAAAGGCAGAGTTCACAGTTCTTGGTTTCTTTGTCTCCTCAGGCAATGGATAACTTAGGGGTTCTCTCACCCTCTCTATATAGTCCAGTAAACCTTAGACATGTGTCATCCAGGATACACTTCAGACAAAGGTTCCTTTCCCCTCCTGGGTGTAGACACCATGCTGGCTTCTCTTCCACTAGTGATTGGGGAGATTGGTCATCAGTGCAGATGACCTTCCTGCAATCTCCAATACAAATGAATAGCCCACTGTCCTTGGCCACATCTCCCTTGGGTATCGGCCCTTTTCCTTTGCCTAGTTTAAACACATTTTAGTCACATATTTCCAGCACATCTGTATAATTCTTTGTAGGTTAACTGTACACACACCATGCAAGAATATGAATGATCAGTGAGTTATTGGTTTTCCAATGATATATTACACACCACATTATGGATAAATATCATGACCACAGTGTGTGAGGTGCACTGAGATGGTCAGGCCAGCTGAGACTCACTGCTACATACCAGGGAGCTCCTTGCCTTCTGGTATTGGGGTGCCCTCAGGGTCACAACCGGTATGTCTCCTTGAGCTGGAAATCACACCTCCAGCCCAAAGTGTATACATACCACACAGAAGGAGCAATCAAGCCCCTTTATGTCGATGAGAATGCTACAAACAATGGAGGGACTACCCAAGGCAGACGGCAGGTTACAGCTAAATGGCGTGGGCAGCTTGCAAACGCAGGGGCTGGGATATGGGTTTTGCGGCCTGGGTGTGCTGCAGACAGAAGCCTGGAGAAGCAGCTCTGAGGGAGACCAACCAACCAGGAAAGTTGACAGCCATTTCAGATTTTGCTGCATTGTGACTGTGCTTGTTCCTGACTTTCAGTCAATATATTCGAGCGGTTGAGAACTCTGAATTAGGAAAATCCTACTGGGAGCAACGCCCTCTTATATATCTTGATCAGCTGCATTTCTTAGCATATGAAATACCTAGAGATTCATTGCCTGTTGTCATGTGGCTGCCCAGATTGATAAAGGCAGTTTGCTCTATGCAAGTAGAGAAGACAGTGAGAGGATGGATCAGCTGTTGACTGAGTCTTTTAATAAATAATATATTTAAAGTTTCTGGTTTTAGATTTTTAACCTATGAACACTGATAAAAAAACCACTTCTGATACAAAAGAAAAAGAAACTGTTGTATTACCCAATAAATACTGAAAAAAAACTGGACATTTTTGTTGGCTTCACCCCTTTCCCAATGCAGTTTGTATAGGCAATATCCCCGTTCCCTGGCTTGTACCTAAGGACTTGTCTAGATGGAGCAATAATGCAGACTACAGAGGTGTGATTTCTGAAGCGCCCTGACCTGTTACACATTAATTGATCCAGTAGATTCTGCTGGTGCACACTAAAGGTGCTCTAGTGTACCTCAACTTAGTGCTGTTTGAAACAGTCTATGTGTATATACAAAGAGAGAGCCTTATAAAATCCCAGGTTTTAGACACCTACAAAGAACTCAACATTTGCTAAAAAATACCCCCCTGTGACGTTGTGCAGTCTATATGGTTTTATAAAAACATAATAAGAAGTGAATATAATGTAACTGGAATAGTTTTATAAAAATATAAGTGAATATAATGTAACTGGAATTTGCTTCATGCAAAAGGTCTCTTGTAAGGTATCATTACAAAGCTTATAATCTACTGAGTGTGATCATCCCATTTGTATAAATGTACCACTCTTGAAACTAAAACTAGAAATATGAAATATAACTCTGAGGGCCTATTGTAATTATGTAAAGTGTGGGCAATTAATGATGGTTTGGAATCTTGATGACTCCCATTAACAAGGACCATTGTCTGCAGATGGCTGTGTTTACCTGTTAGTCTTCCTGTATATATGTGGGCTGGCAAGTGAGTAATGAAGTCTTGCAGTGACATGTGATCATGTCACCTGAACTGGATTCCATCTTTAACCTGGTGCTTTTCCAGTGAGGGAGGGTGGAAACCCAGAGGGACAAAGGGTTCCCGCCTTATGCAAAAGATATATGAAGGGGTGGAAGAGAACAAAGGGAGAGAGAGGAGCCATCATGAAGAATCCCCTAGCTATCACCTGAGCTGCAACAAGAGCTGTACCAGGGGAAAGATTTGTGCCCAGGCCTGGAAGGTGTCCAGTCTGAGAAAAACTTACTGAAGCATCTCTGAGGGTGAGATTATCTGTATTTAGTTTGATTAGACATAGATTTGCACATTTTATTTTATTTTGCTTGGTGACTTACTTTGCTCTGTCTGTTACTACTTGGAACCACTTAAATCCTACTGTCTGTATTTAATAAAATCACTTTTTATTTGGTAATTTACTCAGAGTATGTATTAATACCTGGAGGAGCAAACAACTGTGCATATCTCTCTATCAGTGTTATAGAGGACGAACAATTTATGAGTTTGCCCTGCTTAAGCTTTATGCAGGGTAAAACGGATTTATCTGGGTTTAGACCCCATTGGGAGTTGGGCATCTGAGTGCTAAAGACAAGCGCACTTCTGTGAGTTGTTTTCAGGTAAACTTGCAGCTTTGGGGCAAGTGATTCAGACCCTGGGTCCGTGTTGGAGCAGATGGGAGAGTCTGGCTCAGCAAGACAGGGTGCTGGAGTCCTGAGCTGGCAGGGAAAACAGGAGCAGGGGTAGTCTTGGCACATCGGGTGGCAGCTCCCAAGGGGGTTTCTGTGATCCAATCCGTCACACCCCCAAAAATGAAATTTATAATCCCTGAAAAACAGAAACCCTATACATATTTTTAAAACCTCACATTCATACAAAGTGATGTAACGTGTCTGTAAAAAAAATGTCTTGGAAAGAATTAAGACTGAAATTTTTGAAGCTCCATTCAGCAGCTTACAGCAACTTTTGTATTGTCCTTCCCCTAGCCCCATGTCCAGCATATAGCAAGGTGTTGTGTGGGTAAGGGGGGACACACTTATCTATCTTCTGATCTCCAGAAGAACAGCCACAATGTTTTTGTGTGAACCTGCTTTCACACGTAACGATCCATATTTACACACACAAACCAGGTTCGTGCTTGTCAAACTACCCAGCATGTGTGTGGACAAGTGCCCACTTGTGCTTGCAAAAGTGCATATTGTTTGCACAAATGGCTGTGCTCACACAATGTTTATATTCAAGTTTAAGAGCCAACCCATATTGGTCTTCAGGCACGTTGCTATAAAAAAAAAAGAGTTGTGTAGTAAATTCTATTATAGTCTATATAAGTTCTTACACCACACTCATCACTGTAGTATCTCAGCCCTGTCCTCAGTAGTGCAAGAGTGACCTTTGGCAAGTCACTTAGCCTCTCTGTGCCTCAGTTTTCCCATCTGTAAAATGGGGATGATGATACCCACCCTTTGTAAAACACTTTGAAATGTACTGATGCAATGCACTATTAGATAATAGCTGGGTATTATATTATTATTATTAATTAAGCAATGTAAGCACATTGGTCAGATTATTCGTTTTCTCATCCTCTCCCCAGCAGAGAAGTATGTGCAAGGGAGTGTCTTGTTTTGGTATGGACTTTTGTTTCTTTTTGTTTTTAAAATATACCTGTTGCTCTGTGTATATATTAGAGAGGGTAAGGTCAAAGAAATGCACCCAGCACTTGGAGCAGAAGTGCGGGAGGTTGGTAACGGGCCATAGTTCCTGAAGGAATTCATTCCACAATCTCGGCCTGGCCCAAGGAGGACGTTCTGTCTCCCAAACAGACAAGCTTTACCATGATTGCTGAGCGTTCTATCATGCCAGAGGAGTGGAGTTGTCAACCACAGCCTCTATCTCGGAGCTTCAGACTCTTTTTTGGTACTCTGGGCCCAAGCCATGACATGCTTTGAAAATAAGGACCAAGACCTTGAACTTGTTTTGACATTCTGTTGAGAAGCCAGTGTAGGCAGCAGAAGACAAGCGTGATGTGCTCATGGTAACCCATGTTGCTGAGGAAATGTGCTGCCACATTCTGTACTAGTTGGAGTTACCTAAGCACTGAAGGCTTCATAGTGAGGTATATGACAGTGGAGAGGTGACCAAGGTCTGAATAAGTGAGGCCAGCTCTTGGTCCATCAGTTGGCTTAGGAGACTCCATGCCATCCTGAAGATGGTAGAAAGTGTTACTCATGGACGCTGCTATGTGACAACTCAGCATCAGCAAGGAATCTAAGAGCATTCTTAAACTATGGATGGAATTGACCGATTGTGGATGTGTCTCTTCAACCAAAGGAGGCTGCACCATGGCTGCCAGCTCTTCAAAACACTTTCCGCTGCCCACCAGCATCCCCTCTGCCTTGCTTAAGTTCAGTATCAACTAGCTCTTCTTCATCCAGGAGCTGACTTCATTCGAGCACTGGGCCATCCTGATGGTTGTGGTATGCTCCTACGTGGTGAAGGATAGGCAGAACCATGTGTCATTTGCATATTGCTGGCAGCTTAGTCCATGTCATCGGGCCAGTTCACCTGGCTGCATGTAGATGTCAAAAAGGACTGGAAAGAGAATTGATCCTTGTGAGACACCATTAGGCAAGGGGTCTCGGGGGGAGGGTGCGGGAGGTACAGTTTCCTATCACTACTCATTGCATGGGTTCCTCCAGCAGTGACTCAAACCATGTTAGTGCCTTACCGGGGACCCCTGCCACCTCTCTCAGGAGAGACAGCTGTATCTCATGGCCAACCTTGTCAAATGCGGCAGTGAGGCCCTGGAGGATGACAGGAGATCACCCATCCAAGTCACTAAAGCAGTTTCGGTTCCATGTCCTGGTCAGAATCCAGATTGTGCCAGGTCTAGAATACAGTAACAACTTACATTAGAGGTAGTTGGGGAAGCATCAGAATCAGGAAAGCCATAATTGGCTCTCTGAGTGACATGCCCTCCAATCCTGCACTGAGCAGATCTTGGTTTATCTGAACCAAAATATGTTAGTATAGCAAGGATGATGGAAGGCCAGCAAGAAAAGGATGGAAAGGTCAACAGGAGACCAGATTGGGCCATCCAGGAGTGGAAAACAATCCCATCTCAGTTAGTCTAGCACAGGGGTGGCCAAAGTACAGCCAGTTAAGTTCTATCATGTGATCTGCATCCCTCCATCCTTCTGTATATGGAGATGTGGCCTGCCAGGATCAAGGCAAAGTATTCATTGCACAGCTGGGACCTGTAGTCTCCACCTTTGCATTACAAAGGAGGACAGCTGTGAAACCTGCCCCACTTTATGCGAAGTGCAGCCTTTGGTCTCTGGGCAATATCTCAATGTGTTCCTTGACTAATCCCACAAGTGCTTGAGATCTGCATGTTCTAATGCCTGATCCAGGACCAATATCATAATGCCATTTAGCTTATGAATACCAAGGAGGCCATCAAATTGTCCATAAGATGTTATATATATTTTAACTGTCGTTTTGAGACAGATACACACGTGCTGTGACTAACATCTCATGCTACAAAGCATGTGGCTCTCTTAATAGCCCTGGACCTTCTCCTCCTGAAATCCAAACTTGAGCATTTTTATTTAATAGCCACTTTTTCTTTCATGTGCAGCAGTAAGATAATTAAGCCTCATTGTAAGCAGCCTTCTACAGTAATTACCCAGTCCTCTATGTGGCTACATTAGTGCCCCTTTGTGGCCTGAAGCCCTGTATCTGTGTTTGAAATGTGAGTCTTACACTCAAAATATCATTCAAGGGGGTGGAGCCTGCATATGTCTGAGTGGTGGGGAGGGGAGATGATTTCCTGATAGGAAATTTGTCTCTTGGTAGGATTCTTCCACTATTATACTGGAGTGACAGCACTGCTATAGTTCAAGTTGAGCATCATTTTCTGCTTAAAGTCGACTATTCCAAGTGTTCTAAAATGTACATACCAACTTGGATTGTCTTGAAATTTGCTGTGTCTCGTGAGGGTGTGGGGTAGGGTTAGTTATCCAGGTTTGGGGTAATTTTAGGAAGGGGTTCCTCAGCTAGAACCCCCCACCCCAAAAAATCAGCTGTTTACAAAATCACCTGGTTCTTCTAACTTTTTTTTTTGCACACGTGTGGGAATCCAGCCATGGCCATAATCCTCCCCAATTCATTTCAGTTGCTCAGGACTTATTTCGGCTAGCGCAGGGCACCTACTGCCCCTTTGAGGAAACAATATTGGAAAAGTTATGAAGGGTAAGTTTGTAAATGTTGTTGCCATGAGCTAGATGCTCCTAGAAGAGGGAAATGTGCATGTGCAGCAAGACTAGGGCTCTGGTAAAGCTAGAGGATTTGCAGGAAGTCCCTTGTCAGAGAAACTGGGTGACTCATGATGACCTGCTGTGGTCATTGAACCTGAATTGTACCCATGCAGTGAGAGGTCAAGCCCCACCCTGGGCAGCTTTCAGAGAACATGTGCTGTGCACATTCATTGCTTTCTGCCTGCATTCTGCAGGGGCTTCTTTTGGAAGTTTTCCCCTGAAACCAAAATTTCAGATCGAAGAGCACTGTGTTACAGTGCTCTGAGATCCACAGGCAGGCTCTGGTTTTACTTTAGTTAATTAAAAAGACAGAAGATGCTGACACACACACTAGTACTTTGCCCCTCACTGATGCTCCCGAACACTTTGGGAACAGAGCACATGAGCCCTGCAGGCCAAAGTCTAACGTCTCCTCTTTGCTACGGCTGAACTTGGGTTTAAATGAGCAGTAGCAAACAGGAGCTATTTGCACCTGGCCCACATCCAAACACTGAGTTCACTTCACGCAAACTGTCCCAGGCTTGCAAAATGTTACTACCCCTTTGGCCTTGCCCTGAGGATTCACTTACCCCTCACTGTCATGCCTGCCACCAGAAAGCTGCCAAGCCCCATGGCAAGAAGACGTCCATATACATCTTCATTGACACAACCTACAGAACTCGGCACTGAAATGAGGCATACTTGATCCCTGAATGTGAACATGCACCTGTCTTCATATCACAATCACAGCCCTGCCAAGCTGCTCCAGCTAATCCCTCCTCCACCCAAAACAGCTGCCTTAACATAGCAAACGCAGCTGGAGTGCATGTGGATAAATCTTGGAATTCAAATCTGTGAAATGTAACACAAACAATGGCACATTCTCTTAGCCCTTCCTATAGATACATCTATTTTAAGGCCATAAGAGACCATTAGATCGTCTAGTCTGATTTCCTGTATAAGAGAAACCAGATTTTCATCCAGTTATTCCTAATAATCTGTGTTTGCCTGGAACATCTTCCAGAAAGACATCCAGTCTTGGAATGAGAATCCACCACTTCCCTTGTTAACCTTTGCACTCCCAGAGTGGACCATTCCCAGTGGCTATTGCCAGCCCTAGAGATAAGGTTGTGTTGCAGGGAGCGGGGTGTACTTTAACTCTTCATTTCCTGGTTTTCGGAAGTTTACTTTTAGCCACTCACCACATCCTGGAAGGGCACCACTGGGCAACTTCAACTGTGTTAATGAAGTTTTGGGGCAGTCAGTATGTGCTTTGCCTAAACCCCCCTTGTCCTGCTTTATGCCACCATCCCAGGAGCGGCGGAAGTGCCCTAAAAGTGGGGGGCCCTCAGATGCCCAAACTGTGGCCCCCTGTGCCATGCTGCCCCCATAAGGCCCTGCACTCACACCACCGCTTCTCCCTAAGCCCTCATCCTCGCACCCCCGCTTCCCCCAAGACCCCGCCTCTGCACCACCTCTGCCCCCGAGGCCCTGCTCCCACGCTGCCTCTTCCTGCCAAGACCCTGCCTCCCCACACACACTCCTCTCTGACCCCTCCCCCCATCACTCGCCCTTACAGCTGGTAAAAAGTGGGAGGGCCATGGCTCCCTGGCCCCTCCTGTTCTAGCACCCCTACACATTCTCAAGGTCAAACCAAACCAACAAAGATCTTTAAAACTGAAAAGAATTAGACAACGTGGAAAGCAGGGCTACTGATTTGAGAGGAAGGATTATATCATGTGGTATAGGCACTGAACTGGGACTCATGAGCTCTGGGTTCAGTTCCTAGCATTGCCTTCTGGTGTGTGGAAGCAGAGAAAGAACTGACAGGAAGGGGATGCAAAGCATGACAGTTCGTTAGCAAGAGTCAGGCTAACTGTAACCCTAATAACGCGAGATTTGTAGAAGCGAGGATTGTGTGAGGTGAGTGGGAAAGAACTGTGTGAGAATTTGTTGCGATAATGTGTAGAAAATATTGTATGTAGACTAGAGTCAAAACAAGTGAGAAAAATAAGATATCAAGATGGCCTATGTATAAACAAAATGCAGCTGTTGCTTTTTATTGTCTGTAATGAAAGGTATAAAGGTTTGCTGTAATTGTTTACCTGTAGAGAGACCTGTTTAGCTCTCTCCCTCTAAGGCTAGGTCTACACTACCCGCCTGAATCGGCGGGTAGAAATTGACCTCTCGGGGATCGATTTATTGTGTCCCGTTGGGACGCGACAATTGATCCCCGAATCGGCGCTCTTACTCCACCAGCGGAGGTGGGAATAAGCGCCGCCGACAGAAAGCCGCAGAAGTCGATTTTGCCGCCGTCCTCACAGCGGGGTAAGTCGGCTGCAATACGTCGAATTCAGCTACGCTATTCACGTAGCTGAATTTGCGTATCTTAAATCGACTCCCCCCTGTAGTGTAGATGTACCCTAAGCAATTGTTAGAGAAAATAAAGTATCTGACTTGCTGTACCCAAACAGAAAATGGGAACTCTGTTATTCTCCGACAGGTGTGACTGTGGGCAAGTCACTTGGGGGAAGTTTTCCAGTGCACAGAGAAATAGGTACCCGACTCCCACTGAAAGTCATGGGGCGTTAAGAGCCAAACTCCCCTTTGTGCCTTTAAAATCTATGCAACTCAATTCTCCATCTGTAAAATGGGGGGGTGATCATCCTTTCCTTCTCCCACCCATTGCCTGCCATGTGTAAGACTGGGAGCTGGTTGGGAAAGGGACTGCCCCTTTCTGCATGTGTGCACAGTGCCTTGCACAAGGCCGATCCAAATAATAACTGAGGGCCTTTTCTCGCTAGGTCCTCAGTTCAAATGGGGCGCAGATAGTGACACAGTGGTGCTCAGAACAATGGCCTTCTCGACAGTATGTTTCTAGGCTTACCATTTCCCCCAGGGTGGAGCAATGAAGGGAATGCCAGCGTATACTGGCAGCTGGTGTTTTAATCACTCCGTTTTCTAACCCTGCTAGGAGAAGAGCTAGAGGATGCTGCGGTTGAAATGCCAGCAGCTGTTAGTGATCGGTTTACACTAGAGCTCCCATTGTTGCTACTGTCATTGGAGCTGCACCGGTAGTAGCGACACTGAGAATTTTTTAGAAAAATCTTTAGTGTAGACAAGGCTAAAAAGCACAGGCACCGACTTTCTGATGACTTTCTGCTCCAGGCCCTGCCCCCACTCCACCCTTTCCTCCAAGGCCCCACCCCCATCCGCTTCTTCCCACACATGCTCCACCCTCCTCCCCAGAGCGCGCCGCATCCTCGCCCCTCCCTCCCAACCTCCTGCACGCCACAAAACAGCTGATTGTGGCAAGCAGGAGGCGCAGCGAGGGAGAGGGAGGCACTGATCCGCAGGGCCCGCCAGTGGGCAGGAGGCACTGAGGTGGGTGGTAGGGTGCTGCCAGTGGGTGCTCAGCACCCAACATTTTTTCCTTGTGGTCTCTCCAGCCCCGGAGCACCCACAGAGTCGGCGCCTATGCTAAAACGTTCAACGTAAACACAGCCCAAGTGCATTCATAGCAGTGATGTGAAGTCCTGGGCACCTCTGCAGGCACTCTTGTGTGTGGCTGTGTGGTGCGTTACAGGCATGCTCGGCAGCGTTCACCAATGCTGGCAACACCAGAGTGCTCTCATTTACACAAGGCTAGAGGGATTAGAGTAACTAACTCATTCCTAAAGAGGTTATAGTGAGTAGTCTTGCCTACAAGAGCTTTAAGATGAGATCTTCCATTTGTGGTAGAGTTAGGGGAACCCAAATGTAGACCAGCCACTGGCATTTTGTCTGGGCCTGCAAGCACTTCCTGCCACTGATGGTAGTGCAATGATTTTAACAAAAAGCTCAGTGCATACCTAGCCAGCCTGTAAAGCTGCTCAAATGCTTTGGGATCTTGGGATGAAAAGCGCCCGATAAACGTCCGTTTTTAATAAGATTGTAACATTCGTAGGTAGCAAACATTCTGCATCAGTAAGCTACACAACACGTTCTTCAGGAGATGAAGCACAGAATAACTTCCCCAACTGAGTGAGTTTCAAGGAGGAAGAAGATGATCTTTCCTGTACACCTGTGGCAGGAAACTGGGGCAATTCCCAAAGTCTTGTGAAAAGAACCATGGATCTTTAATAACTGCAAGGGACCAAGGTGTTGCTTAGCCCTGGGATCTCCTACTGGAGGAGTATTTGAGTAAACCTATGCTCCAGAAATAATGGCTGCATTTGTCATGAATTACTCTTTTGACCTTTAGCTTTTTGTGCTCTAAAAACTGCTAGGGGCATGATTTTCCATCTGACTCATGGGCTCGTCTCTGGGTCATTTCTATTCCCTCTCATCTCTCAGGGACGAATCAGTCTGTGCTTCTGCTGCAGCGCACATGGTATCTCTGAGGCTGTGGTGGGTTTAATCACGACACTGTATTCTGGCTATTCAGCAAGGTAGGGTTCTTAGGCGATTGCTATCCATGAAGCTGGTTCGGAATTGTGTTATTCAGTTAGCAATCACTTCTAGAAAGGACAAATATGAGCTTGATGAGAAATCTCAGGGGAACATTGTTAACAAATGTGAGCAAGGTGCTGTGCTGCAAACAACACAGTCAGCATTTTCTACTCGCTCTTTACAAATGCCTGCATGAGTAAATCAACTAGAATAAATCAAATCTGACTCATAGAATATGTCAGTCCTGATAAATCCTTGGGGCCATCTAGTCCAGTATGCTGCTTTCAGCAGTGCCCATGCAATCCCCAGTGCTAATAGGAGGCAAACTCTACAAATTGCTTCCACTGCCATCATGATGCACCAAGCCATCTGGTCCTTGGGAGGAACGTTGCCTGCCTGCCTAAGTGAACTGTGTTCCCCCTGAAGCATGAGAATGATAATCCTTATTATTTTCTGGCCAGATTGTATCAGCCATTGTACAGGCACAAAAGGGGGAATGTAACCAGGATGCAAGGAGCCATCTGCTCTTCGTGCACCCATGCGGGAAGCAGATGGACTATGGGGCAGATGGGCTAGCTTCCTTAGAAGTGCTCCATGCCCCAAATGGGGAGTGGCTGGATGTTTGCAGGTCCCTGCCTACCATATTATTATTACTATTTGTATTGTGATAGCACCTAGGGGCTCTGATCATGAATGAAGGCCCCTCTGTTCTAGGCGCTGTACAAACACAGAACAAAGAGATGGCCCCTGCCCCAAAGAGCTAACAATCTACCTTCTACATCCATTAGCCTTTGTAGGCTGGTGGTGGGGAGAACGCATGCAGCACCCTTTTATAGGATCTTGCCTCTGCTGACTTTGTCCCAGAAGCATTCTGCCTTTCTCAGCAACTGCAGGGGCACAGAAATGGTGCATTTCTCCCTCTCCATCCGCACAAGTGGTTGAAAATCTACAATCTAGATCTGAAATTGCATAGCTACAGTACGAATATTGTGGTCAGGAATAAATTTATAAATGCAGCCGCCATTATATGACCAAGAATTCCACAAGATGACTGGATGCTATGAAAATAAGTATTTTCTTTGACTGATTCAGTATTTGCCACCATGTGAAGTATTTCTCTGTTTTCTAATATCTGAGTAAAACGGATGGGCTGAGGTTTTTACCTTGTCTTTCAGGTTTTTTTAATAGATTACTTAAATCCCTTCTTATTCTCATTTCCAGACTAAATGATTGGTCTCATAGTTTTGGCAAAAGTACCAGAAAATTTAATCCAAAGAGCTTTCTTAACAAATATCCATATAACATCAGAGTTTTCCATTTGCCAGTTATAAGCCTCTAAATTAAGAAAATATAGCTTACTTATTAATAAAGGGCAAACTACCCGCCTTTATGTGCCGCTTCACAAAATACTGAGATCCAATCCTAAATCACCAGTGGTCTGTGGAAGGATATAACAGTACTTGGGTTTTGAGGAGATCTGAATAAAAATTGTGCTCTTTAGAATCATTTCCTTCAAACACAAAAAGGCTTGAGTACCTTGATTCAGCAAAGCAATAAAGGACATCATTTCCAAACCCTATACTGTCCCTGCAACATAGAGATGACAGGAATTAAATGGATTACACTGGCTGGCTGGCTGTGGCTTAGAGATCTCATCTATAGAAGGTCTGCAGAATAAGGACATGATGCCACCTGTCGTCAAAGCAGCAGCAATACACAAAGCTCTTCCAGCCCAGGTTTATCCTACAGGCAGATTGTTTATCAACATCTGAAGAATAAACTAGAAATGGTGGGTTTGGGATTTTACCTTGTAGATTCATTTTCTAGATGAGCCCCACCCCACACCTCACTACCACCAATTTTGGAATGAACTGGGTTTTTTCCCCACTTCCTTGTTGAGATTTTGGTTCCCCTGGCAAGAGCTTGTACCGCTTTTACCAATCTAACCCAAGATTACCCAGACTGAGACTCAGGTGGGTTTACAGATTTGGGGGTATCCCACTCAGAAAACGTATTTACAAGTAAGACCAAAATACTGCTCTATGTGAGAGAGAAACACAATGGGCTATGCCTAGCAGTACCCACACCAGCACCAGGAGAGCAGACCATGGAACCTCTTGGACAATGGTTCCCAAGACTCTAAGCCCAAAGGCCACAGTGCCAGATGCACACTCATACTGGTGAATGAAGGGCTGGATGGAGATCCAGGTTGCTGCCTGGCAGAGCTCAACCACGAGATGGCCTTGTCCTGAGCTGAGGGAAGCTATGTCCTTACTGGAATGAGCTTTCATACCCAGGGCAGAAAGGGAAACTCAAGCCAAACAGGTTTCGTTTGTCCGTGTGACCAGGGCCGGCTTTAGGAAGGGCGGGGCCCAATTCGAACATTTTTGACGGGGCCCCTGATTTTATAGGGACAGTCCTGATTTTCTTTTTCTTATAGGATCCTATTATCCCCCACCCCCTGTCCCGATTTTTCACACTTGCTGTCTGGTCACCCTAGTGGTGTGCACATGTGTGGGTCCCAGCTGCTCCCTGCCCCCCTCATTGGGGGGGGGGGGCTGAGGGGAGGGACTGGCCAGGGGCACTCAGAGTTCGGGGGAGGGGCTGTCCGGGGGGGCACTCACAGCCCCAGGAGGTGGGTGGGGGAGGGGCACACAGGATTTCAGGAATTCCCTGGCAGTGAAGAGCTGCTGGCAGCAGGGAGGAGCCAGCCGTGACAATCTCCACTTGGGATCCCTGGCTGGGCTAGTGGCTATGGGGGCCCGTGGCCAAGCTGCAGCGGAAGGTGACCTGAAGGAAATGCCTCGGCCTCGGCCTCCGGCTAGGAAGGGCCTGGGCCAGACAATGACCCACCGCACAGTGTCCCAGCTCCCTGCCCCACACCTGCGGGGCACGGCCCCTCCTCTGTAGGGAGGTTGGCATGTACCTTAGTGCTGCTTCCTCCATCCCCAAAGGCCTCTCCCAGCCAGTCTCTGGCAACCCCTGCCGTTCAGTACGCACATTACCCTGCTGTGACATACCGGGGGGGGGGACCCCTCGGGGATGGGGGGGATGTCACACAGCTGGGCAATTTAACTCGGCTGGGCCGGGGTGACTGTCTCCCTGGAGCTGGGGTCTCAGCCCAGGTGTCTCTCTGCCCTTCCCCCCAGTCGCCCCCCGGGCGGGGGAGCGCCCCACTTTGTGTTCCAGCCCCACATTCGCACCCACAAGTGCTGGTGGGTTCCAATCCCAGCTGAACACGCCCACCCAGCCCTAGTGCGGAGACGAAGGGCCCAGCGCTGCCCCACAGACCCTCTGGCTCTCCGAGCCCGCTCTTACCCATCACCGCAGCACGTCTGGCCCAGGCTGAACGCTGCTGCTCTGTGCAGAGAGGCTGGCACTTCTCGCTCCTGCCGTACGAGGGGCAGGTGCTGCTACCGACTGCTTCCCCTAACCCCCGCCCTACTGCGCTCTGGGGATGCTGCCCTGCTGTGGAGCTCTCAGGTGTCTTGAACTGGAATTTGTTTGGAGAGTAACTGCTAAGGAGCCTTATCAGCCCCGAGCAGAGAGTACCTGGGAGCCTGCCTGGGTCGGGCGGGTCTGGTACAGCCTCCCCCAGATAAGGCTCTTCCCTGGACCTGCCACCCATTGGAATCTGGAACGATTCCCTCCGAGGTAACACCCAGGGCAGTCAAGGCAGGGCAGGGCACGGCCTGCTCCCCTGGAGCGTTAGGGCTTTCAGGAGTCAGAGGTGTCAGCGGAGCAGGTTGTACGTTAAAGCAGCGAAGGCAGTTGGGGGGCAGAGGAATTGGGTGCTTTGCCATTGCACTTGATCAGCTCAATTTGAAAATTCTTTCAAAGGAAATCCAGATGTATACATCTGACTGGGGTACATGTACACACATACACACACACACTCACGTGCACACACTCGTGCACATACACATACACACATACATACACACATGTACATATACACATATATACAGACGTACACATACACGCACACACGCTGTCCCTGGAGCGCCCCAGGATTCGACTGATGGGGTGGCTGGCTATTATGGAGGCACAAAGGGGCTGGGAGTAAATAATCAAGAAGAACTTTTGCTGAAAATGCAAACCTAAGCTGGAAATCTGTGCAGGGCTGCGCTCAGCGAAAATGATCTTTTGAGCTGCTCTTATTAACCGTGGTCCTGAACTTCCTGGTTTGCGTCGGACCCAGGCAGGAGACTGGGCTGCTCTCAGCTGTAGAAGCCATTGGAATGAGCCAGGTCGGAATGAGCCAGGCCCTCAGAGCCTTCTGCCACCAATCGCCCCAGCAGTCACTGATCCACACCAAACCACGTCCTTCCAGTCAGGCAGGTTCATATGCACACGTCAAACCCTTGGTTTGCCACTCAGACACCACGATGATGGGCACAGTAAGGACCGAGAGACGCTAAACAGGCAGACAGACAAGGAAATAGTGGCCCTGCCTACAGGTGTGTGTGTGGTGCAAACGGATGAACACCAGTTGCTGGCTGAAGGCACAACCTGAATTCCCGCATCTCCTGTCTGTCAGCTATCGTTCGCTTGGCAGCCTGAGCTCCGATTTCTAACGCAGCGTTTTGCTCTGGCCTATTGTGGTTCTCATGTCCGGGGGCGCCTTGGCCCCTGGCATCAGGAGCGGTGCTAAGGAGGCTGCTTTTCAAAGGTCCTTAAGTAGAGTTGTCAACTTTCTACTTGCACAAAACCAAACGCCCTTGACCCAACCCCTTTCATGCCCTTCCCCAAGGCCCCACCCCCACTCACTCCAGCCCAGCCCACCTCCCTCAGTCGCTCGCTCTCACACCCTCACTCACTTTCACTGGGCTGGAGCTGGGGGTTGGAGTGCAGGGAGGGGGTGAGGGCTCCGGTGGGGATGCGGGCTCTGGGATTGGGCTGGAGATTAGGAGTTTGGGGTGCCAGAGGGGGATCCGGGCTGGGGCAGAGGGTTGGGGTGCGGACTCTAGGAGGGAGTTTGGGTGCGGGAGGGGGCTCAGGGCTGGGGTAGGGGATTGGGGTGCGGGTGGGGGTGTGGGGTCTGGGAGGGATTAGGGTACAGGAGGGGGTTCCGACCTGGGGCAGGGGGTTGGGGTGCCGGGTGTGAGGTCTGGGAGGGAATTTGGGTGTGGGAGGGGGTTCCGACCTGGGGCAGGGTTTCTGGGTGCGAGCTCCGGCCAGGCGGCGCTTACCTCAGCCGGCTCCCGGTCAATGGCACACGGGTGCTAATGCAGGCTCCTAACCCCTAGTCTCCCTCCGCTGGCAGGCTCTGAGCAAGGCCTGCCCAGAGAACATGGATGACGAGCTCTCGATCCTGCTGACAGCACCCCCCAGCACAGACAAACTCCAGCACATCTTGGAGGTGAGCAGAATGGGGAGGGGCAGCAGGGTTTTACCTTAGCCCTGGGGACTCCTAGAAAGAAGAGACTGGAAAATCCATGTTTCTATTGGATCCTTCCAAGTATGCATTTGTGATATAAACTCACTGGGTGACCTTGGGGTAACTCACTTCTCCCTTACGGCATCAGTCTTCTCCACTATCAAATCTACACTGGGGAAGAAGGACAGAAGCCCCGACAATCACCTTCACCTCTGGGTGTCTGGTCCTGGGAGCCGAAACCAACTGGACTATCTGCCCCATCTCCTAAACTGCCCTGTCTTTCCCTCCTAGGGCCTGGTCCTTAGTACTCAGCCTGGCCCCTTCCCAGCTTGTCCCTGACCTTTAAAGGACTCTCCAAGCCCCTCCCATGCCTGCTTCCCTTGGGGTCTCTCTCCTGGCTGAGCACAGGCTGCCCTTCTATCTCTCAGCAGGCCTGGGTCCTAGTCACAGGCTGCGTCTTGTCACGTGACCCCCGCACTTATTCCCTTCACCCTAGGGAGCTGCATCACCTGGGCCAGGTGCAGTTGAGCTCCAACCCCTTTCCTGGCCATCTCACCCTGGGACAGGTTGAAACTGGTAACCTGTGGGTAACAGTAACTGGTTGCTCGCAAAGGTGCTGAAGACACAATGGAAGAGGAAATCCTTTGGCCTGAATTGAAATTATTCCGACTTAAAGTGAATGAGAGAAAATAGGTTCAGAGTTCTCTTCCTAGCAGCAGAAAATGTAGCGATTGATAGAGGTTCAGGTCAGAAAGGACCATTCTGTGCATCTAGTCGCCCCTCCTGTATAACTCAGGGCCTAGAATGTGACCAAGTGGTTCCTTCAGCCAACCATAGCATGGGACTGAGCCAGAGCACGTCTTTTGGAAGGACATCCACATGCAGGAGAGCCAGCTGGCTACCAGAAAATCTCTCTTCTGCAGTGACGTAGGGTTAAGGGACACGGGGGAAAAGACATGGAGGCTGTGACTAAACTTAGAGCAGCAAGGCCAGGAAAACCAGGGTTAGGTCCCAGGCCTGGCTATCAGATCTGCTGTTTTCTATTCCTGGCTTTGGGACCATGAGCGAGTCTCTGCACTGCTGGGTGCCTCGGTTTCCCCAGCTATCAAATGGAGCTAATCAAGGTTTTGTTTGTTCTCCCCATTTTACAGGGTGGGAAACTGAGACACAGTTGGGACCTGTGTACACTACAGGTCTGTCATGTGTTTGTAATCTGCTGACCCCCACATGTTGTTCAGAGCCTATGGACAACACAGCTCCTAAAAGTACGTTTGTTCTGTGCTTATCCCCTATGTACCAGCAGGGCTGGACAGCATTTCTCACTGTGATGTGGGGATCAGGTCCTGGGTACTAAGGGTCTGAAGAAGCTCTCAAGGACTAATTTTTTAAAATAATTGTTATCAATGAATTGGGAGAAAACATACAATCACTGCGGATAAGATTGGGGGGTGACAAAATACAGGCAGAGTGGTAATTCCTGATGGCGAGAGGGCAGTTATACAG
This sequence comes from Trachemys scripta elegans, assembly GCF_013100865.1. NCBI lineage: Eukaryota > Metazoa > Chordata > Testudines > Emydidae > Trachemys > Trachemys scripta. The sequence goes on from NC_048309.1 coordinate 25,974,046, forward strand.
AGCGATCTGGCTCATTCGGCAAGCTAGACCCATTCAAAGAAAACAAGTTTGAGCAGAGCCCAGTGCAAGGTCCTATACGTAGCCACAAGGCACGCCGGCCACACCTCCAGAATGGGGACGTGTATCCAGGAAAGCAGTGACTCTGAAAAGGATTTAGGGGCCAGAGTGGAGAAGCCACTCAACATGAGCTCCCAGTGTGATGCTGTGGTGAACAGGGCTAAAGCCATCATTAGACGTAGGAGCAGAGCCGTGAGTAGGATAGGGAGGTGACACAGCAGCAGTGAGACTGCTATTGGAATACTGCCTCCAGTCTTGGTGTCCTCCTTTGAAAAAGATGGTCCTAGAAATTGGAGCTGGGGCAGCAAAGAGCCACCAAATGTTCTGAGGGCTGGAGAAAAATGCCTTCTAGTGAGCTATTGAAAGAGCTCAACTTGTTTAGCTTATCAAAAGAAGATTGAAGGGGACTTCATTGAAGTGTTGAAGTGCCTTAATGGAGAGAAAATACTGGGTATTAAAGGGCTCTCTAGTCTAGCAGAGAAAGGCAGAACAAGACCCAATGGCTGGAAGGTGAAAAGAGACAAATTCCTGTGACAAATAAGGCACAAATATTCAACAGCGAGGATGATTGAACACAGGAAGAAGCTACCAAGGAAAGTGGTGGATTCTCCATCTCTTGATGTCATTAATAAAGACTAGATGCCTTTCCGGAATGTGTTTGCCCCAAAAGTAGCTATTGTGGTGGACAGGAGGCCTGTGATATGCAGGGGGTCAGATTAGATGCTCTAACTGTCTCTTCTGCCCATAAAGTCTACTCATTTCTGAGAAACCGAGTGTAGCATTCGGAGCAGCTTCTGCTGTTTTACTGTCTAGCCGGCTTGCTTCCTAGAATGAACACTCATTGAGCGGGGTGATCCACAGGGAGTAGCTCAAACCTCCAAAGTGTCTGCCCTGTGGCAGGACATTAGCACTGCAGGGGAGGGGTGGGTGTGGCAGTGACATCACAAAGGCTTTTTGCAGGACCTCAGCCTATTGGCCAAAGGTGCTGGGGAGGTGGTGACCTCACAGAGGGATGCTGACATCAGCCAGGCAGGACAGGGGCGCAGGGCCAGGGAAACCTCAGAGACCCCTGTGGCTTTGCTTCAGCAAGTCTCCTTCTCGAGATCTCTCTTTGAGGTCTGAGAGAGTATTTGGGTTCATGTATGTGAGCACCAGGAGGAACCTCTTTTGAGTTTTCTCCTTTCTTTTTCCTGATTTCACTAGAAAACTGACGTCCCTGTTTAGAAGGTAAGAGCCTCCGAGAGGTTTGGAACCTGTTCAGTCTGCTGCATCTGGCGCCAGCTGAATTTTAGGCATGGAAAACACTAGCTTAAGGTGGCCAAATTTTATTCCCCACCTGGGATTTTGTCCCTTAGAATCTTTGGGGACATTAAGGTTTGTCCTTTTTCTTTTACCTTTTCCTCCATCCCTCCCTCCTTTCTTTTCATCTCTTACTTCTTTTGTCCTTTCCCTGTTCCCCTCCCACCACCAGGAGGGGTGTGTGTGTGTCGTGGGGGGTGCTCTACAACTCCCATTGTGGGAGGTCCACCGAAAAATGTGGAGCTGAAATAGTGCTCAGACAGTGATCCCGAGCGGTGACCTGGGCCATCCTTTGGGCTCTCTGGTGAGAACCCTCGGTCTCTACCCTGATTGGCTGAGCAGGGGGTTATTGACAGGGAGGAGACTCAGGTCCCTGTTGTTTTCTTTTAAGACCAAGTAAATAGTCATAACCAGTCATATGTTCGACAAATTTTGCTGCTTCTCTGCAGTTCATTATTTTCTCTACCATTCCAGTTGTCCTAAAATACTTGCTGAATAATTACTATGAACTCTTGCTGGTCTGGAACTCACTTGAGAGCACTTTATTCAGGTCATTCAATGTCTGAAATTCAAGATCCGATGGTTAGTTTGAAAATCAGGGCTCTTGGGTCCTATTCCCAACTCTGCCACGGACTGGCTGTGTGACCTAAGACAAGTCAATTCTCCTTTCTCAGCCTTAGCTTCTCCCTCTTTCAAGTAGGGATAACAATCTGCTCCTACCTACCTCCCGGCAGGTGGAGGATGGGGATCTATTGGAGAGTGTCACTAGGAGCAGTGCATAAGATGAGGTGTCCTATCATGTTTTCTCAGATCAGATTAGGACATAATAGAATGGCTGAAATAGTCTATTTTATTTGTATTTTATTATGTTGCAATTGTTAAGAGCAGCAAGTACTTAGCTCAGACTGAAACATCTCATCTAATTTTTGAGATCTAAGTGTCTCCTCTTTGTGTAGCTCAAACCTCCAAAGTGTCTGCCCTGTGGCAGGACATTAACACTGCAGGGGAGGGGTGGGTGTGGCAGTGACATCACAAAGGCTTTTTGCAGGACCTCAGCCTATTGGTCAAAGGTGCTGGGGAGGTGGTGACCTCACAGAGAGATGCTGACATCAGCCAGGCAGGACAGGGGCTCAGGGCCAGAGAAACCTCAGAGTCCCCTGTAGCTTTGCTTCAGCAAGTCTCCTTCTCGAGGTCTCTCTTTGAGGTCTGAGAGAGTGTTTAGGTTCACGTACATGAGCGCCAAGAGGAACCTCTTTTGAGTTTTCTCTTTTCTTTTTCCTGATTTTACTAGAAAACAGACGTCCCTGTTTAGAAGGTAAGAGCCTCCGAGAGGTTTGGAACCTGTTCAGTCTGCTGCATCTGGCGCCAGCTGAATTCTAGGCATGGAAAACACTAGCTTAAGGTGGTCGAATTTTATTCCCCACCTGGGATTTTGTCCCTTAGAATCACTGGGGACATTAGGGTTTGTCCTTTTTGTTTTACCTTTTCCTCCATCCCTCCCTCCTTTCTCTTCATCTCTTACGTCTTCTGTCCTTTCCTCTGTTCCCCTCCCACCACCAGGAGGACTCTGTGTGTGTGTCGTGGGGGGTGCTCTGCAGTGGGAACAGGGACAATTCTCCAACTTTGGGCAGTCGAGAGCCTGGGTGAGATAAGGGGCGTTAAAGCCCTTTGTGAAGGAGAAAGGGGAGTTTCACGGTGTTGAGCACCAAGGAATTCTAAACTTTGCTAAAACATCTAGTCTGCAGAAACCAGAAATGGTTGGGGCCACATTGTAACCATTGTCTTTTTTAAAGCCCATTGAGGGATGTGAGTCCCACCCTTTTAGGTATCTGGGGTGCTGGGAGAAGAGAAGAGGTGCCTGTCTCCATTTTATGGCCTCAACAAACTAAGTGCTGTGCCCCAGTTCTCGTCAGAGATCCCTGAAAAAGAACGTCTTCCCATCCATTAACATACCTGGAAAGATACTGGAACTCCTTATTAAACAATCAGTTTGTCAGCACCTACAGGACAATTTGATTGTTAGGACTAGTGAGCATGGACTTGTCAAGAACAAATCATTCCAAACCAATCCTAGCTCCTTCTTTGGCAGGGTTCCAGGCCTAGTGGAGGTGGGTAAACAGTAGATGTGATCCATCTTGGAGTTAATAAGGATATTCTCACAAACAAACTAGGGAGATGTGGTCTAGATGCAGTTAGTATAATATGTGTGCACAGATGGTTGCAAGCCCGTACTCCAACAGCCCAGAACCAAACACTCCTCCTCCTGGGCAGTGCGCTCCGACCTCTAATGGTCAGATGCTGCTTAGCACTGTCAGAGCAGCTTTTGCTGGGGGGATTCTCCCAGCACTTTCCAATAGTGGGAAAGTATGAAATCCCCATTTGACTGCTGGGGACAGAGCCTAGAGGGGGCAGCAACTTACTTCAAGCCCACAGGTCAATAGGAAACCAGCAATGGAACCCAGGAGTCCTGACTCCCAGTTCCCTGCTCCAATCACTCCAGCGGAGCACACTCCCTCTCAAAGCAGGGGGACCGGACATGAGGGCCTGGTTGTAATTGCCAGCTGTGGGAGGGAGTGTGCAGCAGTGGTTAGTGAAGGGGCCTGGAAATAAGGACTGCTGGGTCCAATCCCTGGCTCTGACACTTGGTGTGACCCTGAGCCAGTAGCTTCCCCGCCCCAGGCCTGGTTCTCATCAGTGGGGTTGGGGTCGCAGCCCCTACAGCCCAGGGGGGTTGGGAGGCTCCAGGAAGTGTGTAAAGTGCTGGGATGGGAGGAGCTGGGAGGCGCTGTCACCCCCGCACTAGGCCAGTGTTCTGCACCCCCTGCTGCTGGCCAAGTTTCTCTGTCCCTTGGCAATAAGACAGACTCTTGTTTTCACAGCCAGTCGATCGCCCAGTGCTATCACCCTGCCTGCTGGCTGGGCAGGGTAACTCCTCAGGTCACCACCACTCTCTCCAGCCTGCCTTGGCTTTGGGGAGTGAGGAGAAGGGCGAGGAATGACACTGAACATCCTCCATCCATCGCTCCGTCAGCAGAGCAAGTGAGTGGCATTAGGGTTCCCCGTTGGCATCCCCTGTCTGTCTGGGGAGAGGCAGAAAGAGGGGGAAAGAATCTCTCCCAAAGGAGATTGGATTTGCAAACCGCCCCCAGGAGTCCCTCGCTCTCAGACCGGGGAGGGGCTTCTCCAGAGCCGTCTCCAGTGTGTTTTTGGAAAGGTCCCAGCAATGGGGCTCCCAACCCTTCCCTTGTGGGAGACCGTTCCCCAGGCTGAGCGTCTCTGAGCTGGGCCATACCCTGTGAGCTGCTGAGCGTGGAAATCAATGGGAAAGGCAGGGGTCCTGGCCTTGCTCTGCCTCGGGACTTTGACGTGGGGAATGGTTTCCCAGGAGAAGTCCGGACTCCTGGGTTCTGTTCCTTCTCTAGCCTGGCGGGGAGTTTGGTCTGGGATGGCAGGAGGGAGCTGCTTGTCCAAAGTGACTGAATCCAGTGTTCGAAAAGGAGACTCCCCGGGCATTGCAGCCCTAGGGGTGACGAGGGGGAACGCTGGGAGCAGATCATGCCATGAACTCCTGCCAGTGCGTGTAGATTGCATTACATGCACCCCTGTGGGGGAGGAGGAGCTGCTCTGGCTGGGGCAGGGATGGGGAGGGACCAAACAGGCTGGTTAGTGAGAGGCTGCCTTGACCCCAGACTCACGCCCGCTCCCCGCTCGGTTCCAGGATGGCCAGGCTCCTGAGGATGTTCAGGAAGAAGGCTCTGCAGGTGGCCCCAGAGCCTGAGGGAAGCAGCTGCCATCTTCCTCAGGAGCAGAACGGCTCCTCTGTCCCCCTGGCGGGGAAGGAGCTCCCGGCCAGGCCAGGAGGAGGAAGTGCCCAGCCTTCTGGCGGAGAAAACCCGCTCCCAGCGCAGGCGCCGAGGTGGGAGAGGCCAGGTCGAAATGGAGCTGGGCCAGGCTGCGGCTGGGCAGGCAGGACCCAGTGCAGGAGGGGAGCCGGGCAGGGTGACTCTGGGGCATGTTGTGTGGGCAGCAGCGGCCCCAGGAGCCCAGCCCTGATTCCCAGCAGGAGGCATCACCCTGCCCGGTCAGTGAGGACCTTCCAGCCTCCCCAGGGCAGGAGGTGGAG
>NC_048309.1:25979624-26088967 GCF_013100865.1 Trachemys scripta elegans
GGGGGGGGGGCTAGGGCGGGGCTCCTCCCGTCCTCTTTTTTGCTTGTTGAAATATGGTAACCCTAGTTTATTTAGACGACAGGGACACAGTTCAAGACAGGTCCCGCAGGCACAGAAAACAGGACCCCCTCAGTTAGGTCCATCTTGGGGTCCTCGGGCACCCCAGCCCCCTTGGGAGGTCAGAGCCCTGTCTGCCTCCCAGCCATTCCACCAGCCAGCTCCTGAAACTCTCCCTTCTGCGACCCCTCCCACAGCCTTTGTTCAGTTTCCCGGGCAAAGGTGTCACCTGGCCTCTCACCCCTTCCTGGGTTCTCATGTTACATGCTCAGGTATTCTCCAGTCGGTCTCCCATCCCCCAATGCAGACTATCCTAGCCACACTCCCCAGTCAGCATTCAAAGACCACAGTAAGAACAGTCCCAGTTCGTCACAGATGCGTAGCCAGAATCAGACAGAATCCACTGGAAGCTGCTTTACCAGTTTGTTGGAGCAGCCAGACTTATGGGGCCGGCTGCAGCTGGCATTCGGGGTGTGCGGGTTGGGCGGAGGAGGCAGCATGAATTGCATGTGGGAGATTCATTCGTTGTTTGTGTGACAGCACAAACTCCCCCTCATCCCAAAACCTGGTCCCCAAATGAGCAGACTGGAGCACATCACACTAAGCAAACTGGTGCCACGTTCAACAAAATAAACAGGTCCCATCTCGTGTCCTTTGTTGCACATTTCGATGACGTGTGCCAGGTGCTGGCAGCTTGCAGGGTCGAGAAGCGTGCATGCGGGTGAACCGCCTGGGTGCTCTTTTCCAGAACTATACGGACGTGGAGCTGTTCCCTCTAATGCACCAGTTCCTGCCCCCTATATCCCAGCCAGAGAGCTGGGACACAGAGAGCAGCTGCCTTGACAGTCGCTGAATGAATCCAGTTTGATCCTCTTCCCTGTGGGACAGATGCAGCAGCAGCGCAGTCTCGCTCCAGCCCATCCCACTCAGGTATCTACTCACCCAGCCATGACCTGTCGGGACAATGGCGGGAGCGGGGGTTCAGTCTCTGTAACCCCACGTGCTAAGCAGGGGTTAGTGATACCAAATGGAACTGAAAGTCCGAGGGAGGTGGGGAGAGGGGTTCCCACCGGGTGTGTGGGTTTGGTGAAAGGCGCCTACAAAACGTTGGGTCTGCCCAGTACTTAAAGACAGAGCTGACTGGACTCAGCTGGAAGTCCTGGTTTCTTCTCAGTGATCCCTAGAGCTGAAAACACTGTGAAGCCGGTTTGCCTGGGCACCATAGAACCGGTGCTGTGGTGAAAGACGGTACATGGGGGAGCAGCAGCGAGGTTCCCCCTAGCCAGGGAAGTCACTAAGAGCTGGACTCACTCCGGGCTGGAGGCCCCTCAGAGCATGGCATCGCAGCTCCAGGCAGAGATGGCAGCATGGAGCAGCAGCGGTGCAGAGCAGAGGCAGAGGCATCCCTGGCCCACCCCTTCTCTCCCTGGGGCAGGAGGCCAACCCCCCCCCCCCCGAACACCCCCTGAACTCTCAAACTCTGCTGAGCTGGGCCCATAAACCGGGTAAGCGGACAGCAGAGGGAAAATGGGAGGGGTGTGCCAAAGGGACATTCGTCCATTGGACTCTCTCATCGCAAGCTGGGAAACTGAGGCAAGGGGCTGCTGCCCAATGGAATGTAGAGCGGGCGTTTCACTCACAGTTCACATACTGCTGAGTCACTCTTGTGGTGGTTTCCCCAGTTCATACTGCGTTTCTTTCTCCTCTGAATAAAAGTTCTCGTGTGTTAGACACAGACTCAGTGCTCGCAACGGGCAACAGCTGCCTGTTAGGGGCGTGCTGGTCAGTTTCCCAGATTTCTGGGAGGGGCGCTCCAGCTGGTTCTGCTTTGCAATGCTAAGAGGAACCCCGAGATCCTGATTCTCATCCTTGTCACTGCCAATACCACCTGGCACAAGCGTTACACCCCCATCACGTTCTGCACAACCCCTGTTCCTGCCATCTCCTCTGGCTTGATCCTCTCCATTTAGTGCGTCCTTCGTCTGGAAGGCCGATGGTACGGTAATGCAGCAGAGTCCCACTGAGAAATTAAATCCCTGGCTCACACCTGCCCGGCTTCAGAAACGTTGGCATTCTCGGGTAGAAGGGAGGGAGCCCAAGAAATCTGGTATCTGCGGTAAATAAAGGATGGGCAGACATTCCGGAGGGGGCTCCCTCCCTGCCCACAGGCCAGGCTTGAGGCCAGCGGTTGAGAAAGCAAGATAAGCTGGGTGTGGAGTGGCGCTTTCCCCATAAAGGCATGGAGCCCCGGCTCTGGTTTCTGATGTGGAAGTGGGAGACGCTTCAGGGTGCTAACTCTCCCGCTCAGCTGCAGCGTCGGGATGGGTGAGTTTTATTGAAATGCCCAGTATTTCACACAGCCTGGAGATGTAGGGCCAGAGCCTGGTGGTGGGCACCAGAGCCCCAGGCGGTGTGGGCACGTGGGGGAGGTGCAGTGGCAGGGCATGCTATGTGGCCCCTGTGGGACACCATGTGCCCTGAGTGCCCGGGCACAGGAAGGAACGTGCCCAGACAGACGCAGTAACTACCGCATAGAGAGGGGCAGCCTGCACTCCTCTCAGTGTCGCCCCTCAGCCCGGGCAGGTGCACAAGGGGGAGGGGAGCCCTGGTGCATCCTCTGCTTTCCCGACCCTGCCTGGCACAAGGCACAAGGGCCGGGGGCGCAGTGAGGTACATGCTGCTTTTCCTTTGAAACAGAGCAGCATTTCCCCCAGCAAGTGCATGCTGCAGCATGAGCCTGGCTAGCTAGGAGTCTGGCAGTGCCTCCTGGTGGGTAAAGAGTGCCCCCGGGGCCATGGGGTACCAGGAGCCTGGCGGGGATCCCCTGCCCAGTGCTCTGCTGGACCCTAGGCAGGAATCCTCCCGCCCTGCCCCAGGTACCTTTGGGCATTGGGGCCAAAATACTTTAGAACACAAAGGAACTAGCATAAGCCATGTTTTAAAAATGGGGAAACTGAGGTATGGTGCAGTGTAATGAGTTTTCCAAGGTCACAGGTCGAACTCAGGCCCTCTGTGTCTTAGACTATTACAGTGTGTGAACGGCTGCTAGCTGGCAGCGTCCCCGCTCCTCTGGGGCGTCAGGAGAAGGGGAGGCGTGTTTTCAAGGATGAGTGACTCCAGATTGGTATTTCACTTCAGTTCCACTTGAGTTCTGGCTTGTCAGACTCACTGAAATCCTTCTCCTTTAAAGCGTTAACCCTTTGCCTGCCATGAGGTTACGCCTCTCTCCTGTCTCTCACAAGGATACCTGAGATTGCTGACAGCGTGTCACAGTTACTTGGGCTGTGACATTGTCTGAATAATTTGGGTCCAGGCAGCTCCAAAAAGAAGGTGTTTCCAATGAAATCTGTCTGGGGATCATGTCTGGGCAAAGTGTTTCCATTGCAGCAGTGTGTTTCGGTGTGTCGTTTACACGGTGTTCTCTCTCTCTCTCTCTAATTCATTTGCACGTTTGTATCACGGTCACTTTTGGGGTTAGTTGTGGACTTTCTAACTTTGCAACACCACATGAATACAATGATGGCTGACAGAAAGCACGGTGCCGGACTCCAGTGCGGCTTTAGCCTGTTCTGGTTTGACACACACACACACACCCTGCCCGGCCCGCCCCACCCCGCCCCACCCCACAAAAAGCTACCATTTTGCACCTGTCATGGGCCGGCAGCAGCTATAATCAAACTTGGGACCTCTAGAGCTTCACACGTGAGCCTCTGCTGTAGGGTTCTCAACCTATTTACCATTGTGGGCTGCATATGCCGTGCTCTGCGTTATGTGGGCTGTAGCTACACAAGATGTAATACCAGGGCCGGGATAGATATACTTGGGGGCGGAGGGGGGGGCGTGAATGAGCCGGTTTCTGTCCAAGAGTCTGGATTGCTCTGGGCTGCTGATCCCAGCAAGGTCATTGTGAATCCCTGCGCTGAGTGCTGAAGGTGGCCTGGGAAAAGCATGTGTGGGGCGGGGGAGGGGTGTCTATGTTAATCCCGGCTGAAATAAATGGCCATGCCCTTGCTAGGGCAGCGCTTACAGTGCACCCCTCAGGGACCCGGCTCCATTTTGAACTCTTTTTGGCCAGGACTGTGGCCCCTGGCGACTCTGCCCACTTTAAGCCTGGCCTGAGCTGGGCCCACAGAACAGCTGCAGTGTCAGCAGCGTGTCCCCCTCTGGGCTGCTGGGCTGCAGTGCAGGGGGCAGCATGCCTGGTGTGGGGCACACAGCAGCTCTGCGCCCTGGGCCCCTCTCACCTGGCACTCATCTGAGGGGGGCAGAGCCCTGCCGGAGGCTGCCCAGCTGCTGTCTCTGTGTGGGTGAGTGGGCACTTCCCTCCGGCTGGTGGTAGTGACTGTGGACGGGGGGAGCTGGGACAGAGGGGGTTGCTCCGAGCAGCACTCCCCTTGCAGCGGTGCAGCACGGGGAGAGAGGAGGCAGCTCCTTCCCCACCACAGGGAGCGCTCCAGCCGGCCCTGACCCGCTCGGGACCCGGGAGCCAGGACATCGGAGCCGCAATCTTTGAATGGTTTTTACCATGCAGCTGGGTCCCAGCTGTGTGCTAATCGGGCCGGCTGCAGAGACGGAGACAGTGGCCGGGCCGGGGGAGAGGTGAATGGTGGGCTTCACCCCGTCTCCAGAGACTTGGGCCCACCCCGCCCATGCTGAGCCCCTTTGAACATCCAGCCATGTCCTGCGGTGCCTACCTGGGAGCTGAGCTCTTCTGAAAATCTGGCCCAGTAGTTGAGCCCTCTGAAAACTCTGGCCTTAGCGTCTAAGGGTAACATTTTCAAGAGTGGCTAAGTCACTTAAGTGCCTAAATCCCAGTGAGTTCTAGTGGGATTTAGGCACTTGTGAAACTCTCTCCTGGTCTCATGTCCAGCGGTTTCTGTCCCCTGCAGGGTTACAGTCCAGCTCTCTCCTGCTTCTGTCTGCGCTGTCCATGATGGCGCTCCTTGGTGTAGCCCCCGTGCAGGGCAACGGGGCCCTGGCCCACAAGAAGGTCGAGAGGGGTGAGTAGAGAACCCGTCGGAGAGCTTCTATCATCTGCCATATCCGAGATCAGGGCATCGTGGGCCTGATTCTTCTCCTCTCCCCCATGCCGGGGTCACCCCTAGATCCACTTATCCACTGAATGCACCTTCCCGCCCCCCCGCCAGCGCTGGGCCCAAAGAAACGCTGAGTTCTCCGAAAGGTTCGCAAGGCCGGCCTGCGCTAGTGAGCCCACTACTCCCATTCGCAGGCCTCCAGCGCCTGGGAATGGGCCAGCCGGGGTGGGGGAGGTGCTGCTCGACTGGCTGTTTGCTTTCCACAGCTTCGTTATCCCTTTCTCCGGTAACGGCTGCCAAGCCGCCGGCAGTGACTGAAGAGCGCTGGTGCCAACCGCAGGGCAGCGTGTGGGAACCAGGCACCCCCCCAAATTGGCTGGGAGTTCTACCCTTCCATCTCACCAACTCCTATACTAGGGCTAGCCCCGGCTAACAGCTGGGGATCTCTTGCTCATGCCTAGAAGCCTTGCCCCCAGAGTCCAGGCAGCAGGGAGAGCCAGTTCCTCCTTGTCAGGGGTTTTCATTCCCTTCTCCCCACACCTCCAACGGCTCTGGGAGCTGCTCAGGGGCTTGCCCAGGCAGGCCAGGGGCCGAGCCAGCTCCAGAGGTGGCCCTGAGCCCCTGCCCCCGCAGAGCTCAGCAGCTCCTCCCCCTTGGCTCAGCTATGGGGGAGGGGGCAGAGCTGGTGGGGCACACAGGGGGATTGTCTGGGGGGTAGGGGAGCTGGGGGGCTCAGGCTCGAGGAAGGACCCTGGGGAGGGGAGGGGCAGTATAACCACAGTGCTCTCATTCTACCAGGATAGTTCGGGACAATTTCCGCCCCAAAGACAAGCCCCTCGATAGGATGTCTGGAATTTTCAAAGGCGCCACAGGGAGTTGGGTGCCTAAATCCCACTGAATTCCAATCACAGTCGGGTGTCCAACTCCCTTAGGCTCTTTGAAAAATCCCATTTAAATTGTCACTGATGGGTTTCATAATTAACATTCGCTGAGATGGATCTGGCAGCATCTCCCCCACCCTCGCCAAACGATTTCTTCAGCAGTACGGACTCAGGGAGGATACAGAGCCTTGGTTTACACTTGACTCATCTCCTCAAGGTTTCTTCAAAACCAGCAGAGCAAGAAACTATTCTTATTTTATTTTATTGATGTAAGCAGAGTCAGGATGAGCTCTACCCTGACATCTGGTGGTGAATTATGGCGAGTGTGGAAAAGAACTCCAGGGGCTGATCTGGTTTGCATAGGCACACCCACTCGCCTGGCATGAAACAACAGCAACTCAAAGTGGTTACTTTGGCTGGTGTGGGATCTCCAGTTTCTCTGTTATTGGGGCAGGAAGAATAAAGTTTTGTTAACCTGATTCTGTGAATCAAGGCCAGTGGAACTGTTGTATGACAGAAGGACTGAGTGAGTCCTTCACCATTACCTAAGTAGCACTTACTTGACAAGGGGCATGGGTTACAAAACCCAGTGAAGGGAGAGAGGATGTGAACAGGTATTTATATGTGATGGTATGGGCCCTCTTTGAGGGTTTGAAACATCAATTGTACTACTTCCTTTCTCCACTGTTGAATGTCAGAGTTAACTTTGATTTCATTAGGAGTCTAATTACATACTGCTGAGCTGAATTTACTTTGGGCCAATGGTGCACTAGCACTGGGGTTCCCCTGAAATCACAGAAGAGCTAAAGTTATTAAGAGCTGAGATCACTGAGACTGTGTTAACTAGTGGGGGAGCCTGAAGGTGTATTGCTAAGCGGCTGGCAGAGCAGCTAGCAGAGTGGAGCCTCACGGGATGGTTGGAGCTGAGTGACTCACAGGTCGGTGAGCAGGGCGGAGCGGCTGGAGCAGCAGCGAGCAGAGCGGAGCCTTGTAGGAGCAGCCCAAGGAATGGCTGAAGTGGAGCAGAGCTGAGCGGCTCACAGGTCGGTGAGCAGAGCGGAGCAGCTGCTAGAGCAGTTCGTGGACGGCGGGAGCGGCTCGTGGAGAAGGCTGCGTTGGAACCCCACGGAGAGGCAGCCGGATCACGTAAGGTGCCCCTTAACACCCTGCGTGCTTTCCCCTCCCCCCCGCCCGCTTGAACTCTGGGGCTGCACTGACCAGAGACAGAGACTTTGGGGGGTTGTTGGACTTTTGGGACTTTGGCGATCCTTGTGTTGCTGGACCCAAGAGACTTTGGGGTTGTTGGACTTTTGGGACTTTGGTGATTCTTGGGTTGCTGGTTTCAAGAACCAAAGGGAAAGGACACAGCCCAATTTGCTGGGGTGGGTTTTTTTGCTCATGAAGCCTGTTTGTGGTGTTTTTCCAATTTAATGCTGATGTTGTTTACCTCATGTTATTAAACATATTCTGTTACACTCAGACTCCGTGCTTGCGAGAGGGGAAGTATTGCCTCTTAGAGGCACCCAGGGGGTGGTATGTAATTGTCCCAGGTCACTGGGTGGGGGCTCGAGCCGGTTTTCAATTGTGTTATTGAAACGGAACCCCTAGATACAGAACCCGGCCCTTGTTGCTGCCAACTTAGATGGGCAGAAGGGTTACATTGGTAAAATGAAAGTGTAAGATCTGGAGCCGGATTCTGTGGCCAGGAATGGCCGGGGCGGATTCTGTGGCTGTAGTATTGTGAAATACACAGGACCTGCCTCTAAAAACCCAGGCTCCAGTTACCACAGGCTGATTTGAGAGAGCTAGCTAGCGCTCTCTCTCCCCCCCCCACCTGCCCCCTTAACCTGATGTTCGTGGCATTTCAGGGTTCCCCAAAGACTGCAGCAACATCCCCAGGGACAGCCCCAGCGGGGTCCATGTCATCCAGCCGGCAGGCTCTCCCCCTCGAGTGGTGTGGTGTGACATGGACACCGAAGGCAAAGGCTGGACCGTTGTCCAGAGAAATTCTTACAACACAGAGATCACCTGGAAGGAGTCCTGGAGCACCTACAAGTATGGCTTTGGGAACGTGCAGCAGGATTACTGGCTGGGCAACGTTCACGCGGCAGAACATCTACAAGGTCCGCTTTGTCGTGGAGGACAAATCCAACAACACCCGCTACGCAGAGTACGACATCATCAGTGTCGAGGATGAGCCCAGCGGGTACCCTCTGAGGCTGGGCAGGTACTCTGGGGACGGCGAGGTCTATCTCACCACCTACCACTCCGGCCTGGGGGGCATACACGACAACATGAAGTTCAGCACAAGTGACAAGGATCAGGACCAAACCAGTGGGAATTGCGCAAGTAGCTATGGATGCTGGTGGTACGACAAGTGTCAGAACGTCCTGCTCAATGGGAAATTCTACATCTACTGGGCAGGGTTCTGTAAGAGTGGGGAGTGCAAGTCTTCCCTCATCCTGGTTAAGCCAACAGACGTGTGCTGGGTCCGGCAGGAGGAGCCCATCCTCCTTGGGTGCCAGCGCCGCTGAGAAGGGGAGACCATATTAGATCAGACACTGAGCACCATCCCCCACCTAATCAGTGCAGACCCTGCAATGCCTCCACTCTGCTCACCCCCTTCCCTGTTGGCTTCTGCACGGTAAATCCCCTGGAATAAACGCTGAGAGCTGACCCCGCCGGTGCGTTCGAATGACACGAAGAGTGTGATTGGTGTGTATAACTGGACCCCCGCTTCCACTCTGCCTCGCTGGAAGCCATGTCACTCACTACGACTTTAGACCCACATTTACCTCTGCTTCTCCCAGCCCTGCCACTGCCCCTTGGCATTAGTGATCAATGAATCATGACACTGGATTTCTAGCAACTGTCATTGAGCATTTAAATGGGGGATGACTCAAAGCCAGGACTTTACATCTGAATCCTGCATGTATTAGCAGTGGTGAGTTTGGGTTCAAAAACCTGGCCTCTGTGTTTTTAATAAATATGGTTATTACATGAGAAAACATTGCAACAGTAATTAGTTGCTGATAAACCACTGAGATTAGATAGACGTGCAACGAAACCACACAATAAAGATATTGGTGTCCCTCTTCAACCCAAGGGGCTAGTCAAAGTTTGGGGCCCTGGGGATGTTCCAGTGGGGAGCAGAAATTGGCAGTGGAGTCTGGTAATTTTTTGATGTCTTGTTTATTGACAAGGAACATACAGAGTCCTGCTTCTCCAAACACAGCAGGAACCAACAGCAGGGATTAGCCTCCCTGCTCTCAGCTCCAAGCCTCTTTAGCCAGCACCTGGCCCAAAAGCTCTCTATGCTCCTCCCACGATCACACCATGCTGACAGGCTCTGCTCGACTTTCCTGCTCTGCCTCCGTGTCCTGGCTGCACTGCCCAGCTTGTCTCTTTCACACACGCACCAGCTCAGAACAATGCTCGGTGGCATCCTCTGCCCACCTGGGGCTAGTTTCTGTGCACACGACATCATGGCTTGTTCTACACGAGGCCCCCTTACCTGTTGCTTCCAGCTGTCTTAAATGAAGAGTGCATCCTCACAGCTGTGTCAATGAGATTTTAACTCCACCCATAACATGGTATAATCCAGCTCCTAGCAGTGTATTTATCTGTCAGGCTGACGTCCTCTGAGCATCTCTGAGCATTTCCTGCCTGTTTGGCTTCAGTCTTCACTTCAATCAAAGTTCATTGTGACCAGATGCTGAACACCATTAATGCTAACAGCCAGGGGCAGGAGCACCCCGAACAGGGAAAGAACAGGCTAAAGAACAAGTCAGCTGGGCCTGATGAAGTTCACCCTCGGGCAGGGCTCCCAAATCGTGGGCTGTAGCCCAAAGATGGGCCATGACGTAGTCTTGGCTGGTCCACTGGCAGGGGTGAAGATGGGGGTGAATGTGAAGGGGCATTGCCCCCCCCCAAACTGCATCTTTCCATTCCCCTCCTGACCATGGCCCTTCAGTGCATCCCCAGGACACAAGGCCCTGTCTAATTGGCCTTCCTGACAGATCCTGCGTGGACAGCGTGCGTAGGAGGGGCTTTGGGGGCAGGTTTGGAAAGAGGGATGTTTTCAGGGGGAGGGAAGCTGGGAGCCGCTGAGGTGCAGCTGGAAGGTTTCCTCCTCCCTCCTCAGCATCTGGGGTGCAGACAGGGGGGAGGGGGTTGCTATTTTGCAGTTGGGAGTATCAGGGACCCCGCCCCCCCCCCATGCACTAAGCTGTCCCCTCCATCTCGGTTGCTGGTGGTGAGGTGGGGGTGTGCTGTTTTGCAGTGGGGGAGCGGGGGATCCCCCTGCCCAGGGCACTGACCTCTCCCCTTCCCGCCTCCCATTTCCGCTGTCTGTGCTGGGAGCCACCCCCACCCCCCACTCTGCCCATTGCAGGCTGCGCTTGGTGCCCTCCCCAGCCAGCCATCCCTCGCCAGGCTGGAGCATGACGCTGCAAGCGGGGACATCCTCAGCCTGTCCCGGGCAACCAGCTCGCTCAGCCGTTTTGCTGACTGGGGGCTCCCTGCCAAACCCAGGGTTCCCCTGCACCATTCCCCCTACTTGGGGTCCCACCTACACCCCAGCTCCCCCCTGAAACATGGCTACCCCTCCCCTTCCAAAACAACCTGAACTCTTCATACGCCACAGCCCACCCCCGCCCCTCCCCATGAGCCACCTGGCAGCAGTGCTCTCCATCGGACCAAACTGCTCTCCGTGTCGCCCTCCCACCCCCACCCCCACCCCCACCCCCCAGGGCCAGGCTGGCGCTCTCCGGGGCTGGACCCCGTCTGTGACTGGGGTTTCAGCACTCCTGCTTCACAGATGTATACAGAGCACTGTTAGGGCTTTCAGGAGTCAGAGGTGCCAGCAGAGCAGGTTGTACGTTAAAGCAGCGAAGGCAGTTGGGGGGCAGAGGAATTGGGTGCTTTGCCATTGCACTTGATCAGCTCAATTTGAAAATTCTTTCAAAGGAAATCCAGATGTATACATCTGACTGGGGTACATGTACACACATACACACGCATACTCATGTGCACATACACGTACACACATGTACACATACATATATATACAGACGTACACATACACACACATACGCTGTCCCTGGAGCGCCCCAGGATGTGACTGACGGGGTGGCTGGCTATTATGGAGGAACAAAGGGGTTAGGAGAAAATAATCAAGAAGAACTTTTGCTGAAAATGCAAACCTAAGCTGGAAATCTGTGCAGGGCTGGGCTCAGCGAAAATGGTCTTTTCAGCTGTTCTTATTAACCGTAGTCTTTACTTCCTGGTTTGCGTCGGACCCAGGCAGGAGACTGGGCTGCTCTCAGCTGTAGAAGCCATTGAAATGAGCCAGGTCGGAATGAGCCAGGCCCTCAGAGCCTTCTGCCACCAATCGCCCCAGCAGTCACTGATCCACACCAAACCACGTCCTTCCAGTCAGGCAGTTTCATATGCACACGTCAAACCCTTGGTTTGCCACTCAGACACCACGGTGATGGGCACAGTAAGGACCGAGAGATGCTAAACAGGCAGACAGACAAGGAAATAGTGGCCCTGCCTACAGGTGTGTGTGTGGTGCAAACGGATGAACACCAGTTGCTGGCTGAAGGCACAACCTGAATTCCCGCATCTCCTGTCTGTCAGCTATCGTTCGTTTGGCAGCCTGAGCTCCGATTTCTAATGCAGCATTTTGCTCTGGCCCATTGTGGTTCTCATGTCCGAGGGCGCCTTGGCCCCTGGTATCAGGAGCGGTGCTAAGGAGGCTGCTTTTCAAAGGTCCTTAAGTAGAGTTGTCAACTTTCTACTTGCACAAAACCAAATGCCCTTGACCCAACCCCTTTCATGCCCTTCCCCAAGGCCCCACCCCCATTCACTCCAGCCCAGCCCAGCTCCCTCAGTCGCTCGCTCTCACACCCTCACTCACTTTCACTGGGCTGGGGCTGGGGGTTGGAGTGCAGGGAGGGGGTGAGGGCTCCGGTGGGGATGCGGGCTCTGGGATTGGGCTGGAGATTAGGGATTTGGGGTGCCAGAGGGGGATCCAGGCTGGGGCAGAGGGTTGGGGTGCGGACTCTGGGAGGGAGTTTGGGTGCGGGAGGGGGCTCAGGGCTGGGGTAGGGGATTGGGGTGCGGGTGGGGGTGTGGGGTCTGGGAAGGATTAGGGTACAGGAGGGGGTTCCGACCTGGGGCAGGGGGTTGGGGTGCCGGGTTGAGGTCTGGGAGGGAATTTGGGTGTGGGAGGGGGTTCCGACCTGGGNCGGGTGTGAGGTCTGGGAGGGAATTTGGGTGTGGGAGGGGGTTCCGACCTGGGGCAGGGTTTCTGGGTGCGAGCTCCGGACAGGCGGCGCTCAGTCGGCTCCTGGTTAATGGCACACCGGTGCTAAGGCAGGCTCCCTGCCTATCCTGGCTTCGCAGGGCTCCCAGAAGTGGCCAGCACGTCCCTGCAGCCCCTAGGAGGAGGCATGGCCAGTAGGGCTGGCTTTAGGAAGTGCGGGGCCCGATTCGAACAGTTTCGACGGGGCCCCGGCAGGGATGACTAGAAAAAACCACGTAAAAAAACATGTGGGGCTTGTACTCACCGGGCGGCGCTCCTAGTCTTCGGGTCTTTCACTCGCTCTGGGTCTTCGGCGGCACTGAAGGACCCGCTGCCGAAGTGCTGCCGAAGACCCAGAGCGAGTGAGGGACCCGCTGCCGAAGTGCCGCCGAAGACCCGGAGCGCCACCAGGTGAGTAAAAATTAAAAAAGAGCCTCTAGCCAGGGAAGGGATTCTCGGCCACTTCTTTCTCCCCTCCCCTCTGGCGGCCCTGCCACTGGGCGCGGGGCCCTCTTAGGCGCGGGGCCCGAATCGGGGGAATTGGTGGAATTGGCCTAAAGCCGGCCCTGCGTGTGACCAGCGACTCATCTCTCGCTGACCTTAATACTTTTCCTCCTTTCTGGGACCTCTGAAGAGCACTTAGTCTGCGCTGGTCTCTCCACCTATGCAGACTAGAGAGCACTTCAGTGCTCTCACCTCACCTGAGATATATGCCCCAGAGTCTTGTTGGGTGCACTGGGGCCAGACAGATGGCAGCTGATTGCAATGAGAACCTTGTTGAACAATAAGAACAGTGCAAGAGCCACCCTAACTGCGTGGATACAAAATGTCTATGTGCATCCGATCTGCAGATAGGTTTGCAGGGCTCTAACCAGGGGCACTCTCCCTGGAAGCCCCTCGAGGCTGAGGGGTTCCTCTCCCGCCCTAGGTGTTGCAATCACACTCCGCAGAGATTGGGAGCAGCTGGTCTGAGGACCACCCACTATTTCGCATCCCTCCTAGGCTTGTCCTAATACGCTGCCCGTAGCTTGCACGAGATCTCGGGAAGCGGAAGGCGACTGAGTCGCAGAGGGTCCTGGGAGTTGTAGTCTTTTGTACGAGACTGACCCATAGGCGCCCCGCTCCTTAGCCCAAGCTAGGAACTACAACCGGCGCCGAGGTCGTTGTTCCCCCGCTAAGATGGCGGCTCCCTTGGTGCTGGGGATTCTGGTGGCCGTCACGGTCCGGGCCGTGTTGTACCGATCTAGCCTGGCCGGGTTCATCTCCGAGCGGGTCGAGGTGGCGTCCCCTTTAAATGCCTGGAAGCGAGGTGAGACCTGCGGGGTAGCAGGCCCCCGCCCGGCCGTGAGGGAGCAGCCTCCCCTACCCTCCCCTGCACCCTTCTCTCTCCCGGGTCCGGCCCGGTCCGGCCTTCCCCCGTGTCCCGGGCTCGATGAAGGGGCTGCGAGCCCTTGCCCCGGCCCGAGGCGAGCCCTGCAGGGCCGTGCGCCTCCCTGACAGGACTGTCGGTTAACAGGGGTCCCGAGCGGCGCAGCGCTTTGCAGACAAGCAGCGTGACAGGCCCCTGCCAGCAGGACTTCCTGGGCCGGGGGGTTGGTGCTAAGTTGCGAGGGGCCAGACCAGAGGTCGGCAACCTTTTAGAAGTGATATTCTGAGACTTCATGTATTCACTCTACTTTAAGGTTTCGTGTGCCAGTTATACATTTTAATGCTTTTAGAAGATCTCTTTCTCTAAGTCTATAATATATAACTAAACCATTGTAGTATGTAAAGTAAATAAGGTTTTTAAAATGTTTGAGAAGCTTTTTTTAAATTAAGTTAAAATGTAGAGCCCCCGGACAGGTAGCCAGGACCCAGGCAGTGTGAGTGCCACTGAAAATTGGCTCATGTGCCGCCTTTGGCACTCATGCCATAAGTTGCCTACCCCTGGGCTAGAGCCTGCAAGATATGGCTCTCTCGAGCTGGAAACCAGCCTGTGTGTTTGTAGCTGGGTGTGAACCCTTGGCATGGGAGTTGAGATGGGCTCAAAGTACTCCCTGTAGGCAGGAGGCCGAGGCTCTTCCCAGAAGCAGGAGCCCTTGTACTGGAGCTGGAAGTCTCAGAGTAATTTCCTTGTTTCTGGTTCTTCTTATAAAACCCGATTCAGTGGCCAAAAGAGTCTTGATGCAGTCTCTTCCTTCCTGGTCTGGAACAGCTTGTGAGCCCCACCTCAGAACAGGCCAGTGTTTAGAGAGCTCTCCTGGAGGTGGAAAACCCTGTTCAAGTCTTTTCTCCCCCTCTGGCTGCGAGGAGGGGAGACAAATTGAACCTGGGTCTCCCACATCCCAGGTGAGTGCTCTAACCATTAGGATTAAAGTGTTAAGGTGGGCAGCACCACCTCTGCCTGCTATTTTGTGTGGCGCGTGAGAGATGCCTAACTCCGGGAAAGCCTATATTACAAAATTAAGTTGACTTAAGTTACGTTGACATACGGTCGCCCTGGGCTGAAAGCTGGAGCCGTGGGCTGACGTAAACAACGCAGTGTCTACGCTGACACTGCATCAACCTCACTACATCAACCTAAGCACGATCCCTCTCTCGGAGGTGGAGTTATTAGGTTGGTGACTTACATCAGTGGGAGCAACATTGTAGTGTAGATGCTTGCGGAGTTGTTGACCTAACTCTGCAGTATAGACCAGGGCTTGTTCTCGGAAGAAACGGTTTAGACACCTAAGCTGCCTGACTCCAGGAGAGGGGTTCCTGGTTGTGGATCCCTAGCAGAAAGAGGTGGCTAACTCTGGCTGAGAGAGGAGAGTTTTAGGATATACCCCTCTTCTTGACATCTTCCATTGGCTGGCCAAGGTGGGAAGCCACAAAGCTTGCTGGCTTTTATGGATTGCATTCTATAGGTGCCTGTCTCTTCCCATTCGGAGCCTAGGTGCCTAACTCAGGCTTTGTGGATCCCACTGTTGTTCCAGTGATTTTTCTAATGCCTAAAAGTTAAGCACCACAACCTCAGCATTGCAACACCTAAGTCTCTTTGTGGCTCTGAGCCCATATTCTTCAAGATTTTACAACTAGTAGATTTCATCCTCTCTCACCTATTTTTTATTCATATATTGGAAGAGTAAAACAAGCTTTCCTGCTTTTTCAGCTCCTGGTTGGCTTCTTAACATTGAATGAAATAACCTTTGAACTAAACTAGTTGAATAAATGGAAATGAAGAAAATATTTTCTGCACCTGTGGAAGATGATAATGCTGTCCAAACCTGGTTTAGCACTTCACTACACTGGTTCCAGGTGCTTAGCCAGTGACTTCCACTAGTTCAGTGGTTTGACTTTCTTTAAAACCTCAGCAGCAATCATGTACAGCTTAATGTTATTTTTCTTTAATTTTAATGATTTTAAGAATACAGTAAATGTAGGCCTTAACAAGTTGTCTTAGTTTCATATTTAATTTTAAATTGCTTTGTTTTTAAAATTACAAGGAAGATTGTGCTTGGCTCCAGGCTGGAGCTTGCTCAGTGCAGCTGGAATCTTTTGGAAATTTAGCTGTAAAGCTCTAGCAAGTCCTTACTGAACATGTTTTTTCAAAGGCTTATAACTTGGCCAACTGGTTCAACAAAAGACACATCCCTGACACTAAGGCTCTGCTGCCAAATTTCAAGACCGTGCATTAAAGCAGTGGTTCTCAAAGCCAGTCTGCCACTTGTTCAGGAAAAGCCCCTGGTGGGCTGGGCCGGTTTGTTTACCTGCCGCATCCGCAGGTTCGACCGATGGCGGCTCCCACTGGCCGTGGTTTGCCGCTCCAGGCCAGTGAGGGCTGCGGGAAGCAGCACAGGCTGAGGGATGTGCTGGCCGCCCTTCCTGCAGCCCCCATTGGCCTGGAGCGGCGAACCGTGGCCAGTGGGAGCCACGATCGGCCGAACCTGCGGGTGCGGCAGGTAAACAAACGGGCCCGGCCCGCCAGGGGTTTTCCCTGAACAAGCGGCGGACCAGCTTTGAGAGCCACTGCACTAAAGCATGGAGATGAGAACAGCCATATTGAGTCAGACCAGTGATCCATCTAGCCCAGTATCCTGTCTTCTGACGGTGGCCAGTGCCAGATGCTTTAGCGGGAATGAACAGAATAGGGCCATTTTGAGTGATTCCATCCCCAGTCATCCAGTCCCAACGTCTGCAAGTTGGAGGTTTAGGGACACCTGGAAAATGGGATTGCATCCTTGATTATCTTTGCTAATAGCCATTGATAAGAATACAGAGTTTCTCAAAGAAAAGGTCACAGGAATTTTTTAATGTGGGAAAAACTACATATTTTTTCAGAAGCCTCACTCTTGGAAACAGCTGAACCATTTTAGCTGAAATTTCCTCAAAACATTCAACCTGAAGTATGCACCCATCATGGAAAATTTCAGCCCAAATGCTTGTGGTTTGGCCAAGTTGTAAGCAACTGGAAACAGGGTCTTATAATGGGAAGTGATGGGCAGCCTTAAAAATAGGCAGTGCTACCAGCCCCACCTGTAATAATTATTAATATCATTTTTTTATATTGTGTACATCTGGTTTAGGACTGTAAAAGTGACATTTAGGGCTGTCCCATGTCTCTCTAGCCAAATACAGTAGTTCCCTTCAAAATGTAGTTTCCCTTCAAGATGTGCAACTTACTAATGGCTTGATGCCTGCTTAGGGAATGGAAGATTTTATCAGCATGGACTAGGTATTAGTTTTGTGGGTGTGGCTGTTATTTCAGAAGAAATGTAATGTGAGAAAATCAGAGACAGTAGCATGCCTTATCAATCAGACACATGACACATTTTGTCTGGTGGCACCTTAAAGACTAACAGATTTATTTGGGCATGAGCTTTCGTGAGTAAAAACCTCACTTCAAGCTCATGCCCAAATAAATCTGTTAGTCTTTAAGGTGCCACCAGACTCCTTGTTGTTTTTGTAGATACAGACTAACACGGCTAGCCCCTGATACTTGACACATTTTGTGTACAATTAATTGAAAAACATCCCAACTGTAATATTTTTAATTGCCTGAAACAAATGGTTAAATCATACCATGTGGTGTCAATTTTGACACATTTGTGTGGTAGAAATAAACCAGAAAACACCTAACTCTAGTTGCTCTGTCAGTTTTCTGTGATCTGTTCAGAAATTCATTTTGAAATTCTTATGATCACAGATATTTTAAAACCTATAAATCTACCATTGTGAGATTTGCTATGTCTCCGGTCCACAGAATCCTAATGTGGATATCTTGTGTGTTTCAGTTGTCGAAGGGCTAGCTTTGCTGGATTTGGGTGTCTCGCCCTATTCTGGAGATGTCTTCCATGAAGTAAGTGACTGTGTTTCATTTTTCTTTGGTAATAGTTCATATTATCTTATATACTTACACAGTGCCTTTAAATGTCCAGCTATACGTGTGTGTGCTACTATGTGAATTTCAAAAAATAAATGACTTGATTTATAAACTTCAGAATCATGTAGTTGTCTGTGTAACAAATATATGCAGTGAGTAGCCCTGCTACAAAGTAGCGTTCATGACAGCACAGCTGGCTGTTGCAAAATTAATTGACATTGTAACTGGTGATTATTACTGCATATGCAAAATTAAAACCAGGGGAATTCATTAGCTGCAAATATTCTGTTCACATGCAAATTTTCCTAGCAGAAAAGAGATAATAGAAATGCAGATATTGGTGTTATTGGCAGTCTGAACAGAATTGTTCCGGACAGAATTGTTTTCATTTTCTAAACATAATGCATTAGTGTATCAAGACAAGAAACAAACATCAGGTTATGACACTCTTCACAGGAGTCATCAACATATCGGTGTTGGGTTATCCGTGATCATGCCTGTGCTGTGTGTCATCCAGGCTAGCACTAGTAACACTGGTACGGTTATTGGGTGATGTGCTCCTACATGTCCCTACATTTTGTAGTAATATCAATACCAGCTTATCACGGTGCTCTTCCTGCTCCTCCACGTGAGGGCCTTCATCTTCCAAGCACTTACGCATCTGAGAAAATTTGTGCACATGAGTAGTTGCATGTGGACACTGCAGCCAGGAGGTGTGATTCCTAGCATGGGCAGACAGACCCACGCTAGCTCAGCTTGAGCTAACATGCTAACAATAGCATTGTGGATGTTGCGGCACTGGCAGCGGCTTGGGCTAGCTGCCTGAACTTGGACCAGTGGATTGGGTGGGCTTGGATGTGGGCGGCTAGTCTGAGCTGCCACCCATGCAACAACATCCATGCTACAGTTTTTAGCATGGTAGCTCAAGGTGAGCTAGCACAAGTCTGTCTACCCATGTTGGGAATCACACATCCCAGCTGCAGTGTAGATACACCAGCAAAGCTAATATGTGTAAATGCTTGCAAGATCAAGGCTATGGTCAGCTGGAGGAGAAGGATTCAGAAATAAACCTGTGGTGCCAGCGTCAATGTAGTGACACTCTATAAACTGATTAATTCATTGCCTTATTAGGGCAACATTTTCTTTCCTTTTTAATGGCCTGATTTTGTGAATGCTACTGAGCATAGCTCTTAATGTTGTGAGTATTCTCAATGAAGTAATTACTACTTCTCATGGTACTAAGAGTTTGCAGGATTGGGGCCTGAGTTTGTAGGGGATTGACAAGATTTGACTGTGTCTTTCTCTTTCACTCTCTTAGACCCCGTTAATAATATACTTGTTTCATTTCCTGATTGAATATTCTGAGTTGGTGTTCATGGTAAGTTTTGCTTCAATCTTTTTAAAAAACAAAACAACCCATTCCAGGAATGCCCTTCTTTTTAAAAGCAAAAATATATTTAATTTTTTTTAATTATTGATTTTTATCCACCAAATCCTTAGCCCAGCAGAGGGATCATTGAGATCAGTGAGGTGTTGAGTGTGCTCAGTTCCCACAGCTTCCATTCACGTGGGTGAGAATTAAGGGCAATCAGCAGTTTTGTAGATTAGGCCCCTAATGAGCCCAAGAGATGTTTAGAAAGGAAGACATGTCTATACATATGCATGCTCAGTTTGTACCTCCCTCTCCCTCCAAAAACTAATCTTCATTAGAACTTCCTGCCTGGCTAAATGTCATCAAGGGGAAAAACGGGGGCTTGACACAAACCCTTAACACTGACCTGAAAAGGTAAGGGCGGGGGAGTTTTGTGCCCTATAGCAGTGGTTTTTAATCTTTTTTTCATTTGTAGATCCCTAAAAAATTTCAAATGGAGTTTTGGACCCCTTTGGAAATTTTAGATATAGTCTGCTGACTCCCAGGTTGAAAACCACTGCCCTAAATAAATAGGTACAAACTCTGGTTTTCCATTGCAAGTGACCTTTAGTGAAGAATGTAGAGATTATACTTTCAAATTGTGGGCTTCTCATTGAAGTCAATGACAATGCTCTGGGGAGTTCAGTGGGAGCAGAAGCAGGTTCTGTCTGAGCACGTTAGAATTAAAAACACCTATGTGTGACGGTAAATTATTTTGTCTATTGCATAATACAAATAAACAAAAATCACCCAGCTAATTTGCATCTATTCTCTGCAGCTCTGATGACAAAGGCAATCTAGCACCTCTCACAAGGGCTACAAATTGATTATAACACATGTATGGCAACCATTTCAAATTATTTGCTATGAGCCCTAGACAATTGGTACTGTTATCTGGTGAGCAGTGGGTCAGTTCAGAAGGCTGCTCTTCCGGTTCATTGATGAACATGTTCTTAGCCACATGTGCAGTGTCTAACATGCTGTCTCTGCTGTGGCTAGATCAGTGGTCTGTAATTCTTGTCGGCCACTTGATGAGAGACCTCCTATTTTGTGAACAATTTCTCCTCTTCCAGTTCCCCACTTCTTGCTTCTCAGAATATTCACTTCTCTGTACCCACCAGGAAGGGCTTAAAGAAACACTGCTACTTCATGGGCCATAGCTTAAAAGCCACAGGGCTAGAATCTGTAAAGATGTTTCCACCTCACACCCTGAACTATTACCAATAGTTACTATGGTGAATGTTCAATTCAGAGTATTGGCACAATATCTCAGCTTTCTGTGGTGGTTGCATTTGCTACTGTTTTCCTTGTTTGAGTGACCAGTCAGTCTTTGTCTGCCTTCCTTTCTTTAGATAACTGATGTGCTAACTGCTGTTGCCCTCTACTTGGCCGTCCAGGACTTCAACAAAGTTGTGGTAAGCAGACTTGCAGTATCTTCCGGTCCTTGTTCTCTCGACAAGTGCAAGTCCAGGTCTACTCAGACAATGCACTTATCGATATCTATTGATTAGCAATAGCTACGAAATCAGCAAAAAGGTCAGAAAACATGGATGCAGAATGTGGGTGAGCCAACATGGACCCTGTTAACTTCTGCTGTTACGTGTGTTTCACAGGGGGTGGCTTCTCAGCATGATGTAGGTATTGTGGTGTTACTCAAGTGAATGTAATGGCTGTGCACATCATAGTTTTAATGAGGATCTCACATCCATACCTCCTTTTGTCTGAAAGGATCTTCAAGCATTTGAGAAACTGATGTTGAAGTATACCTTGGGATCAGGTCAACCACCAGGGAAATGCAGCCACTTCTGGGGTGAAATGTGGCAGCTGGCTCACAATGCACATTAATGAGATGCAATAATTTAAGACAGGAATTGAGGACTCCTTTTCAGTTGTAATAGGAATTTTAAGTGTGCAAAACTAATTACTGTTGTAGGAATTTGGCATGACATTGGGGCTCTCATTCTTAGGCCTGTTCGCACTACAGCTTTTAACCAGTTACTCACATGGCTGGCTTTGTGTCCACATGCAGCATGGTTAATTTACAGACCAAAAAGTACCTAACAGTAACTATAAGGTTTATTAGCCTTAAAGAAAGTTGTAGTTTGAGTTCACATAATCCAGAATGGTGGAGGATCGATAATTCTGCTGCACTGGGCAAGAAATCTGACACCAGAGTGATTTAATCCCTACCATTCCCTTCAAAATATTAATAAATGGAATTTGAAGCTAGTGACTCTCCCTGAGGAGGGTGTGCATTCTTTCATAAATAACTTAATTGAGGCAGACTTTGCAAATAGAAGACTCTCTGTCTGTAATGGCAGCACAGTGTTCCCTAGTATCATGCTGGGACATTGATTCATTACCAATTTAAAAGGAAGGGTACTACCATTTTCTGCAGCACCTATGTGTTCATTGGCAATCTCCCATCTAAGCAGGGAGCTGGCCTCACCTTGCTTAGCTTAGGAGAGCTGAAGGAATAATAGCAAAAGGTGCTGTAGCTCCTGGTGTCTAAAACTCCTCACCAGTAAGACAGTTCTTCAAACTGTCTGTGGGACACTTCAGTAGATTTACAGATCACCTTTTTCACTTCTCTGGAGAACATATATTTTTAGTGGGGGATATATGAAACGTATTTTGGGTGCCCAGAGGAGATCTCTGACAGATGCTCTGAAGCAACGGGCATACACTGAGGTGCACAATCCTGAGTATAGCTTAGTGAATGACTTTGTTTGTGTAGGACTTAGATGTTACATTGGGGGTAAAGTTCACCATTCTTTGGTGACAATGCAGGATTTAGAGAGTGCACAAAAGCTGCCGTGTTGCATTTGAAAACACACTGGGCACTCAAAATGTACATAGAAATTACTCTTAATAACTAATTCAGTAACTCCCTCATTTCACACACAAATTGAGCAAATGTCACTATTGCTGTTACTAGGGGCAACAAAATAAACTAAACTGGAAGCTATTTTGGAACTATGAGCTGGAAAAGCCTTAGGAAATTGTCCAGGAAGTGCAAACACTTTGTTTTTATTTGAGCTCTTATATCTCCGCAGTGCCTCTTCTGACTTCCCTGACTTGACCGTAAAATCCGAGTCTGGCATTCATTCATGTCTCTGCAACTTCAAGCAGAATGGTTTGGGTCAGGCAAAGTCAGTAGGGAGGGGAGTCAGAATTGGGCTTATTAAGCAAACCTTTGTTCTTCCTTAAGTATAAGGTGACTAGCATCTCTACATAGACATCATGGTGATGGACATGGTTGCAGACCCTAGATAGATACAATGTATTTCCATGTCTGACAGCTTTCGGTCATTCTCTCTTGTTCAGTTTAAAAAGCAAAAACTCCTAATGGAACTGGATCAGTATGCATCAGATGTGGCCGAACTCATCCGGACCCCGATGGAAATGCACTACATCCCCCTCAAAGTAGCACTGTTGTAAGTATTGCTTCTTGCAAGCAGATGCAAGAAACTTAGATTCCAAATCCTTCCATGTTTTAATTTTTCTATTTAGGGGTTTCAGCATCTTAGTTAAGTATTCTCTTTAGTTGCTTTCTCTTTCCTGATACACAGAAAAAATGTGCCAAGCACTGTATCTCCATAGTCAAGTAACAGAAAGCTAATGCTTCTCCAAATTTATGTTTCACATAGTAAAATAAATTTTTCAACCCCTTTCTTTTGGGATTGACAATGTACAGTCTCTAATATGGAGCGATTGTAGTCTCTCTGTTGTTTAGATTTCTGTTGAAAGCCCAATTTTGCCCATCTTCTAACTTCTTCAAAACTAAACCAGTGCATCCAAAGTGTCTGTTGTGTTCCCCTTTTAGAAGAGAACTTTTTTTTGAAAGTTTGGGGGTAATTGGGCAAGGTGTTCCCAGGGCATGACTGTTTTGAAAACCCAGAAATTATTTTTAAGGATCTTGAGGTACTCAGTTTCCACCTAGTTAATTTTAATAACATCCCTCTGAGGCATTATAAGAAACCCCATTATTCAGACCACATGCTCTAAGTTTTTGAAGTAAGTAAAGCTCTAATTAAAACAAACAGTATAGGAGGCAGGTATTCAAAATCAAAAGAAACACATCTGTCTTTCCTGATCTGAATAAATCAGATAAACCTGGAGTCTGGAATTAATCAAAAGGGATCTGCCTCTTGGCTCTCCCTTACCATTGATGTCCTTTGATCAGAAGAAGGATTTTCATAAGAGAAACATGAATGATTCTTTCCTGTCCTGATATGAATTATATAGGTCAGTAAACCACCACCACCCCACCTCAGGTGAGAAAGCTGAAGCTTTCCTCTTTTTTTCTTTTTTTTTTTTTAAACAAATTAGACTATTTCTCATTTTTATTACACTTGGTGCACAATATCACAAAGGAATACTGGAATTGTATCTTAGCATAGCCTGGTATTTGAAGTAGCCATTAACTTCAGGCGTATGAAAAGGCCAACCTCAGACTGCGAGAACCCAGTAGTATGATAAATATTCATAGGAGAGAACAGCTGGCAAGTCATAATCCGCTCTCCTGTCTCCAAGGACTGACATGTTACAATGGAGGTTGGTTGATCTGCTGTCTTGCTTATTGAATCAATAATGTATCAGAGCGTTTCTTTGCTCCTTGGAGCCCAGTTAAATTAGACCGCTGCATCATTCATTTCAAATTTTCAGAGAAGAGCTGGTATCTCTAAAGTATGGTTGCACTCTGAAGAGTGACTCTCAAAGAGCATTGTGGGGTTCTGTGTGTACTGTCTCTCAGTGATTACAGCTCAGATGTGCTCAATTTACAAATAAAAAGATGGTTTATATTTTAAACTGCTAACCTTGCAGTTACCCTGGGATCTGAGCATCAGCCTGGATTCTCTGCTTCTCGCACATCCCACCTGCAATAAAGATTCAGCAGATCAAATTAGGCCTCCTGGCACCTATGCAGTCATGTTGCCTTCAGCGGGGTTGCACAGGTATAACTGACTGGGACATAGGAAACAGTTCTGTTTATGCACAAGAAGGAATAGAATCCATCTTGCTGTCTGTTTAGCCATGTTGGCCCCTCAGGGCTAACAGGAGTAAAAAATGCAGCAGGAACTTATTTTAGTCACTAAAGTCAGCATATGTGACTTTGAATACAAAGCTGGAGCAGACCGGCTGAGAAACATGGGCCATTTTTATTTGATCACTTTTCAGAACAGAATTGCATTTTAAATGGGCTCTTTTTCCTCTGCCATCTCCTGCTTCCGACTGGGCTCTCCCATGATCACCCCATCCTTCACCATGACATGTTTATACACAAGTGCAGCATCTGATTTTGCACCGTTTGAAAGGCATCAATTCAGCTGGATCCCTTTGAGGTTGAGAGGAAACCATACAATGTAAACATTTAAACAATCAAAAAGAAACAGCAAATCATTTCCATTTTCCTTTGATATTTCTCTTTGCTATGGTATTTTTCTTTCTTTTTTTTTTTTAATGGCATGAGTGTAATTGAGTTTTTATTCTTTTTCAGTTATCTCCTAAATCCATACACAGTGATGTCTTGTGTTGCAAAGTCCACCTGTGCCATCAACAATACTGTCATTGCATTCTTCATTTTGACTACAATAAAAGGTAATGCAGTGGGAAAATCTTGCTCCAACTCATATCTTTCTGTAAATATTTGAACCGTAAGCTATTGGAAATGCAGTTAATAGTAGACATATCACAGACTGGGTTAAGGCAATGTCAAAGGTCTACTTGGAATCACTGAAGCCAAAGGCATATGCATAGTTAAGTACAAGGTCTGTCATCCCAATATGTATAAAAGTCTCCGGTCTTGTGAGGTGTGTCTACACTACACGCTAAGCCCAGGCTCGGACTCAGGTTTGAGCCGAAGCCATCCTTCCATCCACACAGAGACACACAGCCTGACTCGGGTCAGCAAGGACTTGGGATCCTGGGCCCTAGCACCCTGGTAGATGTGGGAGGGTCAGAGCCCGACTCCTGCTGTGACTCAAGTCCATCCCCTGTCATTTTGCAGTGTGGACACATCTCAAGCCACAGACCCAGGTCAAAAGGTCTGCATGGTGCAGTGTGGACACATTGGCACAGCTGTGAGATTCAAGTCCAGCAATTGCAATTATTTACAATGCAGTGTGGACACTCAAGCGCAGCCTGGGAAACGAGTCCACAAACCTGCATCTGAGTGACACGAGTTTACAATGCAATGAAAACATTCCCTAAATATTGATTGATTCTTATGGCTGGTGCCCTCTTTTGGACAACTTTGATTATCTTTCTATTTAGAAACCAATCTGCCTCTGTGTCTTTTATTTCTGAGGGGGAGGTGGGGCACTGTTGCTTCCTCTTTTTTTCTTATTAAGGATATTTGCATGAGAGTTCACCTGCTTCTATTGTCTAACTCTCACCTGCAATCATAACCTTGTTTGTATCAGCAAATTGTGGTGTTACAAACATCTATAGCTTCAGAAGAGGGGTAAGCAGTAGGAGCAGATGAACTCTAAAGGAACATTATGCCAGTGTCCCTAATTTTTTAAATAGTAGAAGATATAGAATAGATTACACTAGACTGGCAGCTACCTTAATCTCATAGCTACAGCTACATTTCTCTTTCCAGTCTAAGCTCCTATCAGCAGAGCATCTGGGTGGCTCTGTAATATTCACATAAGAACATAGGGATTTCTCTAGTGGCCCAGACCAGTGGTCAGTCTGGTCTGTTATCTTGTCTCCAATAGTGGCCAGTACCAGATGACTCAGAGGAAGAAGGGACAAACTTCAGAATAAACAATTAGAAGCTAATAGACCTGTAAGGGAAGGTTCTTCCTAACCCCTATTTGGTTAGTGGTTGGATTATGCCATTGAAGGAGGAGGGTTTATATTTGAAACTACATTTGCAAAAATAAGTGAACAAGATCCACTTTGGTGTAGTGCTCTATAATTGTTCACCTACTTAGCAATACAGAAAATTGAATAATTCCCAGTGAGCTATTCTGTAGCAGTGTTTCCCAACGACTGGTTCATGGACTGATGCCTGTCACTCAGATCTCCTTGACACAGTTTAGAAAAACAACAAGCCAGTCCCCGGTATCAAAAAGGTTAAAAAACACTCCTCTGTAGTAATTGTCCCATGTTCTTCTTTCCTGAATCGGTGTGTGGCAACCTCTAGTGTTGAAAGTGTGTTTAGGGGGAGAATCAGATTACACTGCTCTACAGCCAAAATGCTTCTGAAATAAATGTAGTCAAACTTTACTAATTCTGGGTCACTGAGAACGAAAATGATGCTTAAAATGGTTGATTGGCTCTAGTTTTCAAGATATGCTATTGGGTCAGTATATACGACCCTTGACTTGGGAATGGCGGAGGATAAGTGAGTTATAAAGGGAAGGGATCTCAATTTAAACCAGAAATGACTAAAATACATCTTTGACTGGATCTATGAATAAATCTATGACTGGGTTTGGACAATACTTGCTTTTTAGGCAAAACAATGAATGATGCAATCTGAAGCAAAGGGACACATTTCTGTTTAGCCAAAGTGAGCAGAGATGCCTCGTACTTTTGTGAGCAGTGCAGATAACTTCTGCTATGTTTGTGGTGAAGTGACTTTTGCATCACAAAAGTGCAGTATAACCACTATGGTTAAGAAAGCCTATCACCTTTATTTTGGCTGCAAAATTGGAGATCAGGACAAGAGGTGGGCCCCACACATATGCTGCAACACTTGTGCAACAAATCTTCGCCAGTGGTTGAACAAGAAAAGGAAATCTATGCCTTTTGCAGTACCAATGATTTGGAGAGAGCCAACAGATCATACCAGCAATTGTTACTTCTGCATGGTGCCTCCAGTTGGGAAAGGTGTGTCAAAGAAGAAAAAGTGGACTGTGCGTTATCCAAACATTCCATCAGCTATATGCCCAGTACCCCACGGAGAAGGAGTGCCGGTTCGTGATGCACCAGAATCATTCTCACTTGAGTCAGACGAGGAAGGGGAAGAGGATGAAACTTCTGGTCCTGAACCATCAATGTCACAGGACCCACATTTTCTCCCATCCTCCTCCTCTGAACCACACTCATAACACAAGGTGAACTGAATGACCTTGTCAGGGATTTGGAAATACCCAAGAGTAAGGCAGAGCTGTTGGGCTCCAGACTACAGCAGTGGAATCTCCTGGCAGGTGATGTTAGGGTTTCTATGTTCCGTGATCGTCAAAAGGATCTTGTCCCATTCTTCTTCATGGAAGGTGATCTTGTAGCCTGCAACAACATTGATGGTGTGATGGCAGCCCTCAACATCGTTCATGATCCAGATGAGTGGAGACTGTTCATTGATTCATCGAAGACGAGTCTTAAAGCGGTTTTACTGCATAATGGCAATGTTTTGCCATCAATTCCAGTTGGTCATGCAGTCCATATGAAGGAAATCTATGACAACATGAAACAACTTTTGAGGTGCATAAACTATGACCAACATCAGTGGCAGCTTTGTGGCGATTTGAAGGTTGTTGCTCTCTTGCTTGGTCTGCAGACTGGATACACAAAGTACTGCTGTTTTCTCTGCAAATGGGATAGTCATGCAAGAGATTCCCACTACATCAAGAAAGATTGGCCACTCCTACAGTCATTGGAGCCTGGGAGGAAAAGTGTTCAGCATCCACCACTTGTTGAACCAAGGAAGATTTTGTTACCACCCTTACACATCAAGCTGGGTCTGATGAAGAACTTTGTCAAGGCCATTGACAAAACACAAGCAGCTTTCAAGTATCTCCGTGGAAAATTTCCAAGGTTAAGTGAAGCTAAGATAAAGGAAGGTGTCTTTGTTAGTCCTCAGCTTCGTGACCTTCTTCGAGATGATGCATTTGACCATGCACTGCGTGGCAAGGAAAAGACGGCATGGAAAGCCTTCCAGTTAGTGGCAATAAATTTTCTCGGAAACAACAAGGCAGACAACTACAGGTTGTTGGTGGAAAACCTTCTTAAGGCATACAAAAGCCTTGGTGGCAACATGTCACTAAAGATACATTTTTTGCACTCTCATCTAGATTTTTTTCCACCGAACTGCGGAGCAGTGAGCGACGAGCACAGCGAGCGATTTCACCAGGACATTGCAACAATGGAGAAACGCTATCAGGGCAAATGGAGCCCATCAATGCTTGCAGACTATTGCTGGACAGTGACAAGAGATGCTCCATTTAATGAATACAAGAGACAAGCCAAGAAGCGCCAAGTAGACACTGAATAGGACTAAACTATGTACATAATAGTTTTTTGCCTTTTGTTTCATAATAAATTTTATTTATATAACCCTTTTGCTGATTTTTAAAGTGTTACATAAACAGGACAGGTGAAATATTATCATGTAAAGCAACCATAAACACATGAAAAGACCTAGGTTTACAATTTATGATTAAAACTCTATTATCTACACAATATACATAGACATAAAATGTAAAAACTTAAATATCTTAGAAACAGTAGCCAATCAGTTGTTTTAATTGTCATATTTGAATTCAGCACATCAAAATACATAATAAATAGCACATTTTATCTCTGAAGCAGACGACTTCTCAAAAATTGTAGACCAGTGTTATGGGTAAAAGATTTTCTTGGGAGTTTTTGATGTAACGATAGATTTCTGCATAGCAAGCCTTTGCACATAGATATTTCTAATCTAACACTCACTGAAACAGAGAACAGGTGGGTTTCTGTCTAGGAGAATGTAATAGTGAAAGGGAGAGGATTCTTCATTTTAGAGATCCCAGTGAAGGGTCTGTGCTGCTCATTCTCTTAAAGAGGATGGAAGTGAAGGAGAGAAGCTTATTTGTGTTAGTGATGTGGAGTGAACTAGTGTGATCTACTGGTTAGCCCTTTGGACTGAGCCACGACTTCTGCTTTCCAATCCTGTCCTTGTCACTAACTTTGAGCAAATTAATTAGGCCAAAATGTTGAGAAGTAGCTCCTGGTCAGGGATGCTTCCTTTTATTGGTGTCCAACTGGAGATCTCTTGGGCCTGATCTGAGCACCCACAATTCCAGCTGAAGTTGATGAGCAGTGTGAGTGCTCAGCAGTTAGCTCAGCCCAGAATGTCTCAAAATGGGCAACTAAAAATGTAGGCATTCAAAATTAGAAGTCACTTTTAAAATTTTTAATTAAGCTCTGGACCTAAATTTCCACATCTGTAAAATAGGGCTAATGCTACTTCCCTACTCAGACTTGTGAAGCTCAAGTAGTGTTTGCAGAGCACTCTGAGACAGTCCAGTGAAAACGGGCTCTCAAGTGTATAATATTAATAGAACAGCTGCTTCATGCAGAAATGACTCCAGACTGCTCCTTCTCCCACATAAATAGTGACTGACATCTATGTATGAGACTTGGGTTATATGAATCTCTCTAGGTAGATTATAGGGATATAAACCAATTGCATCAATTGCTGTTTCATGCTATTGGCTCTTTGTCAGAGCCCTTCTTCTTGTCTTAGTGTCCCTGTAATACAGAGAGGGACAAGCTCCAGAACACGCTGAAATAGTTATTTTTACCCCCTCTAATTGCTTGTGGAGTTCTGATAATCACAGCTGGTACTGTGCAGTAGTTCCCCCTATTTGAGCAGTGACTCAATATTTAAAGGACTGTTTGTTTGAATATGACCATCGTTATGATCATGGTTTGTTAACTGAGGTTTGTTTCCTCCCTGCAGGTAGTACCCTCCTCAGTGCTATATTCCTGGCCTTAGCGACATACCAGTCACTGTATCCTCTCACCTTGTTTGCACCAGCATTGTTGTATCTTCTACAGGTAAATATTCTCTTAAGAGTAATTGTATTGGCTGTAACCTCTAATATCCTATACATGGCCAATTCCTGTCAGCCAGCAATGGTTGTCCTGTGTCTAGGTGGAGGGAGGAGATACACTGTGAATTCAGTGGCCAGTTCTCAAGATCTGGAAAAAATAATCTTATCCTTCCCCAGGCCAGTGAAGGTTTAACATCTTGCAGTAGTCACGTGGATAGAAGGAGGAAAGCAGAAACTCATTTACTCCCTGTCTGCAAATTTGCAGGTAGTTCTCCTTACTGAAACACAAAGCTGCGTTTGGTGTCACGTGACCACCAAAGAGAATTTTGGAGTAGCAGAGTTTCTTCTATAGTGACTCAGCATCAGTGCCATGAGGTATAGTGACAGTCCTTCTGCCTGAATCATCCAGGCCCAACAATGCACTGCAAAAGACAGTGATCATGTCTAACTTGCCCCACAGTGCCAGGCATGCACTTGTTGTACTTGCAAACATCTGCTCTCCCCAGCCTCATTCCTCCTCCATTTACAGAATGTTGATCAGATTGTACCAGGGATTCTGAAGAAGATGGTATTCTTAATTATTAATGGATGCCCAAAGCCCTGCAAGACGAACACTGAACCGCAAAGCAGTTTAATTTATCTTTACCAAGACTGGAAAGGGGTATTAAAGCAGAGGCAACTCTTTGCTAGTGATGTAAAACACAAATGCATGCTGATAGCTACTGCTGAGAGCACAATGTTGTGGAATAGAGAGGATGATGTAAAGAGACTATTCATGTTCACTGGAAGAAGAGAGAATTCACTGGAAATGGGTGTCTCCCTACTAATCTATTCTGTTCCTCTAGGTGCTTCTACCATACCCATCACCGCGGTATTCAGTATATCCCTTTCCTTTCCCTTTGTCTGGGGTTTCAGGTGGCTTGATACCTATCTTAAGTCTTCTGCTGATATTGTGAGAGGTGACTGGAACAAGAGCCTAAATCATAAAGGTCCTTATGGAAACTGATCAGTTTCTCATTTCATCTAGTTGGGAAAGCAAGGGGATGCTCCAGGGAAAGGCTATGGACACTAGTGAAAGGACTCTTACCCAGCATCTGTACAGAGATTTATAAGTAGTGTCTGAAAAAATCTTGCCAGGTCCCAGATGACTGTCAGTCATATATTTCCACTGACATGCCTCACTCTGTGATTTTACAGTGGATGTTCATTACAGATTTCTCTCTCTCTCTTCCCTGAAGCCCATGTCGGAGAAAAACAGAGTTTCTCTGCTTCCACACCCATTCTCAATTTCTTTAACTCTGAAAGAAAATGGAGAAGAGTCACTTACACACTCTTCCTCCTTTCCCCTGTGTACATGTCTTTCATTTTTCTCCAAAACATCCAGGAAATTTCATTGTTGTTTTAAATCTTTGCCGTAATGGAGCATCTACAAAGTCAAAACTATTTGTTAAATCTGAAGAGAGACTGTGCTGTTGTTTGGGGAGCAGTGAGTTCCCTGCATATTGTCCCAATTGTGCACTTCTCTTTATTTTAAGCAAAACATCTGCATGGCGGTGGCAGAGCATAAGTATAGTGTTTCCAGAGTTGGTGACCTGTGATGATACATGAACACCTAATGCCTTTGGATTTACAAGGGGACTTTCAAAAGCATTCAGAGCTGAAAAAAGATGTCTGTTTATCAGGATTTGTTGTTGAACTTCACTGCCTCCCTTGTGATGTTTGTACCGAATTAAATGGCTGCTCTCCTGCACTTTCTGTCTATCCTGCCAAGAAGTCTGTGTAAATTGGCTTGAGATGTTCCAGAAAGTTTTCTGATGTTAAATCTGCCATGGTTCAGAGGGACAGAGCACCCTTCCATCAGAGCCCTTTACAGCCTGAGTCAGTATTGCCTCTCAGAACCCTGGCAAGTACAAATGTGGGTGCCAAATGGCAATGCAGCTTCACTGATTTTAGAGCTGCTGAATTCTGGTGGAGCTTCTGTCAGAGGTGGCCCTGATTTCCAAACCTGGCATGCTTGCTTGGCTGCACAGTTACTAACATTCTGCACATACATCAGGGAATCGTGCGCACACACACACACACACACGGCCCATTAGGGTTACTTGAATGTGAAATTACCTGACTTTTCAGGCACAGTTCTGAAAGTATTGGGCAGAGTGTGTGATTTG
The DNA here is from genome assembly GCF_013100865.1 of Trachemys scripta elegans. Lineage (NCBI taxonomy): Eukaryota > Metazoa > Chordata > Testudines > Emydidae > Trachemys > Trachemys scripta. The sequence goes on from NC_048309.1 coordinate 26,011,607, forward strand.
ATTGGCCAAGGCAGAGCACATTGGAGCAGTGTGCGCTGAATGCTGCTACTCCCATTGTAGCAGGGCCAGTGTTTGCTGCTTTCTGTCAGCAGTGCAGCAGGGCAGGTCTTGTTAATAGAAGGCCACAGGATGTCCTCTTATTTTCCTTGTTTGTGTTTTGTTTCCAGCGTCAGTTCATACCAGTGAAACTGAAAAGCAAAGGCTTCTGGTTGTACACCACGCAATATGCAGCACTGTATCTCTGTAGCTTGGTGGTAATTGTCTGCCTCTCATTCTTCCTCCTCAACTCCTGGGACTTTATCCCATCTGTGTATGGTTTCATGTAAGTAGTTGTAATTTGTTTTCTGGGAATGCCCATACTGTGATAGGCATTATCCATGCATACGGGAGACCCATTCCCTGTCCCAAAGAGCTTTCAGTCTCAGGAAAAATTTACCAGCAATTCAGGGGAAACAAACAAACACACTAATAACAAAAATATATAACCCAAGTTCCATTAAACCATCACAGCAAGAATTAGAGCAGTAGTACTCAACCAGGGGTATGTGTATCCCCACGTGTACAGAGGTGTTCCACGGGGGGACATCAACTCATCTAGATATTTGCTTAGTTTTACAACAGGCTACATAAAAAGCACTAGTAAAGTCAGTACAAACTAAAATTTCATACAATGACTTGTTTATACTGCTCTATGTATATACTGAAATATAAGTACAATATTTATATTCCAGTTGATTTATTTTATAATTATATGGTAAAAATGAGAACATGAGCAATTGTTCAGTCACAGTGTGCTGTGATACTTTTGTATTTTGATGTCCGATTTTGTAAACAAGTAGTTTTTAAGTGAGGTAAAACTTGGGGTTCACAAGACAAATCAGACTCCTGCAAGGGGTACAGTAGTCTGGAAAGGTTGAGAGCCACTGAACTAAAGGTGAACTACGTGGGGAGAAGATACTGGAATTTCTTCAGTCTCCCTATAATTAACTAGAAGTGGATCTGTTTCTTGGCATGTGCTTTGGATTAGCCAAACTGACCGCAGTGGGTGTCACTGATGATGGACTCCACAGGAGTAAAGCTGCATGTGTGTTTGACTGTATAAAATGGCCTTAAAGTGACATTAAGGAAAAAGTTAGGTGCTGCTTGAGAAAATAGAGATTAGGATGTTTAAATATCTTGGGGATCATAGGTGTTCAATAAGTGGATGCAGCCTTTTCTTGTCCACTCTGCCCCGATTTCATGTGTCACCTTCAGTTTTGTACTGCTGCGATGAACTCTCTGACTAGTTAAATATGTAACTAGTGCTGACAGCTAGAAGCACTGACACCAACTATGGAGGGTGATTTCCCTCCGTGAGTTTTCTCCCCTTTGGTTTCCTCACAATGCATTTTAAGACATAGCCACCACCCTCCCACCCCCCACACACCTCTCCTTCCAGTAGCACACAGTGGTTCAATAATTTCATAGAAGCAAGTAAGTCAAATACCAACTGCTTTAAAATGTTACCTTGATTTTTCTCTTTAAATTTCAGCCTTTCCGTTCCAGATCTGACTCCCAACATTGGCCTCTTCTGGTACTTCTTTGCTGAGATGTTTGAACACTTCAGTCTGTTCTTCGTGTGTGTATTTCAGATCAATGTCTTCTTCTACACCATTCCCTTAGCAGTAAAGCTAAAGTAAGTGGGTTTATTTGCTATCCCTTTTGTCTCTGTGATCTGCCAGCCTAAGGAGTTGCTACTATTCTGTCTCTGTTGGCAGGAGTGGGAATGATAGAGACTTTTTCTTCTTGATATACTTCCTACACCAAAAATGATTTCAGCCCACAAAGCCCACTGTCATGTTACTGTCCAGTAGAAACCCATGTAGGTCAGTGTCAAACATCTGGAGCTGTGAAATGAAAAAGAGCAGAATTAGGTTTTTATCAACTCTTTCCTTCTCACTTCCTAAAGTGACAGTGTTCTTCTCTCAAGTAGGGAAGGGTGTTAAGCCTTTGGTGTACTGAAAATGTACCTCATATCCTTTAAGAACCCTGCATGTTAGTGCATATTTTTAGTTGTTCCCTAGAATAGTGGAAAGCAGCTTTTTTTATAGAGAAGCACGTTGCTTCATGTAACACTGGGAAGTACAAGATACCAGGATACCTCAAATATTCTGGAGAGGCAACACTGCAGAATGATTAGAGCAAGGGACTGGTTGCCAGGACTTCATGGATTCTGTTCCTGCCTCTGAATCAGCTCTGTGGGCTGGAACAATTTTGCTATCTTGTCCTATGCCTCAGTTTCCCCATCGATAAAATGGGGATAAAAATATACCACCTTCAAGGCAGAAGTTGTGTGAGGCTCAGACCATTAATGTTTGTAAAGTGCTTTCATGAAATGCTCTGTGCAAGGACAAAATCATCTTAATAACTGGTTTTCCAAGGAAGGAGCTGCCCTCATTGCCTGTGTCAAGGCTTGGAACTCTTGCTGCTCCTGTATGGGGAATCATGGGAGCTCCCACACTTCTCCCCTCCTAGCATGCATCGTCCTCTTCTGCTATGGAGCTGTGAAGATTGTTTCATTGCAGATGGCCTTAGAAGTGCAGGCAGTTTTCTGAGGTAATAGCTGATATGCGTTCCCCGCTCTGTTGGAGCCAGGCCATTCTCTCTCTGTCTGTCAGCCTGGAAGGCTAAGAATAGTGTGTGGTCATGGGTGGTGACAGGCAAACACAACTGTGCCCTGAGAATTCAGTGTAAGGAAACATCTTCATATCTCTTGGCTGTAAGGCATTAGCATCACTATGGGGCCACAGGTGCTGGAGCCAGGGGGTGGGAGGGAATGCCGATGCCCCTCCACTTTTGAGAACTTAAGCTTGGCAGGGCACAACAAGGGGGAACCCTGAGGGTCCAGGCCCCCCACTTGGCCCTGGATCAGAGCTGGGTGGCATAATGGCAAAGTCCCTTCCCTGCTGGTATGACAGAGGGATAGCTGGGCCAAATTAGAGTGAGTGGCGTTGTGACCTGGCGCATAGGGTCACAACTCCAGTTGTTAGCCCCATTTTTGCAGTCCTTCCAGCACCTCTATGCGGGGCTTCCCAGGACCAGTATTTCCCAAGAGGCTGCTAAGGTGAACCAGACCACTCCAGGATATTTCACAGCATCTTCTCCCCTTCTTCACCAGTACCCAGAATAGCTGTGGTGGGCCCATTCTTACTCACAGTTGTCTGGGAATGAACTGGCTGCTGTCTGTGCTTCAGGAGTCCTCTCTCCTTAAGAACATGTCAGTCCAGTTTCAGCCTCGCTTTTTAAATGTAGTATAAACAGTTCTAAAGACCAAAAAAGAGAGCTCTCGTGCCTGAAGCATGCAAGGTTGCCCAGTGCCATAGTCTGAAAGTCAAATATGAAGGTCATTCTGGTACATTCAGTGTCTCTTCTTTATTTTAATTTTTCTTCAGTACTGCAAAGCCAGTTCATTTGTATTAAAAATAGGGCTGTCAAGCGATTAAAAAAATAATTGTGATTAATCAAGCGATTAAAAATTAATCATGCAATTAATCACACTGTTAAACAATAATAGAATACTATTTATTTAAATATTTTTGGATGTTTTCTACATTTTCAAATATATTGATTTCAATTACAACACAGAATACAAAGTGTACAGTGCTCACTTTATATTTATTTTTAATTACAAGTATTTGCACTGTAAAAAAACAAAAGAAATAGTATTTTTCAGTTTTTCTAATATAAGTACTGTAGTGCAGTATCTTTATCATAAAGTTGAACTTACAAATGTAGAATTATGTACAAAAGAAACTGAACTCAAAAATAAAGCCATCTAAAATTTTAGAGCCTGCAAGTCCACTCAGTCCTACTTCTTGTTCAGCCAATCACTCAGATAAACAAGATTGCTTACATTTGCATGAGATAATGCTGCCCATTTCTTGTTTACAATGTCACCTGAAAGTGAGAACAGGCGTTCTCATGGCACTGTTGTAGCCGGCATTGTACAATATTTGTGTGCCAGATGGACTAAAGATTCATATATCCCTTCCTGCTTCAACCACCATTCCAGAGGACATGCGTCCATGCTGATGACGGGTTCTGCTCGATAACAATCCAAAGCAGTGCAGACTGACGCATGTTCATTTTCATTATCTGAGTCAGATGCCACCAGCAGAAGGTTGATTTTCTTTTTTGGTGGTTCGGGTTCTATAGTTTCTGCTCTTTTAAGACTTCTGAAAGCATGCTTCACACCTCGTCCCTCTCAGATTTTGGAAGGCACTTCAGATTCTTAAACCTTGTGTCAAGTGCTGTAGCTATCTTTAGAAATCTCACATTGGTACCTTCTTTGCGTTTTGTCAAATCTGCAGTGAAAGTGTTCTTAAAATGAACATGTGCTGGGTCATCATCCGAGACTGCTTAACATGAAATATATGGCAGAATGCTGGTAAAACAGAACAGGGGACATACAATTCTCCCCAAAGGAGTTCAGTCACAAATTTAATTAACACATTATTTTTTTAACGAGCATCATCAGCATGGAAGCATGTCCTCTGGAATGGTGGCCGAAGCATGAAGGGGCATACGAATGTTTAGCATATCTGGCACGTAAATACCTTGAAATGCCACCTACAAAAGTGCCATGCAAATGTCTGTTCTCACTTTGTGGTGACGTAAATAAGACGAGGGCAGCATTATCTCCTGTAAATGTAAACAAACTTTTGTCTGAGCGATTGGCTGAACAAGAAGTAGGACTGAGTGGACTTGTAGGCTCTGAAGTTTTACGTTGTTTTGTTTTTGAGTGCAGTTACGAAACAAAAAAAATCTACATTTTTAAGTTGCACTTTCATGACAAAGAGATTGAAAAATACTGTTTCATTTATCATTTTTACAGTGCAAATATTTGTATTAAAAAATAATATATACTGATTTCAATTACAACACAATATATATGAAAATATAGAAAAACATGCAAAATATTTAATAAATTTCAATTGGTATACTGTTAACAGTGCGATTAAAACTGCGATTAATCTCGATTAATTTTTTTGAGTTAATCGTGTGAGTTAACTGCAGTTAATCGACAGCCCTAATTAAAAACAAACTGTGCTTCAGAGCCTGATGCTTTCTACACACTCTGTAGCCCTCTGTCTCATGCTTGTAAGGGAGACAAGGTGAGTGAGATAATGTCTTTTATTAGAACAACTTCTGTTGGTGAGAGAGACAAGCTTTTGAACCACGCAGTGCTCTTCTTCAGGTCCGACACAGCTACAACTACTCATGCTTGTAAAACAGGCAGAAAGCTGCACTGTGGAGATTCTTGTAAATATGTCTCTTACACGTGTACCAAATGCTTGCACTGTCATAAGTTCAATATATAGGTCATTGTTTTGGCCTACAGGCCTTTGACTGTGACACATACTTTCATTATGGAGGAAGAGGTCTATTTGTGGAACGCGATTTGTAAAATACCTATGCGTGTTATGCTGGTTTTGGAGTAGTTATGCAGGAAGCTGGATGAATATTTCTGATTGAGGAGCTGCTATATTCTTACCCTAATACATATTGACCCATAGGTAGGGCTATGTGTCATGCAGTAGTCAAAAACATGGACTTGGGAGTGGAGGGACAGCTGGAGGGGATGCTTGATCACAGCTGGCAATTGAGATGGATCCTGCTGTGGACTGGACAGCAGGACACTCAAAGCCAGTTCTGTAAAGTAAAAGGTTAAAGAAAGATACTAAAGGGTTGTGACAAGAACTGTGCCATTCTGTTTGAGGGCAGCCCAGTAACTGTCTGGATTTCAGATGGGACTGTTATGACGACTTGGAATGTATACAGCTGCTGCTCTGATATGCCGTAGGGTGAATCTGCCAGGCAGCGAGCTTCTCAAAACAGTCCTCATGGGGCAAAAGCATCTCAGAGTGAAGTAGCATTGGTTGCTCTTCCTACCACAACAACAGAAGGCAGCACTGGAAAGGCCTGGACACAACAGGATGATCGTGTGTATGTGCCCAAAGTATCCCATGTGTAGGTACACGAATGCCCTGGGAATACTCCTCTCAGATTGACTCAGTGCTTGCAGCCCAGCACACTGGGAGACTTGCTGGGCAAACAGAGCAAAAGCATGAAAGCTTGTAGGAGTCTGGCCACAGTATGTTCGTGTGTCCCTGCCAATCCTTGGCACCAGGTTCTAGAGACAAATGCTGCTCCTCCAGTACCTGTTATGTCCAGTCACTGCCTTTTTCCTTTCTCTAGGGAGCACCCCATCTTCTTCTTGTTCGTTCAGCTTGCCATCATTTCTATCTTCAAGTCCTACCCAACTGTGGGAGACGTAGCGCTGTACATGGCCTTCCTTCCACTCTGGAGCCACCTTTACAGATGTAAGTTCTTTGTGTTTGCTTCTTCCCTCCCCCCACCCCCACAGTCCCTGGGGTCTCAATCCAAACCTTTGTTTGTTGACATGGCTGAGGTGAGGGGCTTAACTAAGGTCAGCTCTACACTACAGGCTTATATCGGTATAACTACGTCGCTTGGGAGTATGCAAAATCCACACTCTTGAGCAATGTAGTTGTACCAACCTAACCTCCAGGGTCAACAGTGCTATGTCAGCGGGAGAGCGTCTCCCATTGACATAGCTACTGCCTCTCGCGGAGGTGAATTAACTATGCCGATGGGAGAAGCTCTCCCATCAGAGTAGGAGCGTCTTCACTTAAGCGCTATAGTGGTGCAACTGCACCAATGCAGTGTTTTAAGAGTAGACCTGCCCCAAAACTCTTCACTGCAGGATGAAGCTAGGAAAACCAGATGTGGCCTGGGGCTGCATGCCACAAGGGGCACTGTCTCCCTTGGACTGTCCGCTGTCTGGAAGGAAACAAGTCTGATCAATACAAACCATGAAGTGTGTGGGGAGATTTTATGACTTTTGTGAGCAACTTTCCCTCCCTCCTTGCCCAGGTTGTTCTGAGGATTAAATGCTTGTGTGTAAAGTTCTTTGAGATCCTTTCATTAAGGATACTTCATGAGTGCAAAGTATTTATTATCATATCATTGATATAAAATACAGGCACCCTTTGAATTGGGTTGGGAGTGTCTCTAATCTCAGTTTATGACTGGTAATCTGAGCACCAACCCTACAGTTAATTCAGTCACTAGACCCCTCTGTTCTAACACTGTTAGTTCTGTGTTTTGTACAGTGCCTGGAACAGTGTCCTGGTCCAGGATGAGGGCTCCTAGGTGCTACAATAATACAAATTATAATTCACAGTTGTCAGATTGTTGTGTTTGAGATCACACTCAGAATATGTGCTACTGGATCACCCCATTTAGCCAAGCCATTGCTTAGCCTCTCTTAGACCACAAAGACCCTTTCCAGCCCCTGAGCATTGGATTTGGTGTAATTGTCAGGTAGCTTGCAGCTCATTTTTACAGACTCAGATTCCATGATGTACCACCTCAGGGTGACTTTAAATGTCTGCTGAGATAATGTTACAGCAGCTAATAAGCTTGGCAGTTTAACATTCCAGGAAGATTTGTGTTGCTTCCTGGAGTGAGTGGTTTGGGGTGGCTACAGCAGTCAGTACCAGCCATCTCTGCTTGGCTGTTCTTTGGATTGTGTCAATCCATTACTAACCCAAACATGACCTCAATTTCCTTAATAAGCAATTTCAGCCTTAAGACAAAGAAGCCTAGTTAGGTCTGGAAATGTGAAACCTGCCATCTTTGTTTCCCTTTGGCTTTTGTAATCCAAAACTAGGGGGGGTTGGTTCACAAGACTCATATCCTGGCCTCTCTGCTCGTTATTTTTATGAAGCTTTTGAAATCATTACAAATTATATGTTCTTTGAAAATCCAAGCTAATCCTGAGCCCTCAAAAGGGAACAAGAGGAATAACGAAGGGGATTGAATGGTTGTCATGTAGTCAGGGCTTCATTGAAGTGACCCATGGCTGGTTCTCTGTGGCAGCACTAGCTACTAGTAGGTGGGGCTTTTTACCTCCTTTGAGCAGGGCCAGCTCTGGCTTTTTGGCCACCCCAAGCAAAAAAAAAAAAAACTGGGCGGCCAGAACTGCAAAGCAAAAAAAAAAAAACCTGTGGCACAGCCGGAGTGCGGGTGACCGGCTGGGGGGGAGAGGGAGGGAGCGGGTGGGAGAGAGAGAAGGGGGCGGCCAGGGCTATAGCAGGGGTGCTGCCACGCGGCCCCTCCCGCTGCGCCACCTCCTGCTGCGAGGGCTCCGCTCCGGTCGGCGGGTAGGGAAGGAAGAGGACTGCCCTGGTTCTCCACGCTGTCGCCCCCTACAGGGCAACCGGAGCAGAACAAGAACAAAAAACCCCCAAAAAAGCGTCTGTGCCGCCCTAGGATTGGGCGGAATGCCGCCTCCAACAATCTGCCGTCCGAAGCACCAGCTTGCTCACCTGGAGCCAGCCCTGCCTTTGAGGACAGCTGCTCCTCCAGTCTTGGAATTACTATAGCAGAGGATAAAACAGCCTTGATAATATAGCCCAGTAACTCTATCAGTTAGACTTGATTCCTTAGCCAGCCAGGCCTGACAGACCGAGGCAGCACGTTTCCAAAACACCTTGGTTTACCATAGGTCCACAGGGCGCTCCAGGTACGCACGGCCAAGGGACCATGGCTACCCAAGAAAGACAGTCCTCTTTCAGTACCTCATTGGAGGTTTTTTAAGAACAGGTTAGACAAACACCGGTCAGGAATGGTCCAGTTCAGGGGTCGGCAACCTTTCAGAAGTGGTGTGCCAAGTCTTCATTTATTCGCTGTAATTTAAGGTTTCGCGTGCCATTAATACATTTTACATTTACAGGGGCTGGCGGATGGAACCCCAGACTGGCAGCGGACTGAGCGGGGCCAGCACCTGGGACCCCTGGCCAGCAGCGGGCTGAGCGGCTCAGCCCGCTAGCAGTCTGGGGTTCCGTCTCCCGGCCCCTGCCAGCTGGGGTCCCGGCTGCCGGCCCGGGGTTCCGTCCATCCAGGCCAGCAGCAGGCTGAGCGGGGCCGGCGGCCAGGACCCCAGGCCGGCAGCAGTATGCCACAGTAAATCAGCTCGCGTGCCGCCTTTGGCACGCATGCCATAGGTTGCCGACCCCTGGTCTAGTTATTACGTAGTCCTGCCTTAAGTGCGGGGGGTGGATTACATGGCCTGTTGAGGTCCTTTCCAGTCCTACACTTCTGATTCTACTATCCTGCAATGTCCTATTATAGTTATGAAATAGGGAATTAATATATTAAAGGGAGAATGGTCTGCATCCTTTACGACAACATTGACAGCCAATTGGAAAGCTCCCCTGGGTTCCAGGCTAATCCAAAGTGATTTGGGTACCTTCAATAATTGATCACTCCAGCTGTCCTGTAGGCAAGCAGAGCAACCTGATTTGATGCTGAGGTGAGGTGCAATATCCCTCTCAGAGAATAACCCAGAGACACTGCCCCCCACTGCTGTTGTGAGGTCTCCTGCTTTTGCTGTTATCAGAGCAGCACTTCTTGGAAACCAGGAGCCGCAAAATGGGGGATCCAATTAAAAATTAGACAGGCAAAATTCTTTTCTTTTAAAGAAAAATCCCAGTTTTATTATAGAATGCAATAGCGAGATTAATATAGCAAATCTTTATCATTATGAAAGGTTGTGCTCAGGGCCGGCGCTTCCACTAGGCGACCCTAGGCGGTCGCCTAGGGTGGCAGGATGTGGGGGGTGGCATTTCGGCGGCGATTCCTCTGGGTGGGAAGAAAAGCGGCCGCGGAAACGCCGCAGAGAATCGGGGCTGCCCAGAGGGGTTTCTTCCGCTCCGGGTCTTCAGCGGAAATTCGGCAGCGGGTCCTTCACTCGCCGCCGAAGTGCCCCGAAGACCTGGAGCGGAAGGACCCCGATGCCGAGAACGCAGCTTCAGAGGAGGAGTGCTGCCACCTAGGGCGGCAAAAACCCTGGTGCCGCTCCTGGTTGTGCTGGTGGAGAGAACCACCCTTTAATTAGTGCCTCCAAGCTGCTGGGTGGCTCTATAGACATGCTAAGCACCATCCTCAGGTAACATAGGTCAGCTGCTTGTTATTATCTCAACTACACTGTTATAATATCTTTGTTTTTTCTTACAGTCCTTCGGAACATCTTTATCCTCTCCTGTGTGCTCATTGTCTGTTCCCTGCTGTTCCCAGTGCTCTGGCATCTCTGGATTTACGCAGGAAGCGCCAATTCCAATTTTTATTATGCCATCACTTTGACGTTCAATGTAGGGCAGGTTAGTAAAATGAGGCAATTGGCATCACTTATGCAGCACAGCTGGGTGCCTGGTAACATGACTGTCAAAGAAGCGATATCTGGATCTGCTACAGCAGCAGTTCTCAAGTAGAGGTCTGGGGCTCCCTGGGGGGCCACGAGCAAGTTTGATGGGATCCTCCACAATAAACCGAAAGCCGGGCCAGCGTTAGACTCACTGGGGCTCGGGGCAGAAAGCCGAAGCCCAAGCTGTGGGTGGGCTGAAGCCAAAGCCCAAGCAAGTTTGCTTTGCTGGCCATCCTGTGATGTGGGGCCCCACAGGCAGTTGCTCTGCTTGCTACCCCCTAATGCCAGCCCTGGCTTTTAGTCTACTGGATATGCATAAAAACAGTTGTTGTGGCACAGGTGGGCCATGGAGACTTTTATAGCATGTTTGGGGGGCTCAGTAAGAAAAGGTTGAGAACCCTGGTGTTACAGAATATGGTCCATTTTGTGCATCCTGCACTGATTGTAGCAAGCGTCCTGGCTCTCTTGTCAAGCTGAGATCTGCGCTGCCAAGAGCTTAGTCACGAGGTTCTAACACATTAATAAGAAGCAGAACTATTCTGTCTGATGACTTGAACCATATCTTAATGTTCTGTCCAGTTAATGCTGCAAAAAAATACAGCCTGTAGCTTGGAAATAAAGGAAGGATCCCAGGTGTCTGGTTTGGAAGCTGGCAGATTTGTAAAACAGCAGTAAAAGCTTGTATTTAAGTTAACGTCCTACAAAGGAAAGTTAATACCCAAAAGTATCCAGATAATCTTCTTTCCTCCTCTTGAGCTCAAGTCCTGCAAGGTGCTGGTCATCCCCAGCTCCCACTGACTTCACTGAGACTGAACGTGCTCAGCACCTCGTGGGATTGAGACCCTTGTCCACAATTTCTGCAATTTGCTAATTTCTTTTTCCTCTTTGTAAACTAGTATTTACTGGCAATAGACAGATCCCCAAACTCCATCCACATGTCTCCCATTTACAGTTTGTGTGGAGAAAACTTAAAGGAGTAACAAAGCCACTCCATATTGCTGATCTTCACTGAGCCTTGTGTCAATTTCTTTGTTCGCCCTTTGAAGAAACTGAACATTCTTTTCATGTTAAAAATTAGACCACCTCTAACCCTTTGGCACTCTGGGGGTGTGTGCTTCACCTTGTCCTAGACAGGCAAGCTTATTGAGAGGCCAGAAATGAACCATTTGTGCAGATAAAACACAGATTTATAAAGGGTGAAAGTTCTGAAATGTGAAAGCAAACAGTGGTAAGAGTGGGAGAGATGGCTATAAAGATACTGAGCAAAATAGTATAATCAGTGGGTCGTAGGAGAAATCAGGGACAGATGGTGGTTCTTTAGCTCTCTAAATATGCACCTAGCTAATGTGTGAGGGGAGCAGTAAAACTGCAATTTCATGTAGCTTTGTAATTGGAAAGAAAATGCACAGAGGGTTGTGTTCTCAGTCTTACTAGATCATTTCAGACTTCCACAGTTTCTTGTGCAATTTCTGTGCTCAGAAGTTTTGTCTGTCTGTTCTCCCAAACACCTTTCTGATTTCAGTGTCGGAAACAACCAACCCCTAGTGCAGTAAGCAATTTCACCTCTCGTGCAGAGAAGTAAGTGTGCAAGGAAGGGCTGTCCAAATCAGCAGAGGTGATTGGTCTGGAGAGAGGACCACAAGGTTCAAAATCATGAATTCCTGAATTTTGTTCCCAATTCTTCCTCTGACAGTAACTTTAGGCAAGTCATTTCCTTTCTCTCTGCCTCAGTTTCCCCCTCTGTAAAATGGGAATAATACTTGCCTTTCTCACAGGAGTGTTGCGGGGACTGACTTAAATTAACAGTTAGAAAGCACTTTGTGATCCTAGATGAAAGTTGTTGTGGACATACAGAGCAGGAGTGTTTGCCTGCTAGCTGGAAGGGTGATCAGATTTAAGACAGGAATCAGTGGCCCACATTGACTAAATTATTTTTCTTTCTGGTGGTCTGGGGAGATATAACAGAAGGGTTGGCAGGCCTCCCTCTTATGCCCCCACTAGTGCTTCTGTCCAAAAACAAGCCCAGACACAGGAGTGTGGCCTGAGTCAGCACCAGTGTCCGCCTGCTGCTGCTAGATGTGTGTAGCACTTAGTGGTGATGCTAAGGATGGTGATTTAATCATGCTGATGTTATAATGGTCCCAACTGAGACTGAAAATTAACAGTTGACTGATGATCACTGGAGGAAGTGCATTTGTCTGCTGAATGGCAGACTCCAGCTGCACACGTTAACTTGCCCACCATCCCTACTGCTGAAGTGTAGTCTACTGGTCCAGTGGGACCTCCAGTGAAGCAATAGTAGGTAGCAATCTTCTCACATCCTATGAGATTCTGCTTGTCTGTAACACAGCACCGTGAGGGAAATTGTCCCTATCACTGGAAGGGATGGATTTAGTTTGTGGAAAGACTCGTATTTCTGCTGGAGTCAGGGAGTTGGATTGCCTCAACAATGTTCACAATACGTGACGTAGCAAGTTAGAGCATTAGTGAGTCATCACTTTTAATAAAAGCAAGATGTTCCCTTTGCCCTTCAGGTCACGAACAGATGATAGAGTGGTTCTGTAGCTGTCACTAAGCTCTCAGGGCTGCCATAGGAGTGCTTTAGGCACTCCTACTGGGTGCCACCCTCCCCCCCCCCGCCGCCCCCCCAACAGACATTATGGGGGAGGGGATAGCTCAGTGGTTTGAGCATTGGCCTGCTAAACCCAGGGTTGTGAGTTCAATCCTCGGGGCCATTTAGGGAACTGGGGTAAAAATCTGTCTGGGGATTGGTCCTGCTTTGAGCAGGGGGTTGGACTAGATGACCTCCTGAGGTCCCTTCCAACCCTGATATTCTATGATTCTATGTCCAGTGGATCCCTGTAGTCTCCCCGTTTGTCTTGGCCTACCTTATCCCCCAATCTCCCATGTGCTGGGATGCAGGGACCCTCTGTGGTCCTGTGCTTAGTGGAAGGTAGAATGTGTGGAACCCTGTACATGAACTCCCAGAACCCTGAACCTCCATGCAGACAGGGCCACATCAGTTCCATTGCACCCTGGCCCTAAGCCAGAGGTGGGCAAACTACGGCCCACAGACCACATCTGGCCCGCGGGACCCTCCTGCCCAGCCCCTGAGCCCCTGGCCCCTCCCCTGCAGTTCCCCCTCCCACGCAGACTCACCTCGCTCCGCTGCCAGTGCAATGCTCTGGATGGCAGGGCTGCAAGCTTCTGGGGCAGCACAGCTGCAGAGCCCGGCCTGACCCAGTGCTCTGTACTGCATGATGATGGCGATGGCATGGCTGGCCCCAGCCAGGCGGTGCGGCTGTAGTACCGCCAGCCACTGGTGCTCCAGGCAGCACAGTAAGGGGGCAGGAAGTGGGGGGGTTGGATAGAGGGCAGGGGAGTTCATGGGGGTGGGCAGGGAGCAGGGGTCCCGGGGGGGCAATCAGGAATGAGGGGGGGGGTTGGATGGGGTGGCAGGGGGCAGTCAGGGGACGGGGGGGGGGTTGGATGGGGCATGAGTCCTGGGGAGGGGGGCAGATAGGGGGTGGGGGCTGGGCCATGACTCCCTCCCCTAACCAGCCCTCCATACAATTTCTGAAACGCGATGCGGCCCTCAGGCCAAAAAGTTTGCCTGCCCCGCCCTAAGCACTCATGATAGGGTAGGAGTTGCCCCAGTGGGAGGCTGCACCTTCCTGGCTTTGTTGTCTTATTTAAAGTGGCAAAGGCACGCTCGCGTCCTTTTCCAGTTCTGTCTCATTCTCTCAGTGACATTTCCGTTTTTATTTTTGGTTCTAAACATTCGGTTCTTTACAGCGCATTACTCATGCAGCTGGAAGCTACGCACAGTCAGGCTTTCTGCCAGTGTGAACCGTTCATCCTAGAAATCTGCAAGAAATTCTGCAATGTCTCCCCTTTTGGGAAAGGAATATGCTGACTTGTCAATAACTGCAGGGTTTTTCTGGGGTTAATAGTCACGTGGACTGCTCCCCTCAGGTCATTAATCTTCAGGAAGTGCCATGCAATTGCATGAGTATTGCTATTGCAAGCTGAAAGCAGGGATCTCTTTACCAATGATGTTGGTTCAGTTGGAATGTATAGAGTATTACTAGATAATAAATGCCTTATACATTGCTAATCAATGTAATGAAGTATTACAGGTTCAAATGTAATTAAGTAAGGGACCTTAAGTAACTTAGTTTGATTTGATTTATTAAGCAATGGTTAGTGCAAAAGAGAAGTATATATATTACCAAGTTTGTAGAACCATGCCTTGCAACCTGATGCCATTTTTTTTAATACTGTCTTGGTTTTGTCTATTATACCCAACTTGTTTAAATTTCATTACTGTAGTTTTCTTTTTCCCCAGCCTGCAGACATTTTATTTTATTATATTTCCTAACTCATTACATTTTTATAAATGTCCAACTGCATGACTGAACATCTGTGATTTATCCTTCACATTTGGCTAACTCATAACTCTGTTATTGTGGTTAGTATGTTTAAAAATACTTATTAGCTCTTAGGAAATATGACAAAGGTTGTCATAAGCCAGTACTTTTCCCCTCTTAACATTACTACAAAGCATCATAGGACTCTTGCTTACAAACGTGCCATAAAGCCTCTGGGAGAGCCTTGCCTACAAGTCAACAACATTCACCAGTTGGGTACCTTGAATCCTTACTTGGCATTCTGTTCAGCAGAATGTGATGTGATGTGTAGCATCCCTAACCTGTTGTTAGAGAGGTGTCCACAGTCTTGGCTGCTTTTATGACTTGACATCATGAGCTGGGATTTTCTTTTGCAAATAGCATGAGAGCTACAGAAACCAGCTTCCCTGCTGTTAGTGAGCACTGCTCAATGTCACATGCCGCATATTGGCACATGATCCCTCTCCCACGCAGATCCCTGGATGTTGCATCCCTTCCTGCAAGCATCACCCCTTTCTGTGACTCTTTCCCTGTAGGCAGAGTCTGGTGGGAGACTCAGTCAGCAGAAGACCATCTGCAGTGTTGTCTTGTCACTTGTCAGTGGAGCTGGGTGAAACACGTTAGACAAAACTTGTTTTTCCCCAAAGAATGCGGGTTCGGGTCAGCGTTGGCAGCTCATTTCAGCTGAAACGAAAAAAGGAAAAATTCCAGAAATGTCAGAACAAAACATTTCATTTTGGGGGGCTAGAGTCACAAGAGGAATAAGGTGCCATTCACAAAATGGAGGAGCTGCCACCACTTCCCCCATACTTACAACCACTAGGCCTGTAGTTAGGGCTCTCACTGGGGATGTGGGAGACCCACGTTTGAAACCTGCTCTGGAGTTGTAGGGACTTGAACCAAGGCTTCCCCCTTCCCAGGTCAGTGCCCTAACCCCTAGGCTATAGGGTATCCTGGGGTGGGTTTCTCTCTGGCTGTCCTGTTGAAGCTGTTCCACTTTGTATAAAATTCTTGAATGGCTAATGTGCTAGACGGGGAGAGAGAGAATGACCTCGTATCCTGGTAGTTAGAGTACTCACCTAGAGAGAGACCCTCTCCCATCCCAGGTGAGTGCCAATCCTACCGGGCTATTGGGCATGACATCACCATCTAGGCCTTCATTTCCTTTTCCTTTGTAAAAACAAAGTTTAAAATACCCAAAACGTTTTGTCTGATCCAAAATGGAATTTTTCTGACTTTTTCAATTCATTGAAAATTATTAAAAAATGTGGTTTTGAGTTTGACCCTATTCCTGGAATTGACAGCGAACTGAAAAATCAGTTACTCACACAGCTTTTCTTGTCAGACCGGCTTTAAAAGGAAGGGAGGGTAGCACCAAAGCAGTCTTGTCTGTGACCTCAGCATTCCTGTTGGCGTTGCAAGGACTCCCTTCCTGTCTTGACTTTCAGGTTCTCCCAGTTGCGGTTTCAAAACTGGTGCATCCCTGGGCATTAATCATTCTGGCCTTCAGTGCTGTCCTGCAGATAGTATGTTGCAGTCATCAGAAGGTTGTTAATGACTGGCCAAGCTGCATTCTGGCCAGTCATCATCTTAAAGTTCCAAAACACAAACACACAACACCCATTAGAGCTTTAAACAGAAATAATTGCTGTCCTGAAATGGGCAGTCCCTTGGAAATCTCTCTTTTTATTTATTTTTGGGAGGGTGCTGTGTCTGCAAGGTATATAGAATTATTTTGCTATTCGATTCAAGGAAAACAAATTGGAATCCATTTTTCTGGCTGGCACCTTCAGTTTGATCAAGTGACCTATGTAGGGTCGTGCAGCAGACAATACTGCTTTGTGCTGTGATGTTGTTAGAAGGTCAGGCCAGTTCAGTGCTTGAATAGGAGACCTCCAGGGGATGCCTAGATGCTGCAGGTAGTGATGCTGGAGATGTGGGCCATGGCGACACTGCTTCTTTCTGAGTGAGTGCAGAACCAATACATCAGCATGGTGCTAGGCTGTTGCAGGTGCTGTTGGGGTCCTGACCACTTGTGATCATTAAAGTTCCCATGGAAATCTTTGTACAGGGAACAGTTGTAAAAGTGATTTGGCCACATTCCAGCGTAGGTAATTATGTTCTGCTTTCTTTAATTCTCTTGCAGCTTCAGCAAGACAAAGAATTCTTCTTCACTTGCTAACCGGTTGTATAGCTTTGCTGCATGTTGTTAAACAGCTTCCTTGTTTCACCCTGCATCTTATCACCACTTCGCTAGTGGACGGAGTTATCCCTGTGTACATAGTCTCCATTTCCATTTCAGTTTGCAGCATGCCTGGGGAGCCAACAGGATGAAAAATACTGTGATAGTAATGCAAGAGCGTGCATTGTCTGTGTGTGACCTTTGTTTGCTGAACTGTCAGGAACCCTTTTACCCCTCCAGATTGTCGCTGTGTAAACCTTTCTTGAAATCCTTGTGCACAGATTTCCTAGCCAGCGGTACAGCAAGTCAGCAAACTTGAATTCAAGGCAACGAATTACTTGCCCACTGATGTGGTCTGGGAGGAGCAGTGGTTTTCTGTCATTTAATAGTTATCTTGAGTTGTTTCATATAGATTTAGAAATGCAGCTGGCCAGTTTGGAAACTTCCCCCTCCTCAGCAAGATGCATTACCAAGAATAACAGCAGTTACGTAAAGAATAATACCCAGGGTGGTCATAAAGCTATAAATACTACGTGTCTGCATCCATTGAAGTCAATGATAAAAGGGCCATTATGAGACTTTTGTACAGGCCTTATGAGACTTAAGTACAATTTCAAAAGCACCTAAGTTACTTAAGAGCCAGAGTCTCAGAGAAAATCAACAGGACTTGGGCGCTTTTGAAAATGTTTTCCTTAGTCAACTCATCACCCAGGAAGTATGTGTTTGTCATATGAGAACCATCTATCTTACAAAGTTATTTCATTAACAAAGAAGGATCTTCCATTTATATTGCATTAAACCCATTGATCAAATGCATTTTAACACAAAATAGAATACAAAGTAAATGTTTGTTTTGTGAAGATTCTTTCATCAGTATCCTAAAATGCTTTTCAGAGTGTAAATAACAAGTAAAGATTGAGAGAAATCAGATATATTAAGCAAGGAGAAAAGATCCATTTTCAGGTAGGTTATGGAAATGGAGGAGTTCTGAGTGATCTTAGAGTATGAGTGGATGAGACATTGAGGTACAGGACTCCAGGGGCTGCATAGGAGAAAGCTCTTGCGTCGACAGCGGCAAGATTGTGTACAGACAATTTGCATAACTTTCCTTTTGTTATGTTTGTATTTGTTTAACTATTCTTCGATCAGTTGTATTTCACTTTAAGGCATAAAATGAAATCCAAACTCTGCAGATTGCTGGGAGATTTCATCAGTTTTGAGGAGAAGCCAGAAAAGATGACGGATTTTTTTTTTTTTTTTTTTTTAATTTATATCAGGAGCAAGTTTTAGGCTAAAATCAGGGGTGGGGAAGATTGGAACTGTCCCCACAAGTAGCAGCCTCTCACACTCTGTCTAGTTGAAGGAACAGTGGTTGGTTGTTGTGTGTCTCAGTATCATACAGGCTCCTAAAACCTCTACTGGATTGTATTCATTTTCTAAAGGAAGAACGAGAGCAATCTCTAAGCAAAAACTCTAAGGCTAAAATCAAACAAAACATTGGAACCAGTTTAAAGCGTTTGCTGTCCTGCTCAAGAGACATTAGAAGTTGCCTGTTATCCGTGTTCACATCAAATCTGTTCCCCGGGGTACTGTCCTGTTTTAATCTGTGGGCTTTTTGTGTAAGGTGGGCGCAGCAGTTTTTCCACAAGCTGCAGCATATCAGCATTAAGTTTAAAGGGTGTGGGAAATAAACCACCTCTTTGTAAGATCCCATAACTCTCTGGCTGTTTAACAAGGAACCTGTCGCTGTAATGTCACAGGCTGACTTCTTTGGGAGCCTTCACAAAAAGGAGCTGCTGCTAGTGCTTTGGTTACTGTCCATGAGAGCAACATGTCACTGAGGGCCATAAAGGAAAGGAAAGAAAATAGGGATTCGCAAAGAGTTGTTTCTTGTGTCCTTGTTTTTGGCATGCGTGATGTCATCATTCACAGTGTCAGGGAAGCCAGGGCATCTGCAGTTTGACTTGGCCAGAGCTGGTTGTCTGAAGTGACTGGCCTTGCTTCTCAGAAAGGCGAAGGGCTGCGAGGAATGGCGAAGGAGCACAAGGTTGGGATTCGGGAAGCCCTAAGATCTAGCCTTGGCTCTGTCGCAGGTGTTTTTAAGAATTTATGTGAGAGCAGCACCTAACAGCCCCAATCAGAGCACTGTATGGTCATAGAGTACTGAGGAGTTACTGTAGCCAAATCGCTTCATCTCTTTGTGCCTTAGAGTCTTCATCTGTAGACTGTGGATAACAACGCTCACCCACCTCCCTTGAGAATGGTGAGGGCTGATATTCCGACAGTGCCTTGGCCATGGATCTATTGCTGAGTGACTGGTCTCGGATTACTTTTACCATTATTTTGTGAACGTCAGTCTCCTCTTGAGCCTGCCTTTTCCAGGGAGAAGCCTTCCCCACTACTTGGGGTTGAGGGCTGCAGGGAGCTGGCCCACCCTGGGACTCTACCTGTTCTGTCCTTCTGTCAGGGCAGCAATATTGTTGTTTTCACTGTTACTCACATGCCAATCAATACCAGATTGGAGCTATTGTTGCATGCAGAAAGCTGTATTAATGCAACACTGGGACTTAACTTTGATTTCTGTGCCTTTATAATCTGTGTTCCCTGCAGCAGTCGTAACTCAGACCCCTTCTGTGCATTAAAAAGGTTCCATTAAAATCAGCACTTCCCAAGAGATACCATACCATGCTGTCTAAGGTACCATGCTTACCTCCTGTTCTAAGTATGCTGCTGTGTGGTAACTGATTATCGACTTTCTAAAGATGGTCACGGTATAAAATTTGTATTCTAGATAGTGGTGACTCCAGGGCTTTTATTAGAGTTGTGCTGTTCCTGTTCCTGTGGGAAGCAGGACTGCATGTTCCATGAGGGGGTGAAATCTGAAGGGAGGCAGGTAAGAAGTGCCTGTGTGATAGGGGACTGTGCGATTAGCTTGAAAGATTACCCACCCTGTGGCCACGTGCTCCCCCCATCTGAGCTTTGCAGTGCCAGTCCCTCCTTGGGTCTGGCATCCTTTTTGCTGTGCTGTCACATATGGGAGATTCAGCCCCAGAACAATCTGACCTTGAAATTAATGTGTGATCATCAGAGCACCCACTCATTTGTGTATTTATTTCAGCAGACAGCCTGGTTGGTGCACATTAAGATGCACTGTCACTAATAATAGTACCTAGCTCTGATGTAGCGCTTTTCGTCAGTAGATCTCAAAGCAATTTACAAATGAGGTCAGCTTCGTTATCCCTATTTTACAGATGGGGAAACCGAGGCACAGAGCAGTGAAATGACTTGCCCAAGGTCACCCAAGTGCCCTTTGGCAGAGGCGGGAATAGATCCTAGGCCTCCTGAGTCCCAGTCCAGAGTTCTGGCCACTAGGCAACACTGCCTCCCTCACCAACTATTCTGCCAGACCTCTTGGGCTCGTTAGGATGCCAACAAAACTACACATACAACCTGTGGTGTAAACCAGTTACAACACAATTGTCCCCATTCTGTTTCACAGTGTAGACTGGCCCTTACAGTCAGTCTGCCCTGTCATTAATAGCAAGTGGATGCTGCAGGCAGAGAGATGCACTCCCACATGGAGTGTCATGTTACACTTCCAAGGATAACTGAGAGGTAGAAATGCCATCCAAGGGCTCTCAGCTCTCTAGCACAGAGATGCTTTCTCATTGCACACATGATGCTGCTCTCAGAGTTGCTTGGCTGCAGCAGAGCTGTGTGTTCACAGGAGTGCTCATGCTTTTAATAGTTGGAAGATGTGAATATTTCAGTCACGGGCCAAAACAAGTCTTGCAGCAAATGGGTGCAGTTGTGAGTGATTTATGGACTAACCTGGTGGTTCAGGACAAGGCAGATTTATAGACAATATTTTACATTTCTGTGGTGCCTCTATATGAGGCTGTTGAAGTGTTTTCCAGATGTTAATGAGTTGAGCCTCACAATCTCATGGCTGAGGTAATTAACCTCATGTGGAGAATCTGGGGGATCCCAGGGGCTGTGACTTACCTAGGTTCTGAGTTCTAGTCCTGGCACTGCCACTGGCTTGGTGTGGGGTCTGGAGAAAGTCACTTAACTTCTCAGTTTCCCCAACTGTGAAATGGGACTGTTCTGAGGCTTCATTAATGTCTGCACAGCACCCTGCAAAAGAACAGTATCATGTAAGTGGTAGGCATTCCTGTCATCACTGAAATGACCCTGTGGGGAAAACCTGAGCTGGCTGTTACTGGCAGCTCTGGCGAGAGTGGGACCAGTTGTCGTGTGCATCTCTCTTTTACTAGTATATTGCAGTGTCTGACAGGTCACCCTTGTTGCCAGTACAACTGCAAACCCTTCCTGAGTCACTTTTCTTCCTTCCTCTGCCCAGGTATTTCTTAGCAAGATGCTAGGAGAGGGAAATGGCCTAAATAGAAACTCTTGTGGCTTCCCTGCTCAAGACTTTAACCAATTGAAAATCGTTAGCTCTCAAGGCTTAAACAAGTGGAGTTAGACAGAAACTCCTCCCCAGGAGATGTTGCAGAGCGAAGGGTATTATTTTGGATTTTATACTTTTTCTTCTGAAGCATCCAGCTTTGGCTATTATTAGAGATGGGGTGCCACGTCAGACAGAGCATTAGCTTCTTCCAAAAGCAACAGAGGGTCCTGTGGCACCTTTAAGACTAACAGAAGTATTGGGAGCATAAGCTTTCGTGGGTAAGAACCTCACTTCTTCAGATGCAAGAAGTGAGGTTCTTACCCACGAAAGCTTACGCTCCCAATACTTCTGTTAGTCTCAAAGGTGCCACAGGACCCTCTGTTGCTTTTTACAGATTCAGACTAACATGGCTACCCCTCTGATACTTAGCTTCTTCCAGTGCAGCAAGTCTGGGCCGTTCGGATTCCCTCCGAGACCTTTTTCAGCTTATTCAGACACCTTGTCCAGTTCTGGGAGAAAACTTCATCCAGTTCTCTGGGGTCCAGAAAACTCAGTTTGATTCCAGATTTCATCACTCAGGTGTCTTTATTTGGCATACAGCAAAGCTACTCTGAGTTGATCAGACTCAAGTGTAGTGAGTACATAAGAACGGCCATACTGCATCAGACCAATTGGCCATCTAGCCCAGTAGCCTGTCTTCTGACAGTGGCCAATGCCAGGTGCTTCAGAGAGAATGAACAGAAGAGGGAATCATCAAGTGATCCATCCCCTGTCGCCCATTCCCAGCTTCTGTTCAATGAGTATAGGGTGTACCACACGTCCACAGTTACACAGAAATCCTTTCCCTTCATATACATTTACACATCTCATTGCATTTACAATATATTATATCACACACTTTTGGACTGGTGTGGTTACTTTGCAGGAACCAGTCCCTGTGCAGCATGCTCTGTCCATGCATGTCCACATTCAACCTACTCCTTACCTCATCTTTATGTTCCTAACTAATCTTGTCCATTGTTAGTAAATGGTTCCCTGGGTGTTCTCCTTATCTTAGCTGGCTCAGACATAGTGTGTGTTTCAACTTAATGATCTGTTTACCTCCCTAATTGTGTCCTCCAAGAAATGAGGCCTCCTTCCAGGAGTTAATTACTCATGTCAGGCCAGGCCTCAGCTACATGGGGCTCCTAAAAGTTCCATATAGCTGGAGACGTTTGCAGTGACAATGGGTGGGAATTATTTCCCCATCTGTGCTAGAGAAAATAAATATTCCAGAAAGAAACCCCTTGGAAGGAGAGTGTGTATTTACTAAACATAAGGTCCAGGCTTGCATCTTGGCATGTCCACGCATAAGCCGGGCTGCCAGTCTAAAGGGAAGATTAGTGGAAGCTTTGTGCTGGTGCACCTAATGAGTAGATTGCCTTCCTGGAATGTGTTGCAGCTATGGGGGATCACCTGTTGTCAGCATCCTTCATGTAACACTGATTTCCCCTGGAACCAGAGAACACTAACTACAGGTGTCTTTGCCATTGCCTTGCATGGGACTTAGAACCTCTTTCGCTTGAGGCTATTGACACCTCCTGTGTTGCTGTGCCACTAGTGAGAGCGGCATGTCCAAACAAGATGTGCCAGAGCTTCTGCTTGAAGGAATCAGCCTTGACTGGGAACAGCATCCTCCTTTTCACAGCAAGCAGTTGTGTTGTTGCAGGGTTTTAGAGATTAGCTCCTTAAGCTGCAGATTTCTTCAGTAATAAAGAGTCAGGGTGGGGAAAGGGATGCAGAAAATGTAGGATCTGGAAGCAGAATTGTTTTCCAGAAAAATTTTTGACAGCCTTCCATGGAAGTGCTGACTCATTTTTGTGAAGTGAGCCCTGTGGGAGAGAGCGGGAGATCTGAGCCTTCTTTCACACCCTACTTCAGGCACTGCCTCTCAGCTCCTTCTCTCCCAGCCTTGCCTCAGTTCTCTGCTACCTCGTGCTTTCCCCTTCGGTCTCTGCCAGCCCCACTGACCCCACCCACACTTCCACAATCCCCTGCCCTTCCCACTCCATCAGACCCGCCCTACCCTCCCATCTGCAGCCACATTACCTACTCCACACCAAACTGCCTCCTGGTGACAGTGCAGCTCCCTTCCTACCTCTCCCACCCAGCCCATCACCCCATTCCCTTGGGCCAGTCAGCACCCAGAAGGACTGTCAGGTAAGATTCCATCTTGAATGAATTCACGGAGTAGCATAATGAATGCTCAGGAAGTGCTTTGCAGCTATGACACGCTGTTATTTGGTTGTTATAGTAATAGCTACCCCTGTACAGTGCTATAAAGGTCTCCAGCTCCAGAATGGGTCAGGGTCACTGGTGAATGTGACTGCTTTTGTTCCCAGGCGGACTGGATCCAAGTGCTGATGGGCAGATATGGGGACAATGGGATCAGTGGATGAATGGCAAGTGGGTAAATAACAAATAGTGTTTTAAGAATAATCAAACTTTGGCACTCACTGAAAGCCAGTCCCTGTTGTGGGAGCTGCCCGGGTTGGCAGTTACAGAAAACAAGCCCTTCCAAAATGTTGGAGTTTAGGCCTTCCCCCCGGAACTGTACATTGAGTCAGCTCTTGAGTTTTCACAAACAATGGTGCCTTGTACTGTACACTTGTACAGGACCCAGCACAACGGGGCCTCACTGCAAAATAGAGATTCATTTGGGAGGCAGGGTAGCCTAGTGGTTAGTGCACAGGACTCCTGTGGGCTCTTTCCCACTCTGCCACTGACTTGCTGTAATAACCTGAGCAAGTCACTTAGGCCCAGATTTTGAAAGGTGTATAGGCATTGCTCCGCTCAGCATGCAACACCTAAATACCTTTAAAAAGCTGGGCCATAGTCTTCCTGCGATTTACCCATCAGTACAATGTGTATAGGTAGCACTGAAGCTCCAAAAGCCTCTATCTCGTTTCCTTTTGTGTTAGACCCTGCGTGTTTGTGGCTTTTCTTCTAGTCCTTCCTAGGCTCTTGTCCTTTCTGAATAAAACAGTCACTCAGAAGTGATCAGACTTTAAACTAAAGACCATTAGAAGTGATCAGCATAGGGTTCTGAGATGGGAGAGGTTGGACTGGGTTGTGTTACTGCTCTCCTGAATGAGAGATGAGGCTGGGAGTGATAGGGGAAAGAGAGCTTTGCATCAGTGGTCTGTAAAGCTAGCTAGTCTTTGGTCTGAAGTGTCACTTACACCCTGTACATTTTACTTCTGCAGATCCTGCTCATCTCTGATTATTTCTACGCCTTCCTCCGGCGAGAGTACTACCTCACTCACGGACTCTACTTGACAAGGAAAGACGGGACGGAGGCCATGCTGGTTCTGAAATAATCACCCTGCCCTGCATGACTTGGGGAATGGACTTCTATCTGAAACACGCAAAGCTTGGGGTGGGTGGGGAGGGTTCCCTGAGAGTGGTCTGACTGGTGGGAAGTTACCTATTGCGGTGGAAGAAAGGGCTGAGGTTTGGATGGGAGTACCCTCATTGGCAGTGACGTTGAGGTCAAAGCCAAGATCATAAGAACTGGCCAAAAACTGCTGCTGTTAGGGCCACGTGGCCTCTGTTGAAGCATCTCCCTTCTTCCTTCAGCTGTGCTTTCTGCTATGACACCAACCATCAGTTTCGGGCAGTCCAGCAGGGATCGGAGCAGGTAGCTGGGCTGACATCAGGGCTGCATCTCAGGCCTAGAGAGTTAAGGCCATAAACCCTTTAATTTATTATCATCACTTGTGGGGAAAACCACTGGAGATGTGTGTTTCTCTTTCTGGAACTGACTGCCACTGGAAATCACTTTGTAGACTGCTTTGGTTCCTCCTCCTTCATTGCTTTCCTCAGCGATGCTCCTGCTTGGCATGCAGCGAGCTCTGGGGACTTAGCTGTGACTGACTCAGACACTTGTTCCTTCATTCTGTCGTTGCGTCTGGAAATCAGAGAG
Organism: Trachemys scripta elegans; assembly: GCF_013100865.1. Lineage (NCBI taxonomy): Eukaryota > Metazoa > Chordata > Testudines > Emydidae > Trachemys > Trachemys scripta. The sequence goes on from NC_048309.1 coordinate 26,036,843, forward strand.
TTTCTTGCACAGTGGACCGCTCCTGCAATGAATAGATGATCCATTGGCTTTCCATAGCAAAGGGAAAGCGATAGCATGAACCATCTGGGAGGGATGTACAGGAAAATCACCAAACTGAAATACAAACCGCCAGGAAGAGTGGGAAGGGAAGTGAGTGCATGGAGAGGGAGGGTTGGGGATAGTCTGGGGGTTTCCCTTTAAGGGAAAAGAGAGACTATCCCTTTGGAAGCTAGACAGCAGCATTGTGAAGTTTCAGGGGAAAGGACAAAATAATAGAAATAACATAGCATCACTTATTGAATCCATGTGGAGCATGGCTGCATGTGGAATACAGAGTGTCAGCCCAGTGCTTCAGTTTCCTAGGAAGGTCCCTCCCATTCAGCCTACCCCCTCTTATTATTTGGGGCTTGTGTTTAGATCTTGGAGCTGCCCCACTCTGGGATTTTGGGAGACAGGCCAGGAGGGAGAATTCCTCTATCTAGAAATACAAATCCAAACTGGAAGGAGCCTTTTAGTACTTTGGGGTGCCTGGGCTCCAAATGGGCTGCAGCCACTTAGCAAGAAGAGACATTTACCCAAAGTGTTATTCCCTTGCACCTAGAGCAGCATTAAAATGGGGCTACGCTCAGAAAAGTGACTATGCAAAAATGGCATCTTACTCCCCAGCTCTGGTCCCTGTGTGCCAGAGCCACACGCTTTAGGGACCAAGATAAGTTTTGCTACCACTATTAACTCTTCAGATCTGACACAGCTCCAAGAAACCAAGCAGGATCCTAGCCAGGGTCCTTGGCACTGATACTGGCAACACAAACCAGAGAGAACCCAGCTCAACTCTCAGATCCCAAGGGGGTGTGAAGGGCTGCTAATTCGAAACCCCCTTTCATCGTTTTACTTTTAAACCGAGCATGTTCAGCAGAGAATGATTGAGACACAGTCATACCCGTCCTTCCCCCGGCCACTTTTACAGAGTCACTCCGCTGGACGTGGTGCCCTTTCTCCTACATTTTCTGTCTGCTTGAGCAGTCGTTCAAATCTCTTTTTGTAAGAAAACAATAAACTCTTGCCTTATTGCACTACTGTTGGCACTTGGGCGGGTGGGTTTGGGCTGAGTCCAACCTGCTGCACACAACACCCAGCCACTCCCGCGCGGGAATCCCCTGGAAGAGAGGCTCCTGATCCTGGCTGCAGAAGGGCACTCAGAACCAGCTCTCCACTCGGCGGTCAGGTGTTTGGGGCACATCACAAAGTGAATAATAAATCATGCAAGTTTTAAATGCTTTCCGAGTGCTCTATGCAGCAGTGATGCTGGGGGGCAGAGGGGCTCCTTACCCTCTGTCCCAGCCCATTGTTTTGGGCTTGTGCTTGGAGGAAAACTCCAGGGTCATTTCCTGTTTAAATAAATCCAGGATTCTTCTTGTTCCAAGGCCTGAACTGCCTGAAATTGTGGTTAATGTAAATCTGGGTAGGGAGCCCAGAGGCTACTCTATCTCGCAGGAAGGGAGCAGGCCCAACGGTTTGGTACTGTGCACTTCCAGGAGTGAGGCAAGCAGGTGGCTTTGGGCTAGATTCTCGGTCAGTATAACCACGTGCAAGCAATGGTGCCAGCACAGCTGCTTAGGCCAACTGAATTTGCACCCTTGAAAGTTGTCTGAAACTCGGCCTTCAAAGTCATCAGCTTTTCCTGATCTCCGAGGGTGAACTGGTTAGTCCTGCCCAAATGGCAGCCTCCAGAGGCCAAGTCAGAGCAATTGATGGCTGGCGATGCTGCCGTGGCAACGGGGTGCCCGAGAGTGCTCATTGGGGGTGAGACTTTTAGAATGACATGGTGAGTGAGGGGATAGCGTTTAGTGGAGCAACTTCTGCTGGGCGGAGAGACAAGCTTTCAAGCCACACACAGCTCTGCTAAAGCCATTAGTTAATGTAACTGACAGTCTGGCTTCCCTGCCTAATTGAAATGTGTCCCGGTTTTACCATGGGTCTCCCCCTCCCCCCCTTTTCATCCTCTTAATCCTAATCTCGGCTGGCATGCGGGAGCCCTGGAGCTGCAGTGTCCTGCCATGGGCAGTTGTCATGGCAGCAGCCACTTTCTCTCCTTACCCTCGGTGTGGGATAAATGAGGTTTGTTTTGTTCCAAAGCGGATTGCCTGGCACAGGGGCTTCTCCTCCTCGTGAGGCACCTCTCCCTGCTTGTGGAAGGCAGGATCCTGAGTTCAGACCCAGCTGCTCTCGTGGATTATATAAAACCTAGGGCCATGGGCTGACCCTTTGCTGATGCTTTTTTAGAAAACATTTCTGCAAGTCTTGGGCATCCTTGAGGTTTTCAGAATTAGAAAGCCAGCAGCCTCGATCTCTTTCTGTCGGATTACCCAGAATGGGCATGTTTCCTCCAAGACCTGGGGCCCATCTGGGCTGGAGGGAGGGGCGAGCTGTGGGTATGAAACAGCTTGTATGTGTCTCTCTTGGGGTCAAAATCAGAAACACCCATCCTCTTCCCCTCAGAATGGCTGAAATCTTAACTGAGATCGCTCCAGGCCTATGGCTGGGGTCACGCGTTCGCAGGCTTGGCTTGATTGCTTTAAACCCCCATCGTGTTGCGGAAAAGGCTCTATGCAGCCTGTTTGACTGATGCTGGAGCTGGCTAGCTGAATGTTTGAATGGCAGCTGTCAGTCTGTGGGGTGCAGGCTGCCGTCTGGCTGGGACTCCCCCATCATGGAACCCATAATGAATTTTCTCTTGCAATGACATTTTTTTGCTGCTTTCAGCTCCATGGCCTTATACTGGCAGGTCTTATTCTAGGCAGCTACATTAGTTCCAGCATTGGAGGGTGGATTTGGAATCTCACTTGCAGTCTGGTCCTCACATCTACATCTTGTGTGATTTGACAAAGTGAGTGATTTAATATTGGCCCCTGAGGGTCCCAAACTGCTCTAGGGATCACCAGTGGCCTGCAGAGAGCTGGCTGGGGGCATGGCACTCGTTGCCTTCTAGCTTGGAGCTTTATGCTGATGCCCATCACCATAGTCTCTGGGCATCTTCCAGGTTAAATCAATAACACATTAAACCAATCCCTAATGGACTTCAGGGAGTCTCTGGCCCATCTCCCTTTATGGGGTGAGAACTCACCTTGGAGTCATAGGTGCTGACTCTGTGAGTGCTCTGGGGCTGGAGCACCCACAGAAAAAAAATAGTGGGTGCTCAGCACCCACCAGCCACAGCTGTTCAGCAGCAGCCGCCAATCAGCTGTTTGGTGGCTGGGGGAGGTACTGGGGGGAGGGCAGAGAGCAGCAAGCGGTGGGCGGGCAGGGCCTCAGGGGAAGGCTTGGAGCGGGGGCAGGAAGAGTGGGAATGAGGACAGGCCCTCAGGGGAGGGGGCGGAGAGAGAGTGGGGTGAGGACAAGGCCGCAGGGTGGAGCTAGGGTGGCCAGACAGTGAGTGTGAAAAATCGGGACGGAGGTTGGGGGTAATAGGAGCCTGTATAAGAAAAAGACCCAAACATCAGGACTGTCCCTATAAAATCGGGATATCTGGTCACCCTACGTGGAGCACCCCTGGGGAAAAATAAAACTCAGTGCCTATGCTTGGATTGGTTATTTTTAGGAGGCCGGCGGCTTGGAAATGAACGGGGTGCTTGCGTTGTGAGTGTCACTTAGGTGGAAAGACTTTCTCAAAGAGGAACACTTTGCAACAGCGTTTCCTAAAGATGGTCAGACTTGGGTTCACCTGAGCTCTTCTGGCATGTTGTTCCACCACTGGATCCCCGCAACAAAGCACCCTCTGTCCCGAGCTGTCCATGCTTCATCTTGGCCTTTGTGATCTGCATGGTCTCAGAGAGCCACTGTCCCAGCGGCTGATTGATCAAAATTTGCTCTTTGATGTAGCTGGGGCTTGCTCCATGCCTTGCTCTGAAAACCATTCAAAGTAACATTAGGAAAGTTAGTTGCTGTGGTTGCCACCTGGATGCGATGTGTTTGGTGCCCATAGCCCCTCCCATTTGCAATCTATTAAGTCTCCGCAGTGGGGAAGAGAGCTTGTTCTGTGCAGAGCGTGCAGCTAACTCCATGGGTTGGCTGCCTTTGGAATGTGATCTAAGATTTCCCCCAGTAGTTTTGGCTTCACTCCAGAGCACATTGTGGGCTGTACTGAACAAAGTCGCTTAGGGGCTACAGAGGGAAAAATGCTGGAATGACCTTTCTGTGGCTGACCTGAGTCTTTCCTAGAAAGAGCCCGGGCTCCGCAGCACCAGGAACCCAAGGGCCGCTCCAGCTGGCCTCCCTGGACAATGGGTAAAGCAGGAGTCCTGGGGGTGGCCTGAGCGTCAGAAGCACGACGCAGAGCTGAGCTGCTGTGCCGATGAGCTTACAGCCTGATTCTGCAAGGGGAGGAAGGGCCAGCTAATGCGTGTGTGCATTCAGCAGCAGGCAATGTGACTAAAGGGACACTGCCAACATGAAAATGAAATCCCTGCGCTGCATTAACAATACCCCTGCATGTTTGAAGAGCACATCCCATTTGTATTTCACCGTTTCTCTCCTTTTGGTACAATGGGCCTAGTTCTCCTCTTGCCTCACACCTTGGATCATCCTTCACGCCAGTGCAAAGGGACTCACTCTCCAATCAGAATCCTCCAGTCCTATGGTTGCCAATTTTGATTGGACGTATTCCTGGCGACTCCAGGACAATCCTGGAAGGTTGGCAACCATATCCACACCCTCCCACCACTGATGGCTTCTTGTAGCCACTTGGCTCAGGTGTGGATTACAGCACAAGGTACCAAATGGTGCTAGCCTGCTTGGTTTTGTTTTGGTTCTGAGCAGTTTCACTTCCTAGGCTTGCTGCACTGCACAGTTGTCGGAAAGTTTTTCCCCTAGCAGTTTCCCCCTCGAGTTGGCTGTGGAGCCCCCTGGAGTGGCACCTCCATAATGCTCTATATACAACCTAGCGCCTCCTCAGTTCCTTCTTGCCGGCTACTCTGACAGAGGGGAAGGCGGGTGGGTTTGGAATAGATATGAGCAACACATCTCAAAAAACAAGTTACGAGAAGATGAGTAACTGTTCTTTCTTCTTCGAGTGATTGCTTGTATCGATTCCAAGTAGGTGACTCCCAAGCCTTACCTAGGCGGTGGGATCGGAGTTATGGAATCGCAGATTGGAGCACCGCTCTGCTGAAAGCTGCATCATCGCTGGACGATGGCGTAATGAAAGGTGAACATATGTACCGAGGACCAAGTCATTGCCCTGCAGATTTCTTGGATTGGGATTTGGGTTAGGAATGCTGCCGCTGAGGCCTATGCCCATGTGGAGTGTCCTGTAAGTGCCGGGGCTGGGATCTTGGCCAACTCGTAGCATGTGCGGATGCAGGACCAGGAAGATATTCTTTGAGATGATACCAGGAGTCATTTCATCCGGTCAGCCACCACTATGAATAGCTGGTTCGACTTTCTGAACGGCTTAATGCGTTGGATGTAGAAGGCTAGCGCCCGCTGAACATCCAGAGAGTGCAGCCTCTGCTCACGGTTACTGGCATGAGGCTTAGGATAGGAAACAGGCAGGAATATGTCGTGACACGATCTTAGGAAGAAAGGCCGGGTGAGACCTAAATTGCACCTTATCCTCATGGAAGACCGTATAAGGTGGGTCAGAGGTGCGGGCCTTTAACTCAGACACCCTGCGTGCTGAGGTAAAAAGCTACCTTGCACGACAGATAGAGGAGGGAGCAAGTCACTAGCGGTTCAAACGGGGGCCCCATTAGTTTGGAGAGGACCAAGTTAAGGTCCCACACAAGGACTCGCCCTCTAATCTGGGAGTGGAGGCATTCCAGGCCCTTGAGAAAACATCCCACCATGGGGTTGGCAAATATGGAGCGTCCAGACACTCCTGGGTGGAAGGCTGAGATAGCAGCGGGGTGTACCTTGATGGATGACGCTGCCAGGCCTTGTTGTTTTAGGGGTAGGAGATACTCTAGAATGAGTGGTATAAGCACCTGGATTGGAGGGGTGTGATGCTGGGCACACCAGCAAGTGAACCGTTTCCACTTAACTAGATAAGTGGCCCTGGTGGATGGTTTCCTGCTGCCAAGTACGATCTCCCGTACAGGTTCCAAGCACAGAAGTTCCATAGAGTTTACTCATGAAGTTTCCAAGCGGTGAGATGGAGAGACTTGAGGTCTGGGTGGAGCAAGTGACTGTGGTCCTGAATGATCAGGTTCGGGTGGAGTGGCAATGCAATCGGGGCATCCACTGACAGTTCCAAGAGCGTGGTGTACCAGTGTTGTTGAGGCCACACCAGAGCCACCAGAATTACCTCCACTCTGTCCCTGCAGGCCTGGAGAAAACCTCGTGCACCAGAGGGAAGGGGGGGGAAGGCGTACAACAGGCGTCCTCCCCAGGGTAGCAGAAATGTGTCTGTCACTGAGCCTGGGCTGTGATTCTGGAAGGAACAGAACATCGGGCACTTCCTGTTGCTGGGGGTGACAAACAGGTCGACCTAGGGAAACCCCCACCTTTGGAAGATGGAGTGTTGACGTCCAGATGGACTGACCACTCGTGATTGTGGAATGATCTGCTGAGGTGGTCTGCCAGGTTGTTCTGAGCCCCTGGGAGATAGGACTCTTCCAGGTGAATGGAGTGAGCTATGCAGCACTCCCAGAGCCTGAGGGCTTCTCAACACAGAGGGGAGGAACAGGCTTCACCCTCCTTCTTGATGTAAAACATGGCAGTGGTGTTTTCCAATCTCACTGCCACGCACTGGCCTTGCAGCTGGGCCCGAAAAGTTTGGCATGCTTGGTGTACCGCCCTGAGCTCCTTGATATTGATATGAAGGGAGAGCTCATCCCGAGACCATAGTCCCTACGTTTGTAGATCTCCCAAATGCACACCCCAACCCAGAGCTGATGCATCCGTTACCAAGGACAAGGCGGGCTGGGGGCTGTGGACAGGGACTCCGCACACCATTCGAGGTTCAAGTCACCATCGGAGGAACTCGAGTATGTGCTCTGGTACTCTCACTACTAAGTCCAGGTTGTCGCATCCCGAGCGATAGGCTGACACAAGCCACACTTGCAGGGGTCTGAGCCTCAGCCTAGCATGCCGGACCACGTAAGTGCAGGCTGTCACATGGTCGAGGAGACCGAGGCAACCCCTTGCAGTAGTAGTTGGGAATCACCTGAGGCCTTGAATGATGTTTGACATGGCTTTGCATCGTGTCTCCGGCAGAAATGCTCATGCCTGCAGAGTCCAGCACTGCTCCGATGAACTCTATTCTCTGGGTCGGAGACAAGGTTGACTTGTTCACGTTGAGGAGGAGGCCCAGTCTCTCGAAAGTGGATCTGACGAAACGGACCTGAGATTCCACCGGCTCCCTGGTGCACCCCCTGAGCAGCCAGTCATCTAGGTAGGGGTATACCACACCTGCCTCCTCCGGAGGAAGGCTGCTACGACCACCATGCACTTGGTGAACACTCACTTGGTGAAACAACCAGTGGGGCCCTTGATGATCGAGATACAAAAGGAGGCTTAAAGACGATAAAGTCATTGCGGAGAAACTAAATGGATTCTTTGCTTCAGTCTTCACGGCTGAGGATGTTAGGGAGATTACCAAACCTGAGCCAGCTTTTGTAGGTGACAAATCTGAGGAACTGTCACAGATTGAAGTGTCACTAGAGGAGGTTTTGGAATTAATTGATAAACTTAACATTAACAAGTCACCGGGACCAGATGGCATTCACCCACGAGTTCTGAAAGAACTCAAATGTGAAGTTGCGGAACTATTAACTAAGGTTTGTAACCTGTCCTTTAAATTGGCTTCTGTACCCAATGACTGGAAGTTAGCTAATGTAACGCCAATATTTAAAAAGGGCTCTAGAGGTGATCCCGGCAATTACAGATCGGTAAGTCTAACGTCGGTACCTGGCAAAGTAGTCGAAACAATAGTTAAGAATAAAATTGTCAGACTTATAGAAAAACAGAAACTGTTGAGCAATAGTCAACATGGTTTCTGTAAAGGGAAATCGTGTCTTACTAATCTATTAGAGTTCTTTGAAGGGGTCAACAAACATGTGGACAAGGGGGATCCAGTGGACATAGTGTACTTAGATTTCCAGAAAGCCTTTGACAAGGTCCCTCACCAAAGGCTCTTAAGTAAAGTAAGTTGTCATGGGATAAAAGGGAAGGTCCTTTCATGGATTGAGAACTGGTTAAAAGACCGGGAACAAAGGGTAGGAATTAATGGTAAATTCTCAGAATGGAGAGGGGTAACTAGTGGTGTTCCCCAAGGGTGGGTCAGTCCTCGGACCAATCCTATTCAACTTATTTATAAATGATCTGGAGAAAGGGGTAAACAGTGAGGTGGCAAAGTTTGCAGATGATACTAAACTGCTCAAGATAGTTAAGACCAAAGCAGACTGTGATGAACTTCAAAAAGATCTCACAAAACTAAGTGATTGGGCAACAAAATGGCAAATGAAATTTAATGTGGATAAATGTAAAGTAATGCACATTAGAAAAAAAAACCCAACTATACATACAATATGATGGGGGCTAATTTAGCTACAAGAAGTCAGGAAAAGATCTTGGAGTCATCAGGGATAGTTCTCTGAAGATGTCCACACAGTGTGCAGAGGCGGTCAAAAAATCCAACAGGATGTTAGGAATCATTAAAAAGGGGATAGAGAATAAGACGGAGAATATATTATTGCCCTTATATAAATCGATGGTACGCCCACATCTCAAATACTGCATACAGATGTGGTCTCCTCATCTAAAAAAAGATATACTGGCTCTAGAAAAGGTTCAGAAAAGGGCAACTAAAATGATTAGGGGTTTGGAACGGGTCCTATCTGAGGAGAGATTAGAGGCTAGGACTCTTCAGCTGGAAAAGAGGAGACTAAGGGGGGATATGATAGAGGTATAAAAAATCTTGAGTGATGTGGAGAAAGTGAATAAGGAAAAGTTATTTACTTATTCCCATAATACAAGAACTAGGGGTCACCAAATGAAATTAATAGGCAGCAGGTTTAAAACAAATAAACAAACTTCACACAGTGCACAGTCAACTCAGGGGGCTGTTGGTAGACTGAATGGGAGGCCCGTGAACTGATAATGTTTGTGGTCGACCACAAACCTTAGAAAGCGCCTGGGCATGGGGCAAATGGCTATGTGAAAGTACGCGACTTTCATGTCGAGGGCAGTGTACCAGTCTCCCGGATCCAGGGAAGGGATAATCGTGCTCAGGGAGACGATACAGAACTTCAACTTCACCATGAATTTGAGTCCTCGCAGGTCTAGAATGGGTCTGAGACCCCCCCTTTGCCTTGGGGATTAGGAAATAGCGGGAGTAGAATCCCTTTCCCCCTGAGGAACCTCCTCCACCGCTCCTAGGGCAAGAAGTGACTGTACCTCCTGGATAAGGAGTTGTTCGTGAGAAGGTTCCCTGAAGAGGGATGGGTTGGGGGGGAGAGAGGGGAGGAGCAGAATTGAAGGGAATATCCCACTTCTGTGCGAAGAACCCAGTGGCCTGATGTTATTTGGGACCAAATGTGGTAGAAGTGAGATAGACGATTCAGAAAACGGGGAAGAGTCTGGTGCTGAGACAGGTGCTTTGTCTTCGGTCACACTTTCAAAATGACTGCTTTGAGACCGACAAAGATTTAGTTGGGCCCTGTCCTGCCCAGACTGAGGATGGGATGGCTTGCACCAGCCATTTCTGCCCCTGTGTCTGTAGGGATCCTGCCTCGGCCAAGGAGGATATGATCGCTGTTACTGCGGTTTGGGCTTAAAGGGTTTTCTTTGGGTTGCTGGGGTGTGCATACCCAAGGATTTCACTGTAGCCCTGGAATCCTTTAGACTATGCAGCCTGGAGTCTGTCTGTTCAGCAAACAGACTAACCCCATCAAAAGGCAGGTCCTTCATAGTTTGTTGAATCTAGGGTGGGAGCCCCCAGGCCTGCAGCCATGAGCTATGCCTCATGGCGATTCCTGAGTGCAAGGTGCGGACTGTCAAGTCCGCAGCATCCAGTGAAGCCTGTAATGAGGTCCGTGCCACTGCCTTGCCCTCCTCGACAATAGCCCCAAACTCCTCTTTGGACTTTGCTGGTAAGAATTCCTTAAACTTCAGCATCGAGTTCCAGGAGTTGATGCTGACTGGCAACCCTGCGTTGTAATCCCCCTGTGGAGTATACTTTGCGTCCAAATAAATCCAAGTGCTTGACATCCTTGGATTTAGGCAGTGGGGCTTGCTGTTCCTGCCTCTCCTTCTCATTCACTGCAGCCACCACCAGGGCACAGGGTTGCAGATGTGTGAATAGGTATTTGTACCCTTTAGAGAGGACGAAATAGTTCCTGTCCACCCCCTGGGTAGTGGGAGGGATGGAAGCTGGGGTCTGATAAATGGTCTTTGCATTGGCCTGGATCGTTTTGATGAGTGGTAGAGTGACCCTAGATGGTCCCTCAGGTGCCAGGATATCCACCATAGGGTCCTCTGCCTCTACCAGCTCCTTGGCCTGCAGGTTCATATTTCATGCTGGGCACAGCTATCTATAGGGGGAGGCCCGGAGGTGGAGGTGCCCACCACAGCCTCGTCCGGGGAGAAAGACGAGGAGGCCAGAGGGGGAACTGGGTCCTCCTGACCTTCCTGGTCCTCCGGTACCCCCTGTCTTGCCTCTAATCCAGGGTCAGCCACCCCAGGGTCAGGATCAGGAAAAGGGATGGGTTCTGGAGGAAGTGGTTGGGCTGGTAACTCCTCTGCACCCCTCGGGAGCCCCTGGACTGAATATCCTGGGCCTGGTGGTATGCCCAAGGGGTCCAAAATGGCCACTGCGCTGGCCCCAGCCACGGTGCGTGCCATGGTGTTATACCCCTGTCTGGTCTGCCCCGTGTCGGCTTGCATCGGGCCCATGCCGAGACTTTAGACCCCATCTCTGAGCTCGAAGCTGTGGACCTAGACTGCGAGGCCAGGACGGTGCCAAATGCTGTTGGGCTGGGGAGCGCTGCCGCGAGGCTGGGGAGTGCTGCCACGAGCGGGGTCTGCGCGGTGACCTGGAACCGTGCCGAGATGGACTGCGCCAGGACCAGAACCTGCTGCACGATGGCAATCGATGCCGTGATTGGCCCAGGGACTCTGAGTGGTGCCAGGACTCCAAGCAGTATCTTGTTTCTGGTGGCACTGAGGGGCGGAGCATTGCAGGCTTTCCATGGGAAGGTGCTGCATGCTGTGGGCATCGGGGGCTTGGCGCGAAGGGCCGGAGACACGGTGCTATCATGTCTATGAGGTCTCTCGCAGCCTCAAATGTGTCTGGGTGGAAGGCAGTTGTACATCCTCCACCACCTGACATGGTGAGTCCAATTGCACCGAAATCAACTGTCCCACTTGCGGGACCGAAGTCGATGGTGCCAGCTCTGAGGTTTTTGGCACTCGGAGCTCCTTCTTGGGATGCGCCCCATTGGCCAGTTACGAGGGGTGGGTCCCAAAGTTGGGGAACCACTCCTCCCTTGTTTCTGACCCAGGGAATGTGACTGGGGCCGAGTCCTCTCTAACTGTTTCCGCCCTGGAGAGCGGCAGTGCTGCGGGTCTTGTCCAGAGTCCTTCCATGGTGTTGTCTCTGCCGCTGCTGGGGCACTACACACTGATGCACTCAGCGCCAAGTCCTGCCACCCTAATGCTGGTTGTGGTCTAACTGCTGCCTCCACGAGGAGCTGTTTCAGTCTAAAGTCCTGCTCCTCCTTCGTTTCTCGGGCGAAACCCTTTGCAAATCCTGCACTTATCCACCTTGTGTGTTTCCCCCAGATGCTTTAAGCAAGCGTCGTGGGGGTTGCCCATTGGCATAGGCTTGTTGCAGGACCTGCAGGGTTTGAACCCCTGGGACGTAGGCATGCCCTAAGTCCCCAGGGAGAGCGCAGTCAGGGTGGAGGGAACCCCCCACCCCGACTGAACTATTAACACTGCACTACACTAATAACAAACCAAGGAAAACAAACACTAAAGTAGATAGAAACTAGGGAAATGGAGAGCTTGCGGAGCAAGATGCCACAGTTCCAACGACCGTCACGGGTGGGAAGCAGGAACTGAGGCGGCGCTGGGTTGGCAGGGTCATGTATCGAGCACTAGGGAGATGCCACTCCAGGGGGCTCCACAGTTGACCCAACAGGTGCTGCTAGGGGGAAAACGTTCCGATGACTGTGTAGGTGGTGCGTACACATCTAATTGGAATCGATATGCGCAGTCACTTACAGAAGAACCAGCGGTGTCTCCCAGGGGTCTGTACTGAGCTCAGTGCTGCTCAACATATTCATAAACTATCTGGGAAAAGGGGTAAACAGTAATGTGGCAAAATTTGCAGCTAATACTAAACTATTCAAGATAGTTAAGTCCCAGGCAGGCTGTGAAGAGTTACAAGGGATCTCACAAAACTGGGCAACAAAAAGGCAGATGAAATTCAATGTAGATAATCGCAAAGTAATGCACATTGGGAAACATAATCCCGACTATACATACAAAATGTGAGGTCTAAATTAACTGTTACCCTTCGAGAAAGATCTGACAGTCATTGTGGATAGTTCTCTGAAAACACCTGCTCAATGTGCAACAGCAGTCAGGACAACTACCAGACGGTTAGGACCCCTTTGGAAAGGGATAGAGAAGAGAGAAAATATGCTAATGCCACGCTATAAATCCATCCACACCTTGAATACTGCAGTTCTGGTCACCCCATCTCAAAAAAAGAGATTAGAACTCAAAAAGGTACAGAGAATGTGGGACTGGGGCAGCCCGCACTGGTAATGCCAAGATCAGGGCAGACTGCACAAGGGAGAGCAGATACTCCCAAGACTGGTGGGTAACACTGAAGTTAAACCTCTCAACCAGTCACAAACTGTGTTTCTGATCCCCCACACTGGTTATCCGGTAGCAAAAAAGAAATTTCCCAACCCCCTTTATTGCATTCCAGTCTCTGGCTCCCAATCAGCACCTAGGCCCAGTACAGTGAGAAGTTATTTTAAACGCTGCTCACAGAAGGGCAACATTATTAAGGATGTGGAACAGCTACTGTAGGAGGAGAGATTAAAAAGACTGGGCCTTTTCAGCCTGGAAAAAAGACAACTAAGGGGACATACGATAGAGAGCTATAAAATCGTGAATGGTAACAAGAAAGTGACTAAGGAAGTGTTATTTACTCGGTCACATAACACAAGAACCATGGGTCACCTAATAAAATTTATAGGCAGTAGATGGACCTTTGGTCTGACCCAATTCTTATATTCTTGTGTGTTTAGGTTTCCAGCTCTTCTGAGAGAGTTTGACCAGAAGGAGAGTGCCTGGCTGGCACCTGTATGTTTTTAAGTTCATGAAAGCATTATTCCTATCAGCGTCTGTAAAACCCCCTCATTTAGAGCCTACACATGCTAGCCCGGCCCTTTGTAAAAACTGCTGTAACACTCTCTGTGCCGCTCCCCTCAGCACCCCTCAACCAGTGGGACTGTGTTGTTTTAATGAGGCGAGAGCAATGTGGGGGGAACATCTAGACTCAGCTCGTAGCTGAGAGAGGGACCAAGCCCTGTGGAAGGGTTACCTGGGCAGCATTAGCTTGCTGGTAATAAAGAGGTGCAGTATCGGGAGGTGGCCTAAATGCTCCTAGGGCTGCGTGGGGCTGGCTGTTCTTAAAGCCCATTGGCCTGCACAGCTTCCCAGACTGCTAGGGGTAGGGACTTTTACTCACCCACTAGAGGCTGTTCCTCCACTGAAACCTAGCGGGGCCAGCAGCACGCCCTGCTGGGCACTAGCGCAGCCATGTCAAGCGACACAGAGCAGGCGCAGCCTTGTGTGGCACTGCACCTGGCCACGTGGGCTGCCTGGCAGCTCAATTAGACCCAGCGAAGCGCAGGCCTGGGAGAAGGGGACTACCATTGACTGCTCCCCTGAAGGGAGTTTGTCACTTTAGACTGTGGCGCCCGTCACAGCAGGGGTTGTGTCCTGTGCCGTATTTATACAGCACCTGACACTCTGGGGGCTGGGTTCTGACCGAGCCCTTTGGGTGCTATCACAATATAGAGTTTTACTAGGCTTTCCTCTCCCTCCCCCCACCCCCCCAAAAGAAGCATGAGGCAACTGCCCTGGCACAGTGAGTTGGATGGGAGAAGTGTTGGCAACTTAAAGGGTTGTGGCAGCCCTGGGGGCAGATGTGGCCGCTAGCAGGTGCCACTCAGGCCTTCGCATGTGGCAGGCACGACGCAAGAGTGCGGGAAAAATCCCTCAGGAGGCTCGTTGGGCGGGATGGGGAGGGGGAGAGCAGGGCCAGGGCTACTGTACTGTGACAGAGGGCGTGGTGGGTGGGTGGGGCTGTGCTCCCTTACACAGCCTCAGATTGGCAGCAGGCAGAAGTGGCCATAGCAACCACCAGGACACATGCAGAGCCCCACCACACCTGGCTGGCCAGTTCCCCGGCTGCGGGGCGGGAGCTGAACCCCCAGTGCCCTCAGATGGTGAGTCGGGGGTGGGGGGCTTTGTGGCTGGGGGCTGCCAGAGCTGAGCGTGAGCTCAGGCTGCACTGTGACCCAATGGCTTAGCGCAATGGGCACAAGTGGGTTTGCGCTTCCCAGGCCCGTGCTGCCTCATGCACCTGCCACAAGAAGTGCAGCCGCTCCCAGTTGCTTTCTCTTTGGCAATGGGGGCAAACGGGAGGCAAGGCTCGGCCTTGCTTTCCTCACAGAGGTGGTGAGATGCAGCTTTGCTGGCACATGAGCGCTAAGGAGCCCACAAAACGTGAGCTCAGCCCTTATCCAGCAGGCGCCAGGTTCCGAGGGCTCGCCCTCCTGCTAAGTCAGCCATACACAACACATGGGAATGGGACTGAAGCAAGTAGAGCATCCCTGGCGCACCCTTGAGGGGTACTAGAATGAGCGCAAAGGCACTAAGCATGAAGGATGCGCACGGGCAGAAAGGCCAGCACATGGGTAGGGCTGTCTCAAAGTGGCACGCAACATGCACCTGGTGAGTCTGGCCCCTTTGGTAACAAATGGCAGGGTGGGGTGTGCGTTTGGGTGTGAAAGAGTAAGTGCTGAGTGATTATGAGCCAAACAATTTTTTTCCCATTACTGTTACAACAAAGTAACAGTCCCTCAAGGAACCTTTTTTTGGCCAGTTCTGAGTTTTGTTTCAAACTTTGTCACCAAACGTGCAACTAGTTGTGCCCCCTCCCAAAAAATGGCACACTCTTTTGGGGGGTGAGGAAGGGAGGCAAATTTACTCAGTCTTATAAAATGTTTTTCACCCAGTGTGATTTACTCGGGCATGGCTGATTACACTGTGGGTGATGGTGGATAACCAGCTTGCCCAACAAATAAGCTGCTTTTAGGGGTGTGTGCATGAACTGATTAAGAAGGGGGCCAGTAAAGGGACATTTTTAGCACTAATGGACCAGCTGGGGTCTACCGAGGCCTGAGCCTGGTGATGGGCTGCCTGTAAATGCCCATGCTAGAGCAGAACGTGGCTGGGTGAGGTAATAACTGCTATTGGCCCAACTTTTAAGCTTACACAGCGCTCTTCTTCCCATCATTGAGAGTTTGAACACTTGGCTCTGGCACCAACAGCAGCTGGGCCAATAAAGCAGGTGGGGATGAATGGCAGGGAATGGTATTAGGACCAGGATTTGTTAACATCATCATTAATGATGTGGCAGTGAGCATAAACAGCAAGGTAATGAACCACCCAGCCACCGTGGACTGCAGAGGCTTCAACGTGGCAGTGAGAAGAGACAGAGAACACAAGGGTGCAAGCGACAACTATGATTCAGTTTGGGAAGCTGCAGGAACACATGTGAGGGGAGAATAACCAGTGCTGTAAGACCTAGCCAATGGAGTCTGCCGGTAACTCCCACATGACACTGTACTGCAAGATGGTGGCAAGAGGCCAGTAAAGTTGGGGCTGCACAGAGTGGCCCACGCCGCAATGCTGTGTTCCATCATGAGCTACTGGTTCTCAGCAAGACGCAGGGTGGGTGGGCTGAGGCTCGGTGAAGAGGTCAGTGCAGCTGCAATATTTTCAAGCGGCCGTGGCTGTGCCTTTGTATAGCAGGGTGAAGCAGTGACAGTGTCTACGAAGATATTAACAGTAGGAGGGCAGGAGAAGAATTATTTAGGTTGATATAAGCCAGGGCTTGAAAACACACAGGGGTGTCAAAGAGGTGAGGAACCGCTCCCAGATCAGTGGCATAGGTAGCATTTAAGCTTCCAGTTTTAAGTGGCTAGCACCTGTGGTCGTGAGGAAACCTTCCGAACTACAACCCCAATACAAGTCAGCTGCTCCTGCTCAGGGCTTCCCTTAACAGCACAGTGCAATTGTAAGTCACCCCCTCACCCAACCACTCTGTGCCACCATTCAGGACCCCATGTGAATGTTGCCAGGCCCGAGCAGTGAACTAGCATGAGATTGTTCTTTAAAATCTCATGATTTTTAAGCCAGCCAGAGCCTCACATCTGGTCTTGGCCTTCTGCTTTGGGCCAAACACACATTTCCTCTCCCGCCCCCTAAGCTTTTCTCCACTGCCACGAGGGCTAGAAACACGCTTTGATTTTCCATTGATATGACTCCTGGAGCTCTAGGACAAAATGCCACATAGTGCACTGAGGCAACGCTGTAGGAACAAGTGAAAGGAACAAGACTCAGGTTGGTTTTACTCTGTCAGTGCAATGGAAGGTAGGAGCAGCATTTGGGACAAGTGATAGAGGGAAAGAGGACCAGAAATTAAAAGGTTGGGGGAACACCTCCAGTGAAATAGTGTGATCCTCTCCACCCCCTACTCCTCCTTACAGCAGCTCTGAAGGAAGAGCAGTAAAGAAAGCTCCTTCTGTTCCAGAAGCCAGCACTGAGTAAGGCTTCAAATGTACCAGACACCCACTAGCCAGCAGCTTACATCAAAGCAACTGAATGGCACCAAGGGGAAGCATCCTCAGAGGAATTGCAGCTCCCCTCGGGATGGGAGATTCTTACCCCAGCTTCTCCCTGGCCCTTAGCTTCCCTATTGGCCTGGAGCAAGAAGACACCTGGTAACTTTTCCAAGCACAGGCCTGGGAGTGGGATGAAGATTTTTTAAAAAGGGGGATAAGTTAGGCTCAACATTAAGCAAGGCTTTGGAGCAGTGAGCTGCAGCGCGACCTGAAACTGCCTCCCAAGGGAAGCAGTGCAAACCCCTCTCTAAAACTAGCATGTGACTGAGCACTAGAATATGAACCAGGACCAATCCTCCCTCGGAGAAAAGTGGGGGATTCCAATGGCTTCCTCTTCTACCTTCTCTGGGGCCAATTGCCCTCTGGCACTAGGGTAACTCGGGGTGTGACTTCCGCCTGAGACCAGTGGGAGAGAAGAATCAGGCCCCTTTGTTGTAGAGGAAGTCAGGCCACTAGCAGGCATCCTACATGAATCCGCCAGCAGCAAGCAGGTTTAAACAAGGTACGAGGTAGCAGGTAAGCAGCATCATTTCCCTCCCCCCCGGCAGACAGGCCTTCTCTGGTCTCTGCAGATGCCAATGCAGCTTAACGGCTTGGTTCAGGAGGGGACTCCAGAGAACTGAGCACAGGAGAGATATGTAATCCCCAGCGTTTACAGAGCACTTTTCAGCAGCAGATGTCAGGGCGCTTTACAAAACAGGATCATTATCTCATTTTACATATGGGGAAACAGAGGCACAGGCCAGTGAAGTGACTGATCCAAGGTCATCCAGCAGGCCAGTGGCAGAGCCAGGAATAGAATCCAGGTCTCCCGAGTGCTGCGTTCTATCTCCTAGGGCAACACTTGCCACCCTTGACCATACGGCCTGGGGAAACTGCACCAGATCCAGTACCAACAGCCTTGTTTAAACCCAGATGCAGCTAGCATGGCTCGGCTACCACCATGGGCTTTGGACCGTCCCTTCCCCAACTGCTGGGGGATGCTCACAGTGAAAATGAATGAGATGGGAAAAGAACATTCCTGCAAGACGCAACTTGAATTCATATTTATTTGTATGTATAATGTATATAGACTTTTGTATCGCTTTAACTGGGTGGGTTTTTTCATATACATTTCTTTTGGTATAGTACATGAAAAAAAAGGAAAAAATGTAAATCAGTACATTCCTCAAGGGTCTCTGCCACAACGGGACCAAAACACCCCATGCAAGAGAGAGAGGGGGGAGGGGAGTTGTTTTTTTTAAACAATTCCAAAGAAGAAGAATAAAGGAACTCAAGGTCCAAAAGTTGCCAGAGAAGCAGTGCTGTATGTGTATAAATTAGGCTAACTCCACTCTGCTGCATTTTAAAGTGCAAAGAAGCTCAGTTTATTTATCTACAGAATACAGGCAAATTATTCCCCTCCCGCCCCCGGTTAAAAAATAAAAACCAATAATAAAATAAATCTAACAGATATACATTATCCACAGTCCTACAGACGCCTACACCTACTCGGTAGCACCAAGAATTTGATATGCGTGTAATTAAAATCAATTAAAACTCAAGAGCAATGATTTTGTTTGTTGGCTTGTTTTTTTTGCAGACTTCCTGCCCTTTAATTAAATTTTCAGAGGACAAGCCTGCCCACACACACACTACAAGTCAAGGAGATGGCCCCCCCTTTGACTCCATCACCAGCCCAGGCTGATTTGGCATTAGGCTAAGAACAAATACACACACACACAGCTGAAGTTCCTGCTGAGGAGGAGGTGAGGTGGGGAGGTGAGGGACTAGTGCTGTGCCTGGGGCAGGGGGGTGGGGGAGGGGAGGCATGAGTCAAACACTAGCTTTGTCTGTGCCTTTACAGGGGTGAAGTCGATATGGGGGCTGGGGGGGGGGGGGAAGAGGGTCTGCACAGCTCCTGCGCCGTGAGCCTCTGGCCACGTCATCTTCCCGGGGTGGGGGCCATGTGCAACAGTTTCAGTTTGTCCCCGCGTGCTGCGCATCCGTTTCAGTAGCCGAAGGTCTCCTGCGAGGCATAGACCATGTAGAGGAAGCCGTCCTCGTCCTTCTCCTGCTCGTAGATCTCCGAGATGGGGGTGGAGACACTCACCATGCTGTGCTGGTTCACCAGCAGGAAGAAGGCCTGGGTAGGGTTCAGCTGCAGGCGGCGCCTGCGGGTGACAGAGGAGGGAGGGGTGGTTAGACCAAACGAGGAACGGCAGGGAAGGCAGCGGAGCAGTGACCTCCCTGGGGAGCTGGAGGCCCCCCAACTGTTCAACAAGGCCAGGCCTGGGCGCTCAGCCTCCTTTGGCGTGACCCAGAACTGCCCTTGTGGGAAGGGAGCCTTTGCCCACTAAGCTGGGCCCATTCCAGCCTGCCCAGCCAGGCCCACCTTCTACCAAGGCTCTTGCTTTGATACGTGGCCCTCCCCGTGCTTCTGGGGGGGAAGGGCTGAGCCGCTCTGGCGCTGGTGCAGCCGAGGGGGCTCGGAAGCCCCTTTTGCTGTGGCCCCCAAGCACTACAGCCTCTGGCAGGGCATGGGGGGTAGGAAGGCACTAGCTGTCCTCTCAAGCTGAGCTCTCTCCAGGTTTGAGCCATCACACTCAACCCCCTCGGGTTCCCAGGGCTCCTGGTAATGCAGCATTTAGGGCAGGATTTACAAAGGAATGCCACTGTGAGGACGCTGAGAAAGTCACCGGGAACCCCGAAGCCTGAGCCGGGCACCCAACCTCCTGGTACAACCAATGGGGACAGACGGGATGCCTCACTTCAGCTAGCCAACGGGAGATGCCAAATCACTGGTGCTAAGCCCCGCCCCGCTCTGAAAGGAACCCCTCCCTTTCAGCCCAGTGGTTCAGGCACAGACCTGGCCCGTGGGAGAGGCCTGGTTCAAGTGAGGGCAGAAGGGATTTGAAGCAGGATCTGCCCCCTGGGCTATTGTGATGTGGGCTCCCTCAACCTCTCCATGGTGGATAATGAAAAGAATCATTGGAGCAGAGGAAGTGGATCCTGGGTCTCACGTCCCAGGTGAGGGCTCTAACCACCAGGCTACACAGTCACTCTCATGCTCACTCTCTCCGTGGCCCAGTGTTGAAGCTGTTCCACTGCGGATACGATCCCTGGGCCAGAGAGAGCAAGGCCGAGCTGGTGGTCAGAGCACTCCCCGCCCACTAACATGGCACTTAGGCGCCCACGCCCTTTTGTGGCTCTAGCCCTTACTGCCTCCTGAAAGACTCTCCATCCGAGGCTGCTGCACCTGCTTCACCCCCTCCCATTGCACCCCTGCCCCTGAGCGGCCCCCTGAGGCTGGCAGAATCCTCCCACGATGCTTATAGCCTCAGAGCTACACTCACTGAACGGGCTTTCCGAGCAAGGCAGCATCAAGGGATCTGAGCGCTGGAAGGGGAGTCAGCAACTCCCGGTCCCGGCTCAGAAATCAACCCCCTCTGTGGCCTGGGGCCTGGCCCTACCTCTCTGCTCCCACCTCTGTTACCAAGGAGCCAACCCATGCCCCATCAACGCAGGGCATGCTGCAGAATAGGGCTCTCCCACCCCCACGCTGCCCTCCCAAGAACCCCTCTCCTGCCAGCCAGGAGAAGGATGACTATCACACTCTGGGCTGCAGCAGAGCATGGCCCCACAGGGAAATGGCGGACGGCAAAGGGCAAGGAATTGGAGAGGACGAGGTGGCTTTGCTTCTGGAAGCTCAGCACAGGCACCCACAGCAGGAGGGTGGGGATGGAGGGAGGACGCTGGGGCTTTAATGTAGCCTGAGCCCATCGCAGCAGGCAGCAGACACGGTTGCTTCCTTCTGTAAGGCGATGGCTGCAGGGCCTGGGTTCCAAACCCCTCCCAGGCCCTAGAATCCATCCACCACTTGGTGACAGCCAGGCAGCTTGTCCATTGCTCCCTTCCCCCACATCGGTGGCCAGTTCCCATTGTCCCAACCCAGCACGGCCGCCCCATCCTGCGCCAGGTCACACGGCCAGGGCGGGGCAGGAGGGGTCATGGTACCTTCGCTTTGGGCTGTCTCACTTACCGGATAATTTTTACCAATTCGCTCATATTGACATGGTCAGGGACTAGAAATTTGGTCTTATCCAGCACAGGCAGCTGCTTCTCCCCCTTGTATCTTTCAATGATGACCTGGGGAGAGAGAAATGGACAGAGTCAGGCCCCACCTGCAGCTGCCAACAGGCCAGTCTAACAGGTGCCACCATCTCCGTGAAGACAAGTGCCTGCATTAACCCTCTGAAAGCCGGAGAAGAGCGGCAGCTCCTCCAGCAACAACAAAGGAGTCTTTCAGCAAGTTCCCCCCCTGAACATTTTATCCTGGAGCCCCACAGTACTGACAATCTCCCCCCAGGGCCCCTCTGGCTGAATGACTTATTTTAGATCCATACCAAGAAAGAACAAATGTAAAGTTGCCACGAGAGCACTGGTGTGGCTCCCAGTTAAGTGTGTACTGGAACGAACACAACCAGCTGTCTGTTCTGTAGATGGCAGAGCGCTTAGAAATCAAAGATATGCAGAAAAGGGGCACCAGGCCCAGAGCTGAACCCCACACACAGTTTAGAGACACTTATTTTGTTTCTTTTGCTCTAAGCAGAAAGGGAACAGCAGGAAATATAACCCTGCTCCCTAACCACAGGCTCAAAGCAACCTCTTCCTGCTCCAATCATCAATGAGCACAAGGCCTGCCCACCCTCCAAGGTGCACTGGTTTAATACCACACCTTTAGTTAAACCGGTGCAACTTCCATGTGTAGACAAGCCCCGACAGTGCTGGTGCGGCACCTCCTCCCACACCATGACAATGGTCTTGCTGCTGACAGCACATAGCTCCCAGGAGCAGTCAGGAAAAGCAGACTGACACGGGCCATTCTGTACTCACTCCATCCCCAGGAGATTGTTTGGAGAAGGGAGGACGAAGGACAAGTGAAAAAAGCACCCAGTGAAAGTGACATGGATGGTACAAACGTTTGGATTACAGGAAGCAAATAGGGTGCTGTGTCCACCCCAGAGGCAGCTACATTTCAGCTGTGGGTAAGTCTAGCAGCATGTAGAGTGCTCTGGGATCCTTTGAGATAAAAGGGGGCTAATAAATGTACGATTGATATTTCACCATGTGCTACTGTGATAAGCAGACGGACAGGGAAACCTGTCCACAACTTCACAAAGTCTATCTAGGCTGCTCTCCATGAGGGTTAATGTCCCAATAGCAGAAGGGTTACAACATGCAGGGGGCTAGGCACTTGGGCAGGGGGTTACACAGAAATCAAAGCTACACAAGAGGAAAAAAATCAAATGATCCAAGCCTTCACCCTCAAACCCTGGTAAAAGAATGAGGGGAATATTCAATAGGGAGAAGGAAAGGGCTTTAAAGTAACCAGACTGGATGGCTCAGGGGCTGAGCGAGACGCCCGAGTGCAGCTCAGAATGAATTTGTTTCTATGACCGAGTCACAAACCTCTTCAACCACACCAGGGCCAAGAGAGTTTGCTGTAACTGAAGGGCAAGGGGGCCAGCAAAAGGCAGGGCGTCCTCAGGGCAGGGCATCAGCAGAAACGGCAAGAACAGGCTCAGCCTGGTTTAGGCTGCTCCATACAGGAAAAAGTAGCTGGGGAATTTAGTCAGTCTGTGAATGGAGCCTGCAGCCTGACAGTGTCTGTAAGCAGATCTGACGTGGAAGTGAGAAGTGACACAAAGAGAGAGCCGAAGCTGGGAGAAGCTGAACAATCCGCTGCGATGTTCCATTTGTTTTGTTGGTTTCGTTTTATTTGCTGCGGTCTGTTTTGTTGACATTTGGGCCAGGAGAGGATGAGAGATCAGTGGTGGTCTGCTGTAAAATGAGCCCAGCTCCACTGAAGTCAATGAAGCTATGCTGATCTACCACAGCGGAGGATCAGGTTCAAAGTCAAGTGAGAAAGCAGCCCCTCCCACTCAGCAGCTGCAGGGAATTTCCTTTAATCTAGCTCCTTCTGCCCCATTCTCTTTCCCCCTCCCCCCAGCCCATGTGGGGTGTCTGGGAGCTCTTATCTCCTCTGAAGTGCTTTCCTTGCATCCACTTGGGCCTGGATACTCTCCAGGATTCCAACTGTTGCACGGTGAGCAGTAGGGTGACCAGATGTCCCGATTTTATAGGGACAGTCCCGATATTTGGGGCTTTTTCTTATATAGGCGCCAATTACCCCCCACCCCTGTTCCGATTTTTCACCCTTGCTGTCTGGTCACCCTAGTGAGCAGGATCTCAGAGTGCACTTGTGCCCTCACATTACCATGGGAGAATGGAAGGAGCCAGGCCATCCTGCCCCTGCTGCAAAGAAAGCAGGGGTCCGAGGTGTGAACTGAAAGTGAGACAGGAGAGAATTGGTCATTTCTTTTGAAGGGATAAACTACAATCCAATTGGCTGAGGCAGAATCATGGAGTCATTCATTGCTAGCTGTGTAGTAAACTGGTTTTACCTGGTCTCAAATCAGCAGGACGGAGTTTGTGTGGATACTTTGTTACCTCCTCTAGAATGACTAAACACAATTAAAACATGCCTATTGTGAGGTGTGCACAAATACATACACCAGCTGAGCTGGATCACACAATCCAGTTGCAGGGAATCTGTGGCATGGGGCAAGACCAGCCCACTGCATACAGAATATGCAATGGGCTGATGACCATCTACCATCGTGCTCAGACAAAAATCTCTCCCCTAAAGAACACACTGCAGCCAGGCTGGGCTGGACTGGACTGAACTGCCTCTCAGGACAAACCAGCACTCGGCTCAAGGAGGCTCCAGAGTTTCTGAAGAATCAGAGCTTCTGTTAGGCAAGATTTTAGCTCACAGAGCTGTGAAGGAACCCTTCCTAATGTGAAGCAATGCAGTGCCGTTTTCCTGACTCTGCAAATAGCCTGGAAAAACAGCTGCACACCAGACGTGGGCTACCCCAGTTATACAAATGGGGTGTGGTTGATACTGAAAGCTACTAATGACTATTTACATGTCACCACACAACTATTTCACTGACTGTTTTAGCAGAACACCCAGCTACTCTGGGCCTGAAGGCAGGGCCTGGGATTTAGGCAGAGATCAAGTACTACCCCGTTATTTTCTGGTCTGATCCCCACTGTCTGTTTCCTGACGCTCTGATGAGGTTACTTTGTTTTGCACATCCCAGAGGGACATTCTCTGTCCCTCCATGGGAGCAGAGCAAGCATCACACCTGGCAGAGCCATGGTGACAATCAGATCAGATAGTATGGAATGGACAGGTGCACACCAGAGTTCAACAGCCTGCAGTCAGGAAGAGCACAGGTAAGATATTACAGCATGCAACTGGAAGGGGCTTCAGGCAGAGGGAAAACTGACTGAAGGCCCCAACCTATATCGCTTCCTTTGGAGCCCTACTGAACAGGGCAGCTCTCACATCCCAATGGGGAAAACCAAGAAAACTGGCATGGAGCAACCAAACTCTGCATTAAATACTCCATCGGAAACACCTCCCCGGGCCAGAACGGGGATTTTAGCTTACTCTCTATCAAGGGAGACAGTAGGATCTAGGACTAGCCACCTGTAGGGTACCTGCCCACTTTCAGATGACACCAGCCTCAACTGCCAGGCAGCGGGAAGAGAACAGAGTAGGGATGCAGTGCCAAGAAGAGGAGTGGGGTTGTGCCTGGTTTGAGATGCAAGTGATCAGCAATGTTCAGAGAGCACTAGGAAATGGGCAGCAGGGAGTTGCTCTGTCCAGCACTTTATTTAGGACCAGGGTCCATGCTGCTGAAACCCTGAAGGGCGAGTCACAGTTTCTGACCCCGCAAGGGGTGCAATACAAGAGCGTCCCAGGCACAGAATCTCTGCAATAGTCTCCTCATTCCCTGTACAGACATCTGGACTCTTTCCCTTCTGGCCAGGTTCCAGTATTTCCATCCACAAACTGGAAGTGGGCCACTGGATTCCAACTAGTCAGCAAATGGCAGCACAGATGAGAGTGTCTGAGGTGGAGAAGGGCAGGACGGAAAGCTGGAAGTAGCTTAGGCAGCTAGGAGAGGCAGGAATTTCTCTCAGTGGTCTGAGAGCAGACTGTGTATATAAGTAACCCTTCCCTTCTGCTGCCCCAGCCTAGCACCATCTCCCATGGCCAGAAGATGCAGAGGCCACCAAGAGTCTGATACTTGTTGATGTTGCAGCAATTCCCAAATCCTGCTTCAGCACAGGGGGCTGCACTGGCTGCCTTCTTGAGGTTCCCTCCCCCATTTCAGTGCTCAGACCGTGCAGGGTGTTTATTAAAAAGAAGGGATGTATTTGGAAGTTTATGCTGATATTTCCATGGATCCTCTTCTCAGCAGCCAGCAACTAGCGTCAGGGTATTTCACTGTCAGTATCCATCGATTTCCCTCCAGCCTGCCATGCTACAAACCTTAATTTCAGCGCAGAGATTTATAAGAAAGCTGCTTCCTCTAAAGCATCACAGACTCTAGACAGATTTTTGAATTAAAAGAAACAGTAAAGAAAAAAAGGCCAAGATTTGTTTCTTTAAAAATTCATCACTTATTCTTCCTCTTTAAAATAATTCAACTAATCTAAAGAACCAGCTTCATTTTACTGACAGAACAAAAGTAAAAGACGAATTTCAGTCTCCTCCCCTGCACATTGCAGCCTCGGGTGTCCGCTCCTCTC
Organism: Trachemys scripta elegans; assembly: GCF_013100865.1. NCBI lineage: Eukaryota > Metazoa > Chordata > Testudines > Emydidae > Trachemys > Trachemys scripta. The sequence goes on from NC_048309.1 coordinate 26,062,426, forward strand.
CCCACTTACAAACAGGAAGCCTCACACAGTGACCTTTAATTGTAGGGGATTTGGGAAGGAGAGGAGACTGAATATTTGCCTGTTAGGTCACATATATTATATGAAACTGAACGTGCATGTCACACATTTCAATACTCCAGTCCTTAGTATGGATTCTCACACATTATACATTTGTGCTAGAGGAATAAAAATGCAGAAGCATAGTTGGATCCCCACGCCCCAGTGGAGAGGCACAGAGAGAATGTGAAGATGGGGCACTTTAGGGAAAAACAAAACAAAAATTACAAACCAAAGGGGCATCTTTCTGTCTAGGCACAAAAATGTTTTAGTCTCAAAATCTTTCTTGTAAGAATTCCAGGGCTTTTGAGGAAAAAGTAAAAATTAAAACGAGGTAGCCAGACATTATATATATGCGCGTATATATTACATACACACACATGAGAAAAAAAAGTACCAAAAAAAATCCACAAGAACAGCAACTTCAAATTGTCTGTTACAGCTGTCCCCCTGTTGGATTCCTTTCTGTTTGTGCTGAGTGGCTGCCCCCCCGGCCATGGAACTGAGCAAAGTCACAGCCTGGCCCTGCTCATGGAAATGGCTTGTGCAGACTGACTGGAGCCATTGCTCTGCTCAGGGAGGCGGGGGCTTTTTCACTCCTTTGTCTAGCTTCTGTGTTCGGACCCGGCTCGGTGTAGGGTGCTCTGCCCAGGTATGCAAGACCTGAAGTGGCCACATAGCTGAGCATATGAGTCATACCTGTGACTCAGAACTTGCCCAGACATGTCCTGTGCCTACCTGCAGTTCCCGGTCTTCTCTCCTGCCCTGGATTAAGGGGAACCAATCAAAGTTACTGGCGGGAAACTACCTAAATTTGCCCTTAAAGCTGGACATTTTCTGATCAGACCCCCGGAGAAGGTCCTTGCTTTGCCACCTGGTCTGATCAGCTAGGGGTCTTTGGGGGGCCCTCTCCCCGCTCTCGTTTGTTTTTGAGCGTACCCCCGTTTTTAAACTCCCCTCCCACGAACAACAAAATTTGTGCCTGGAGATCTCCTGATTATTGTAAGCGAATCGAGTCCTCTCTGCGTCCTCTGATGCTGAAACTGCTGTTCCTGCTGCTGGTTTGGGGATTGGTAAGGGAAAACCTCTTGCACACTCCCCTGGTTCTAGCTGCTGGCTTTCTCAGGCAGACCCAAGCTAACTCCTTGGTCTGTATCTGTAATCTGCTTCTAGCTCTGCAGCACCTTTGCTGCTAGAAATAAGCCTGGTTGCAGCCACCACTAGTTAAACACCCCCACTCCCCCTTGAAGCTGTATCCTGGGCACACACCACTCTGCTCTCTGGAACTACCCCTGGTATAAGGTGCACCCATTAGGTTAGATTTAGCCTTTAGTCTAGATAAATTGTAATTTCATTTTGCATAGCTGTGGTTAAGTTAGGTTTAGAAAATTGCTTGCATTGTACTCTAAGTTAGGCTTAAAGAATTGTTGCATTGTGTTTTGTTACTTGTACTTGCTAATTTGTGTAGTCTTGGTTAAGTTAAATCATAGATAAGCTTTTGCTGTGTTCTGTATAATTTTGTCTCTGCTGTTTAAACTTGAGGCCTGTCTGCTCTCTGTGTGTGTGTCTCTCTCTCTCAATCCCTTCCCCCACCTGCTCACCCTGCTCCTACTGCTGCCAAACCTCAATTGTATTACTGAAGTCTAGCATAAAACCCCATTGGTTACCCTTTTTCTCTCTAACACCCCTCACATTTTACATTTACACCACTGTGACACATTTTTACCTAGAGTTGTTGGTTATTTAACACATTTTACCCATAATTGTTAGTTGGTTATATGCTAATGTGACACACCCTTTACATAGAAATTGTTAGCTACCTGTTACATTTATACTTCAGTGTTAATTGGTTACCAACTGTATTGTACCCCACTATTGAAACCCCCTATCCTATTTACTAAAAGAAACCCCTCCTCAATTGTATACCTTAAACCCCATACCTCTCACTACTGAATTTTCCGTTTTTGCATTTTCTTAATAAAGTTTATTTTGCACCCCACCAGTGCAATAGTTGTCCCCCAAGATCTCCTACCTGCTGGCAGGGACACAAATGTCTTTAGAAATAAAAGCATTGAAGAAAACAAATACTGTAGAAAGAGAAAGGATGAGGAAAAACTGGGATCAGATGCAGGATGTAAACAAGGGGAGGGTGCTGGTGGTGGTGGTGGTGGTGGTAAGAGTCTGTTCTGTAGTAGCAGAGAGGCCAGTGGCACCTTTAAGGCTAACAGATGTGCATCTGACGAAGTGGATATTCACCCACGAAAGCTTATGCTCCAATACATCTGTTAGTCTTAAAGGTGCCACAGGACTCTGTTGCTTTTTACAGATCCAGACCAACATGGCCACCCCTCTGATACTTGTTCAGTAGTAATTTTTTGTATGCATTTCAAAATAAAAATCACATCACAGTATCTCAAATGAAAGCAAAAATGAAGCTGGAGATTCTTCCTTAAGTCCCCTGGGCAGATAGGAGCTGGTCATCCCCTCCTCCCATTCACCCCCAATCCAGGGGGAAATGAACATGTGGCTGGATAGGTCTTTATCCCCATTTACGAGGAAGAGAGAAAAACGAAAAGGAAGATGAGTGGCAATAAAGAGAAAGAAAGTAGTTGTTCACCCCATACGGGACTTGAACCCACAATCGCTGGCTTAGGAGACTAATGCCATATCCATTAGGCCACTGGGACCACACAAAATAATGTCAAGGAGGGCTCTGAAGAGACAGGTCTGAAGCTCCTGGGGCATGCCACAGGGGGAAAGGCCAGACTTAGAGAGTGCAGGATAAGTTAGACAGGGCTGTGTCCACAGCACTGTTTTTAATTACTGCTATAAATCTCTTATGAGGTGTTTATATTTTTTCCAGAAAAAGTTAGTTTTGAATTTAACTGAAGACTCTTGTTCTCCACAAAAGTTGTCATGAATGTTTACTGGTAGATGCCTCTGGCCAATTACAAATCGAACAAACAGAACCTGCTGGCTAGCAGAGATTCCTCCACAAAAACCCATCGACAGTTTTGCAGAGTGGTTATTCATTCAGTAACCACTCCCTTTGCATGAAAGGAAATTACTTCATAATAGCGCGACTGAGACAGGAGTCCAAACCCATTGATCTCTCAGGATGCAACAGACTCACACTTTGGAAAAGTTCTCATCTAGCCCAAACTTGTGTGGTTGGATCACCTTTAATTTTATTGCATGCTGTGTTGTTGTAGCCATGTTGGTCCCAGGATATTAGACACACAAGGTAGGTGAGGCAGTATCTTTTATTGGACCAACTTCTGTTGGTGAGAGATGAATTTAAGCTCCCAGGCTCGAAAGCTTAACTTTGCTAGACACTAAAAATCATGGACTGAATAGACACACTGGATTTATGGCTTATTACAACCATCTATAACCCTCTGACATACCCCACCCCGCTACCTTTCCCTCCTTTCCATCCCTCCCACTACTACTGGAGGGGTGTTAAATGGCCACTTCACTTTGAGTGGTCCCTTGAAATATGTTAACTACTTCTTCTAAACTATCTGTTCCAGATTGCATTTAGCTGCAACAGTGAGTACATTTCCCAGACCTGAAGAAGAGCTCTGTGTAGCTCAAAAGCTTCTCTCTCTCATCAACAGAAGTTGGTCTAATAAAAGATGTTATATCTCACTCATCTTGTCCCTTTAATTTTATTGTTTATTTTTAAAGTTACTGCAAGTTACAGTCAAATGTTTAACAAAGGAGTTTTAATTAACATAGAGGTTAGCTGAAAACTGAGATTGCTACGCTACATATGACTCTTGTACAACACACATAAGAACTTTATAATTCAAATACCCTAGGCCTTAAGAAGTATGGCTGTAGCCAGTCAAGGTAACTTAAATAAATATTCCATTACCACTACAGCTCCAAACTTTCAGTTAACAATACTGATATGTAAACATTCACTTTAGATTAGAATTTCAACCACCTTAATTCTGCCCCTGCCCTCCAGGATACACACACTAATTCATACACTATATTCTGCTTTTGTAAAGCCACCCATTATAATAATCTGAAATAAAACCTGTACAGTTCATTATCCCTTGTTGCATGATCTGTGTAATCCTGCAATTTGCAAGGACAGTATGGCACTAGCTCAATATGAACATCAATCCAGAAAGACCATCTTGTTTCATCTTACAGAAGATCGTTTGACCCCTTGCCCTTTGTTCCTTTAGCTCATGAATGGCTCTGGGTGTCCCTAAGCCTCTGATTGCCAGAAGCTGGGACTGGACAACAGCGGAGGGATCACTCCGTAATTGCCTTGTTCTGTTCATTCCCTCTGAAGCATCTGTCACCAGTCACTGTCAGAGACAGGATACTGGGCTAGCTGGACCATTGATCTGACCCAGTTGGACCATTGATCTGACCCAGTATGGCCGTTATACGTTCTTATCTGCCTGTGGGAGAATTAGTAGTTAGCTGCATTATTGTAGCATGCAAGAGTGCTGATCTTGAATCGGGACCCTGTTGTGTTAGGCACTGTACAAACACAGAACAAAACGACAATCCAGGCTCCAATCTCCCACACAGCACAGCCCACACAAGCGTGTCTCTGTGGAAGACATGGCTGGCAGTAGTGTCTGGAACTCTCCACACTTCTGGACTTGTCTAAGCCTTTAGATCATGGCTGGACTTTTCCAACTGTACCATACCTGGGCAAGAGGACAGCACAGCCTCCAAATCATGGCATTCTCTCACCTTGTGCCTGTTCATCACATACCCTGCTGTTACTCTAGATCACGGTCCTGAACCTGCAGGTGCAGACAGGTGTCAGGATCACCCTGCCCTTCTCAGCTTGCTAAATGGATGAGGTGGTCTTGTCCAGGCCCAGCTAGATGGGGCCTGGAGGGAGAGGAGGCAGCTAGGAAGGTGCCATTATGCAAAAGGTTGAGAGCCCCTGCTCCACCAACACTCAGCTGAACAGGACATGCATGACACTGCTCCCTGTTCTCAATAAAACTGGCTCATCTCAAATTCATTACGAAACTACAATACTACAAACGTACTGGTAACGTCTACCTAGCATCCCGGCCAGCCAGGCCTCCTCCAACCCTCCAGCAAGTCAACTGGAACTTCATCACCACCTTCCACTAAGACACACACTGGGTGGGCTGAGCTTGCGTCTGAACCACAGAGACAACAGGGGAGATTTTCAGAGGAAGTTGCATGCCCGACTGCCCTCTGTGCCTTTGAAAACATCCCCCAGATCAGTGTGTTCAGGGGAGTGAAGTTATAGGTCACAAGACAATCACTAACCACTCACCAGGCATGCCACAGGCTCTAACCTCCGACATGGGTTCTGGGACCAGTCAATCCATTTCCACTCTCATCACAGACCCTCTCCGTGCTGGATAGAGGCAGAACTATGGTGCTGAACAAAGTGCTGCATCTAGCAGAGGACTGCTCCATTACAAGGTCTGATGACAGCACTGCCCCTTCCATGAGACAGGCCTGGGGTCCCCTTGAGGTTGCAAGATTTTGTGATGGGCTGATTTTCTGTGATAAACTAATAGAGGATTTAGGGAGGATCTTGGAATTGCAAAGGAAGGGGGATCTCTAAAGAATAGTCCCTTTTTCATGGCTGCTCCTGCTCCCCCCTTCCCTTCCATCTATACTTCACTTTGACAGCCAAGTTCTTTAGCTGCAGGGAAGAAGCGATTAGAAGGTGGCAGCCAAAATAAGAGGACCTGCATGTATGGATGCGGCTCTAGTTATTGTCTGGGATTCAAATAGATGCAAACAGCAGCAGATCCTGCAGGCATAGGTAATTCATACGCTAGGACTACAGACCGGAGAACAATAGCACAACTCTGCACTCTCTAGTGCCTGCATTACCTTCCTTTATGGACATGGTCCATTCATCTGGCAGTGGTTTGTTTCTCAATCATGTCTAATGGGAATGGAGGCAGACATCTCTAATTATCAGCCACTGCAGCCGATAGAAACTGGCATCTCAATTACAATGGCACTAGTCTGAGAAAGATGCCTGGCTGTTGGGGCGGCAGCTGGTTAGTGCCTCCAGCATATGGTCCGTCGCAACAACTTCTAGGGATTTTGTTTCAAGGACTCAGTTAACATTTGAATAAGCAGACTAAGGGGTCGCAGGGCCAGGTGGTTTGGAGGCGACTGGAACATGCCTTATTCAGCTATGGATGGAATTATAAAACCAAAGATTACACCCTAAAAGAACCACAAAAGACACATATAGAAGTGCCTCCCTTCTCCTTTCGCATGTTGCTCATCTTCTTAGATTTCAAGTGCCTCAGGGTCTACTCTGTAGAGTGCCTAGCACAAAGCAGCCCAGATCCTGATCAAGGCATCTGGGTGTTACCTAAGGAATAACGGGAACGTAATGCAGGCGAAAGGCCCTGAAAAGAGCCCTGAGCCAACACTACAAAATAGCACATGCAGCCTCACACCTCCTCATCCTGGTTTTGGAGGGACAGGCTACGGGGGCGAGGGGATATTGCCATCTTCATAGAATCAGAACTGGAAGGGACCTCGAGAGGTCATCTAGTCTAGTCCCCTGCACTCATGTCAGGACCATCCATGACAGATGTTTGTCTAACCTGCTCTTAAAAATCCCCAATGATGGAGATTCCACAACCTCCCCAGGCAATTTATTCCGGTGCTTAACCAGCCTGACAGTTAGGAAGTTTTTCCTAATGTCCAACCTAAACCACCCTTGCTGCAATTTAAGCCCATTGCTTCTTGTCCTATCCTCAGAGGTTAAGAACAACAATTTTTCTCCCTCTTCCTTGTAACAACCTTTTATGTACTTGAAAACTGTTATGTCCCCTCTCAGTCTTTTCTTTCCCAGACTAAACAAACCCCATTTTTTCATGGCCCACCCAATCCTTGGCCTCTCTGTTCTAACGGTGATTTGTCCCAGCCCACTCTGTACTGAAGAGGGGTCGATATCCTATTTCGCTCTACTCCAGTTCAGATACTCCCCTCATCCCCCTAGTCTCTGAGCTCCTCTCAGAAGCACATGAATACATTGTATGAAGTATCAGAGGGGTAGCCGTGTTAGTCTGGATCTGTAAAAAGCAACAGAGAGTCCTGTGGCACCTTTAAGACTAACAGATGTATTGGAGCATAAGCTTTCGTGGGTGAATGCCCACTTCGTCGGATGCATGCATGCATCCGACGAAGTGGGCATTCACCCACGAAAGCTTATGCTCCAATACGTCTGTTAGTTTTAAAGGTGCCACAGGACTCTCTGTTGCTTTTTACATTGTATGAAGTCAGTGCATTATGCAGGGCATATACATCACATTCCTTTGGGAGGCAGGTTTCCTACTGTAGCCACAGACCTGCATGCTGGGCGGAATACAGCAGCTCACTCAGAAGGTATTTTAAACCCCACAAGCCTCCCATGAACAGGCTTGGAATCTGGAGTGGCTGCCTAAAGAGCATGGACTCAGACCCAAGAGAAGAGCCTATGGAGAAAGACAATTGGGGCAGAGGGAGAGTAGCTTGGCAAACTCCTTAGAAGCCATCTATTGCTCAGGCTGGACAGAAAACAAGCCTGTTGTACTCCCCCAAGGAAGTCACAACCTCACAAAGCTCAAGGACCAGGTTCACTGCAGTGCAACAGGACTCAGCACAAGGAATCATCAGTTAATGGTCCCAAACACGACCTTACAATAGAGTTAATGCAGTATTATCGATACAGGCCTAAATTTTCAGAGACCTCTTCCAATGTTGCTGGAGCAATTTTGTATCCACAATTAAATGCAGGTGAAAAATTGCTATTAACTGGGCCCACAATCACTCCCATTTAGAAACCTGACTACGTAACTGCATCTGCATCTACTTGCAAGCACACAAAAAGCATGTGCAATAGCAGAAGGGCTGAGGCCTAGTTCAAAATCAGGCTCAATGTAAGACAGAGATCCTGTTCACATCTGAACTGGCACTTCCCAACAAAAGCACTGCCTAACACCAAACTGGGGCAGGAGCCCGGTAGGATGGTAGCCATTCAGAAATTCGGGCTTTCCTTGGGTTTCCCATCTAAACAACGACCTTACTATGCTTTGCTTTTGAGATGTGACAAGATCACAGCCCAGAGTAACATGACTACAGGCTTGAACAATTGGTGTTAAACACCCCTCAAAAACAAAAACGACAAGAGCAACTTTTAGCTTTGCTAGTCATCTCCCTGCATACTGCACTAACAGCGACACAGATAAAAGTTTAACGGTGAAAGGGCAGTACTTCGTTAAAATGCATTAACGCTTCTTTGGAGTTCACGAACCACAAGGGCTCTCACTGCAATTTCTGAGAAAGCAGCATGTGATCAGCTCACATTTCTCTGGAAACGGCAGGAAAGATATTCTATCCCAGGGGTTGGCAACCTTTCAGAAGTGGTGTGCCGAGTCTTCATTTATTTACTCTAATTTAAGGTTTTGCGTGCCAGTAATACATTTTAACGTTTTTAGAAGGTCTCTTTCTCGAAGTCTATAATATAGAACTAAACTATTGTTGTATGTAAAGTAAATAAGGTTTTTAAAATGTTTAAGAAGCTTCATTTAAAATTAAATTAAAATGCAGAGCCCCCCAGACCAGTGGCCAGGGCCCGAGCAGTGTGAGTGCCACTGAAAATCAGCTCGCGTGCCACCTTCGGCACGCGTGCCACAGGTTGCCTACCCCTGTTCTATCCCATTAGCACCCCACACTATGCCATAAAATCAGCTACTAATACCCAGCTGTGCACAGGGGAGCTGGAGGGAAGGGAGATGGACTCACTTCAACCGCCATGGATGACCTTCATGCCATGACTCCATGAGACAGCAGCGAATTTACACAAGAGAATTCCATGTGGTCATGTGTTTGGAAGCCGGTGACCATGGCCAGTTCAGCAAGGAGTGATGGCGCTGGGTGTGTGGAAAACCAGAAGGTGAGCGGCCTGATGTGGAAAGCATTGGAGGGGACCAGAGGAAGAAGATTCTACCCAAGCAGTAGAAGTGCTGAAGGAGGCTTTGGGTTGGCAGTAGAGTTTGGACAGATAAGCAGCCTCGCAGCACAGTCAGAGATGGAACTGTGACTCAGCCATGAAGAGGTGCATGGCTGCACAGTTTTCTTCTCAATCTCACAAGATAAGTATGGTTCAGTCTTATCAGAATTTGGATGGGAGCCCAAAGAAAAGCAGCTGCAGGAAATGGGTTTGGTGACTCAGGAGGGGGCACTCTTCTCCACAGGTCTGAGGAACCAGTGCTCCAGTGTGGATTGAGAGAGCCCTGTACTGCTGGTACCAGCTCCTGAATGAGAAAAGTTGATGTCCTGACAACTTATTGCCCAGAAAGATCCCCCAGCACCTTTTAAGTGTAAAAGTGCTAACCTCAGTGTCCTGCCAAGTTCTGTTTAGGGAATTAAATTCCAGCCCACAATTTCGATAGGGCACTTCATCCACAGATTATAAAGCCAGAAGGGATGGTTGCGTTTGAACTGCTGTATATCACAGGCCTCCCTGAATTGATTCCAGTCTGACTAGAGCAAAACATCCAATCTGATTTTAAAAGTGTAGTGAGGCTGAAGTGTGGAGAGGTTATGTGATTTGCCCAAGACCACAAACTGGCAGTGGCAGAGCCATGAATAGAGTCTGGGAAACCTTAATTGCCAATCTTGTGCTCTCACATTGAGCCAAAAATCCATTTCTACAATTAAACATAGGGTGCTTTGGGAACTGAGCAAAGTCCTGTCTCCCGCCATGTTGTTGTAACTTACTGGTATTACACTAGCACCACACATCAGCCTCACTACACTTAAAAATGGATATTTTTACCTATTTGCGGGATGGAAAATTAGTATTTGAGAAGTGCTTTGACTTGGAGATCCTTGAGCGTAAGGTGCCACACAGACAAGCTAAGTACCATCCCTGTATTAATAATGGGGTGAAATTGCCCATGACGGCAGGCATGGTGTACACAAAGCAAGAAGCAGTTCCTGCCTTAAAGGGCTTACCATGCAAGTAGACAAGACAGACAATGTGTGGGAGGAGGGAAGCAGTAGTATCCCCAACAGAGACAGCGATTCAGTGACTTTGCCCAAGGTCACATAGGGAGTCTGAGCTGGGAACTGAACCCAGATGAGACGGAACCAGAAGCCTGAAGCCATCCAAAGACAGGTGCTAACCAGACAAGAAGCAGATCCTGTACTTTCACGTGGCACGTGCCCCAGCATCACGAATGCCAATTCAAGCCAGTCCTGGGCCTGTTTTAGTGGAGTTCAAAAGCAAGCAGCTACTGAGCAGAGAATATCCCTCCCCACTGACGGGCACGTCCACTGCGGGGCTAGAACAAGCTCAGACAGGCCAGAGAGAAAAGGAAGTTATGGAGGGAGAGCGCACATGAACCTTTCAATTGCTGACAGGATCCTAAGAAACATGCGGGAAGCCAGGACATAATCCAACAGGGACAAACCTAGACAGTCAAAAAGCAGGAGAGGCTCTTGAACACCTTCTGGTGTGTCAATAGCAAGGCTTTTGGCCAGCACTTCACTTCGATACCATTCAATCCTGGGTGTCACCTGCACGTTCTATTAGGCCATGTTGTGTCCAATTAAGCAATTGACGGGGGGCATACCACATAATGGATGCAAAGAGTTATCCAGCCCAAAACTCACTTAAATAGAAGATACCCTCCCCCTGTCCTCAGTTGATCAGGCTGAAAAGAGGAGCCATCAAATTACCCAGGACAGGTTAAAGGGTCAGTTACTGCAATAATCAAGCAGGGCATTTTAAAGTCTTGTTCTCAGGCAGGGATGCCACTTAGGCAGTTTGTAGATCAGATCAGCTGTTTGACTCTTAGTAAGGCTGGTGCAGGAAGCGGAAACAGTAATGTCCATCGGTTTGTTCTGTTCACAATGAGGTTCTCTAGCACTGAGCAGCTCATGTACACAAAAAAAGACTGGGGAGAAAAGTCCTTTAAACAGTTTAGCGTTGGCTTTGGTGGCCGAAGCACTATAACCATAGCTACTGACTCCAGAGGCTCTGCCCTATGCAGCACTGTCTAACGGACAGCTCTGCTCAGATATCCAGTCAAAATAATTGAACAAAAACACACAAGAGGGAAGTCTGGCACTTACCGGGATTTTGCTTGGATGCTGCTCTCGGATCTGTTGCACCTCTTTCGAACGATCCGCTGGGAAGGAAAGAGAACAAAGCTTTGAGAAGGAGTCTGAACCAGCGCAGTTGGGCGTTTCAGACCAAAACAAAGCAATATTCGTAAGAGCTGAATTTGAAAGAGAGGGACGTGTTGCCGACAGAAGCAGAAATGGAAGCAAGATTTATCAATACTGGGGTCAAACATGCAGAACCATAAGACAGACATGCTCCAAATGTACAGAAGACCACTTAGCACTTCCACAGTCCTTTATAGCTCTAAAACTTTCTACAATACTGACCACTTCTGAGAGGTGAGGACACATTATCTCACTGCGTAAAATGGGGAGACACCTAGGTGAAGTGATTTAAGATACACCACAGGGCGCCCGGATTTTCAGGAGGAGTATAAAGTCAGGCTCCTAAATCCACACCTAGCCACTGGCCTGATTTCCAAGAGCACTGAGCACCCAACACCTCCCCCTTGATCTGAGCAGAGCTCAGCGCTTTTCCAAGTCAGGCAACAGCCCAAATTTTGGGTCCTAATTTATGAAGGTTTTGACCCTCGACTTCCTGGCTCCCAGGCCCACATTCCATCTACACACCCATGTTGCTTCTCCAAAGGAAGAACTGGCCTCAACTTTGATACCCGCTGGCAGGGTTTTAGATGTCACAGCCTACTTACAGCCCAATCTGGCATCCTAAATGATGCTTCTTAGCAAGAACCACTTGTGTCACCATCACAGATTTATAGCTACAAGCACTTTCTGTTGACCATGAGAGAATTCACTCCCAATCTCACTACTGAAGCAGGACAAAACAGAGAGGAAGAGATAAAGGAGAGGAAATTTTTGCACAAACATCTTCTCCATTTCAGTTCTGTGCCCTTCAAAATCTGATTTCCCACAAGGCGTGGCTCTTATTCCAGTGAAAGCAACAGGCAACAAGTCAGATTCTTCATTTTTAATTTGAGAATTTCAGAGCCGCCTTTGGCTCAGGACGTTCCCCATTCCCTTCAGTACCTTTAGAAACAATGGGACTACCAAAATAGAGACCCCAGACATAGCCACCAAACACACTGCTGGGCAGGCTGGGTAATAGGGGGAGCAATCAATGGAGAATACAGACTCTGGGTTAGTTTAGAGAACAGAGTGACCACCAGCTCCATCCTTAGGAAAGACTAAACAGCCCATCCTACACCAATCAGCAGGCATGCACGGGATGTAGCAGTTATGTTTCTAATGTTTGTTTTATGTTTTTCATCTATTGGAGCTTCTGAGCGCCATTTATGGGGCCAAATAAAGCAGGGTGTCATCTTCTAGTGGTATTTCAGTTCCTGGATGGTGAAAATATCACAAGACAACCAGATTTCATGATATTTCACTCCAAAGGTGCCTCCCCTTGGGGAAAAATATCCCTTTTATACCCATAAAAACTAAATGTAAATACCAAGATGTTTGGGTTTATTAATTTTTATCCAAAGACTAAGACAATCCTCGCAACACACCCATTCCACAGACACCTACAGGACAAAGACACTGCTTTACCCAAAAATGGACTGGCTGTTTCTCCATTTCAGTTTTGCACTCTTCAGAGTTTGCTTTTCTGCAAAAAAAGCAAGGAATCATTTCCATTTCCCAAATTACTGCCACACAACTATAATCTCGGGAAACCCTTTTGATCTGCAGTAGGTTACACAGAAACTAGCATTATGTTAGGAGGAGCCATACAGTACCAGTGATCCAATTCCAGCAGAATTCAGCACCTCAGGAAAAAGAACAGGAGTACTTGTGGCACCTTAGAGACTAACAAATTTATTAGAGCATAAGCTTTCGTGGGCTACAGTCCACTTCTTCGGCTGCATATAGAATGGAACATATATTGAGGAGATGTATATACACACATACAGAGAGCATGAACAGGTGGGAGTTGTCTTACCAACTCAGAGGCCAATTAAGTAAGAGAAAAAAAAAACTTTTGAAGTGATAATCAAGCTAGCCCAGTACAGACAGTTTGATAAGAAGTGTGAGAATACTTACAAGGGGAGATAGATTCAATGTTTGTAATGGCTCAGCCATTCCCAGTCCTTATTCAATCCTAAATTGATTGTGTCTAGTTTGCATATCACTTCCAGCTCAGCAGTCTCTCGCTGGAGTCTGTTTTTGAAGTTTTTCTGTTGTAATATAGCCACCCGCAGGTCTGTCATTGAATGACCAGACAGGTTAAAGTGTTCTCCCACTGGTTTTGAGTATTATGATTCCTGATGTCAGATTTGTGTCCATTTATTCTTTTGCGTAGAGACTGTCCGGTTTGGCCAATGTACATGGCAGAGGGGCATCCGAAGAAGTGGGCTATAGCCCACGAAAGCTTATGCTCTAATAAATTTGTTAGTCTCTAAGGTGCCACAAGTACTCCTGTTCTTTTTGTGGACACAGACTAACACGGCTGCTACTCTGAAACCTGTCACCTCAGGAAAGCAGACCACAAGTGACAAAGGACAGAGCTACATCCAGTATTGCTGCCCACATGCTGCTCTGCACAGTGAAATACATAAAAGGTCTGGTCCTCGTTCTTTGCAGACCTAAAGCTCCTACTGAAGTCAATGGGCGTTATGCACATGCAAATACAGGATCAAGTCCAAAGTGTATTTGTACCACAAACAACACTATTTCAATGTGAGACTCAAACAACTACAAACAACCCCAGGCAGCTGCATACGTCAATTTAGCAAGACTTAAGTCCCCCTTTGAAATCGGTTGCTAAGAGATTATCAGAGAGTCAGAAGGAGAAATGTTCTGTTATGGCAGATTCTGAACGGCGGCATTTTATTATTCCTTAGGACGAGCAATGTAAATAATTTCATTACAGTGTCAGACTAGTGCACTTCGGTGCCCCCACCCCCAAGTCAATCAGAAACTTCAGCACATACACCAAGTCTTCTGTGCACTTCAGGCCCCTCTTTATCGGCTGGAGATGATAAAGTCTCTTTCGACTCAATCCTGAAGCAATGCTAATTGACAGGGGACCGTATCCCAAGAAGCAGGCAGGAGTTATGGCTGCCCCTTCTACCTGGCAGTGGGGATGGGGGGCGGTGCCTTTCCTTTGCCAAGATGCATCTCAGTTGCTGCTCCTGAGTTATCAGGTAGCAACAGCATGCCACAGTGGTGCTCTCTCTGCAGGTGGCCCAGAGAGAAGGATGGCCTAGTGGTTAGGGTGCTAACCTGGGCTATTGGAGACCCAAGTTCAATTCTCCACTCTGCAACAGACTGTGTATGGAACCTTGGCCAAGTCACTTGGTCTTTCTTTGCCTTCAGTCTCCTATCTGTAGGATTGGAACAACAGCTCTGCCCTCCTTCCCAGGAGTGTTGTGAGGATAAGAACATCGAAGACCATGAGAAGCTCAGATACTGTGGTGACAGGGGCCCTACATTACAGAGCTGGCTAAGAGGCTATAGCCTTTCCTCTCTGATCCAGATTCTGCCACAGCCCTGCCTTTGTCACTCTATAATGCGCTATACCAAGGGCTACCCAGCGGGCACCACAGAGAGGCTTCAGCTAGCACTGGGAGGTGCTGCCCATTCCAAGTAAGCAGGCAGGCTTCTGCGTCACCCTCATGCTGGGCTTTGCTGGATGTCCCTTCACTTTGGGATGAAATTCCAAGGGCTGGTGGTCACAATCTACAGAGCCTGCAAGGTCTAGTGGCAGATTAGTTAAGAAGTCACCTCTATCTTTATGCCCCATCATGTCTCAACTGCTGTCAGTTCCTGGAACAGATGGCTTCAGGGTTTGCTCAGTGCAGCGCCCTTTCCTCTGCCAATTCACCAGGCCTCAGGGCACAGTATAAAGCATGCCTGTTAAACAGGCGTTTGGATGAGTTTTCACATGGCAGAGTGGAAAGATGTGCCAGCTAAGGACAGCAGCCACTGGGTGAAAGCAGCAAGTGCCCTCAGACCTCTGTAGACAGGTGGCAGTGTTTGTTAACTACAGTTAAGTAATGCAAGGATCCCAGACAATTTATCCTTGACCTACATGTCACCAAACCGGAAACCTTTACATTATCAGAGCTGCAACTATACCCTCTTCCCCAGACCTCTCACTGAAGGGACATGCCAGCAGCTCTGCAATGCTCCTGGCACCAACAAGAGAAGCATCAAATTCAGATGTCACTGAGACTCCTGAGTGAAACATTAAGATCCTGAGCACACGAGCGGAGTGAAAGAGCAGCCTGTTTCCTTGCTCTCACATACATTAATAATTAGGAGGCTAGACCTTTGATTAGCTCCATGGTGTAAGAGTTCAACATGGCAACAAGATGAACACACAAGCTTCTGATTGGTTCTGCCAGGTGAGACTTTATTGCCAGAGCCCCTTGGAAGCCAGGAATATTCTTGTAACATTACATAAACGAGGAAAACGGCTTATTTCTCTGCCAACTGCCGCTTCAGTTACTAGGGAGTTTCAGCAGCGTTTGCAGAGTGCACAAAATGAAGTAATTCAGAGAACAAGCAAGAGGACAATGCCAACTCAGGGCAGGGCCGGAATGCAGGGGTGACACAAAAGTGTTAGTTTTCAAGGAATGATTGTATTTCAATGGGAAAAAAAATGTAGGTTGCTCCCTCGGCAGAGAATCCCAAAGCAGCAGCGTTGTGCTAAGGGAAGGGAGACTGATTCTAAAACAAACATTTAAACTGACCCCTGTACTTCCATTGTCTAAACTGACTGAAGTGTCAAATAAAAAAAGTAAACCGCCCATCCAGAAATAGGGAGCATCAAATCTGGTTGTTTAAATTCTTTCCATTTTAATTTGCTGACGGCTGTCAAACACCGGGAAGAGGTCAGTTATTTTTAAACAGAGTAGTTTAAAACTATCGCTACAAAGGGATGCACACACCCTGTCTCTGGGCTTGCCAGGGTCACAGGGACCTGCAATCAATGCAAAAGCACTTAGGGTGCAAGTGTCATGCAACTGGTCAAATCAGCTCCTGGAGTCAAACGAACGGAGATTCTCATGCAATTTCATTTTTAGACAATATGTAACTTTCTAGCCCTCAAGGCTGTGGAGAAAAGCCTGGGGGGAAAAAAGATGACTTGTGTGCACCCCAAGAGCTCAAAAACCAGAACGTAAATAAAGAACCCCCAATTTATTATTTTCTTAGAGTCTCATGGACTTTAAACCAATCTTGTTATTTTGGGGGCCAGACATGATTTTTGAATGTTTAGGGGTGGCAAACCTACGTTTGTCGCTTTGCTCATAAATAATGAGCCAGGCCACAAATAAGTCGTGCAACCCAAACTCATGTCATTATAACCAGTGTACCACCCCATTCCATCACGTATTCTCCCTAACCGTATATACAGAATACACACAGGCATTATACACGTATTTGTGTTTTTACACCAATACAATTCACATAGGTGCTGTACACACTACTGTATGCATGCCACAGAACCCCTATAACTAATTTAAAGCCACATAAATATTGTATGTTCCAGCATGCATTTTAAAATATGAACAGAGACAGTACATTCTGAAAGTATCAGAGGGGTAGCCGTGTTAGTCTGAATCTGTAAAAAGCAACAGAGGGTCCTGTGGCACCTTTGAGACTAACAGAAGTATTGGGAGCATAAGCTATCGTGGGTAAGAACCTCACTTCTTCACCCACGATAGCTTATGCTCCCAATACTTCTGTTAGTCTCAAAGGTGCCACAGGACCCTCTGTTGCTTTTTACATTCTGAAAAGCAATTGTGGATCCATTTAGATGTGAGGAATTACAGAAACATGCAGTCATTATTATTAATATACCTCTGAAAAGGAGTCTTAATCTATCCCTCGGGGGTTCTGCACTGAGTTGTGGCTAAGCGACATCTGCTCAATGTAGCTGAAGCTTTAATGCTCCATTTTTCTCACACAACCACATAAAAGCTTAACCCAGATAACTTATTGGAGACGAGAGGAAAACGCTCACCTGCCTCTTTGCAGAAGGCAATTTACAAAATGCTGCCAAATGAGTCAGGCAGCCTGAAATCAGGAGGGATGAATGAAGGGAAGCAGATACAGACTGGAATTAAATCCATCATCCAGTTGTAGCTATTACCTTTCTCAGTGGAAAGTGATTAGACTGCAAGCAGAAGGGAGAGGAAAGAGTAAAAGAGCAGAAGACAACAGGAGGCACGCGGTGGTAGTGGGAGCATCACGAGTCCTGATTCTCAGCAATGAAATAAATAGCCTCCCATTGACTTGAAAGGGACATGGATCAAGATTTGAGAATATAAACCTTCCCCTTGGTTAGTTTCAAGTGCTGGCAATCAGCCAGCAAAGAGCTGGAAGCATCTAGGCTCATGCTAGGAAAAGGATGAGCGTGTGATGTTCAGATAGATAAAAAAACCACTAGATTTTCAACCAGAAACAGATTTTTCCTAATATATACATTCATTCCTCTCACCAAATCCCCACACACCTCAGCACAAGAGGCAGCATGGAACTAATCTGTGTGGCAAACAGCTCTGCTTCCCATGGGAAAGTGAGGCGCAAAGAAAGTTTAAGACTTGGATGGGCTGTGGAACAAGACAACAGATGTTTGGAACACACCATCTCCTGCCCATCTTGCTAAGCAGGGATGACAAGAGCTAATGGTCTCCGCACAGTGTTTAAATTGGGTTTGGATAATTTACAAAAGCGCTCGGGATACAGATTAGCTGGGCTTTCACTTAGTCGTTATCATTGTTCCTATTTCAAGACAAGGGGAAGAGCAAGTTCCCTCCCTGAAAAACAGACAAAGGTTGTCTTCTGCAAGTGCCTCTCTGTAGCTTTTGCTGGCCTGCTCCTCAGTCTCTTTATTTTCAAGATATTTATAAGCTTAAAAGTTACTTCTTCAAAGCAGAAAACCACTTCCAAACAGACAGCTTTAAAACTTACCAAATTTCAAGAGCAAAACAAACAGTAGCACAGAGGCCCAGAGCCTAGGACAGCTTATAACTAATGGACAAAGAAACCATTTCATTTCTAGGGCAATATTTTAAGCCCACACAAGCTCAAATTCACATATGCAAAAACTCACATTTGGTAATGGCTAGAAAGGATCTGAACTATTTGCTTTGCATACAAATATGCCAGACTGCATGCGCACATTTGCAGGGCCTATACTGGGAAAACCACTGAAAAATCCAGCCTTTAAAGTCTCAAGTTTACTTTTTTTGGGGGGGGCCTTTGCAACATATCTCTAAGCCATCTTGCAGAGCACAAAAGGCATCAAATCATTTCTGTACAACTGATGATCATCAATACACTTATACAGCACTTTTCATCCATGGACCATGCTTTACAGAGGTGACATCTGTCTCCAAGATGGAGAAACAGACAGTAAGTGATGCCACTTCCCCTATGGCACACACTAAGCCAGTAGCAGAGGCAGGAACAGCTCCCAAGTCTCCGGCCTCCTAGCCTGGAGCCCCATTCATTGGATCACCCTTTCCCTACTGCTGAGTCATTGGAGCAGTAGATCTGTCTGACCGCAACATACGCCTCCCAAGAACAAATGACTGACACGCAAGCCTTATTTTTCCTGGCAGTCAAATTGGTAGTTTGTGTCCTGTGCTCTTGTTATCAGACAGACTTCTGGAACATGGATATTGATTTAACTGGAATGAGAGAGATTTGTTTAGTTTTTCTTGTACACGGTATTTTGCTAGCATCATTAATCAACCTTGCATCATACAACATAAAACCGTGGTGGAGACAACCTCCATCGTCACTGCTATGACCAGATCTACATAAACAAGTGTGGCTTTAAAATTCTGAGCTCAACTAAGGTCCTGCCTAAACTGAAAGTAACAGTGAGCCTTGCTCCAACTAATCAAGCTATTTCTCTATAGCAGTTTTCAATGTGTGCATGTGCAAGATATAAAGCAAGGGAAAGCTAATTCAAAGACAGGAGAGCTACATTTAATTCTCACCATTCCTCCAAGCCACCTCCTTGAACCTCACCATGGGAAAACCTGTCCCGGTTAGCAGGATCCTTACCACTCCGCACAGGGCAGAATTTGACCCTACGTGCTTCCTGTATCAACAGCTGCCTTTTCACCAAACAAAAATAAAAGAAGGGTTTGGATTCCCAATGCTAAAGGCTGATGATCAGCCAGAGAAATGGATCTGGGATGGGACATGTGACCCACAGCCCGGAATTTGGCTAAGGAAGTCTAATGTGATTTGGTGATGTGGCTATCACCTTGCGCTGGTTGCCCCCTGCAGGATGTGTGTGAGAGAACCAAGGTGGATGAGGTAATATCTTTTATTGGTCCAACAGATTGTTGCAACAATGGATATAATGTAATAAACCATAAATCCATTACAACAATCTGTAACCCAAACACCCCCTTTTTGTCCTATGACTAGGGCCCTACCAAATTCACAGTCCATTTTGGTTAATTTCATGGTCATAAGATTAAAAAAAAAAAATCATAAATTTCATGATTTCAGGTATTTAAATCTGGAATTTCAGTGTTGTAATTGTAGGGATCCTGACCCCAAAAAAGTGGGGGGAGTGGGGGTGCCACGCACAAGGATACTGTAGGAGAGTTTGCAGTACTGCTACCCTTACTTCTGGGCTGCTGCTGGCGACAGCGCTTTCTTCAGAGCTGGGCAGCTGGAGAGCGGTGACTGCTGGCTGTGATCCCAGCTCTGAAGGCAGAGCTGCCACCAGCAGCAGCGCAGAAGTATGGATAGCATGGTATGGTATTGCCACCTTTACTTCTGTGCTGCTGCCTGCAGAGCTGGGCCCTCAGTCAGCAGCCGACACTTTCCGGCCGCCCAGCTCTGAAGAGAACAGTGCAGAAGTAAGGATGGCATGATATGGCATTGCCATCCTTACTTCCCCTCTGCTGCTGGCAGGGCGCTGCCTTCAGAGCTGGATGCCCAGCCAACAGCCACTGCTCTCCGGCTGCCCAGGATTGAAGACAGTGCAGAAATAAGGGTTGCAATACTGCAACCCCCCTAAAATAAATTTGTGACACCCCCTCCCCCCAGCAACTCCCTTTTGGGTCAGGACACCCAATTTCAGAAACCCTGGTCTCCTCCATGAAATCTGGATAGTATAGGGTAAAAACACACCGAAGACTAGATTTCATAGGGCTGGGGGGGGGGGGAGGGACCATATTTCACTATCTGTGACCTTGGCTACACTCGCATGTTATAGCGCAATAAAGCCGCCAAGAGCGCTCTACCTCACTCCCCGTCCACACTGGCAAGGCACGTAGAGTGCTCTGACTCCGCAGCTACAGCGCTGCTGGTACCCCACCTCCCTGGGAGGAATAACGTTTGTTGCACTCTCACTGGAGCGCCGCGGCGCCAGTGTGGACACCTAACCATAGACTATCAGGATTGGAAGGGACCTCAGGAGGTCATGTAGTCCAACCCCCTGCTCAAAGCAGGGCCAATCCCCAGACAGATTTTTGCCCCACATCCTTAAATGGCCCCTTCAAGGATTGAACTCACAACCCTGGATTTAGCAGGCCAATGCTCAAACCACTGAACTAATGCGCTCTGATTGGCCTCCGGAAGTGTCCCACAATGCCTGTTCTAGCCACTCTGGTCATCACTGTTGAACTCTGCTGCCCTGTCCTCAGGTGACCAAGTGTCAGACCCACCCTTTAAATTCCCTGGGAATTTTGAAAATCCCCTTCCTGTTTGCTCAGCCAGGCGGGGAGTGCTCTCAGCCAATCTTTCCAGGTGGCTATGCCTCCACAAGCCAGGCGATCCCCAGTATGGAGCAATGGCGAGGTGCTGGACCTCATCAGTGTTTGGGGGAGGAAGCTGTGCAGTCCCAGCTGCGCTCCAGCAGTAGGAATTACGATACCTTCGGGCATATATCAAGGGCCATGATGGACAGGGGCCATGACCAGGATGCTGTGCAGTGTCGGGTTAAAGTGAAGGAGCTATGGAATGCCTTCCGCAAAGCCCGCGAGGCAAATGGCCGCTCCGGTGCTGCCCCCGCGACCTGCAAATTCTACAAAGAGCTGGACGCGATACTTGGGGGCGATCCCACCTCCACTTCAATGACCACCGGAGATACTTCTGAGCCCAGCACAGCAAGTGGGGGGGGGGGGCGGGAGGAGGAGGAGGAAGACAGCACAAGCAATGGTGCTGAGGTGGGGGGAGATAGCCCAGAATCCCTACATGCATGCAGCCAGGAGTTCTTCTCGAGCCAGGAGGAAAGCAGCCAGTTGCGGTGTCCACTGCTTGGGGTAGGACAAACAACAGAGGAGGTTCCTGGTAAGCAACTTTCTTTTAGGGAAGGAAGTTTTTAGGTACGGGCTCTTTGGGCGAGGAGGGGGGACCATTGCTGCACACAGGCAAGCTGCATATGGGCCAGGGCGGAAGCCGCATTGTAGGAAAAGACCCTCCCTTGCTTCCCTGGTCACCCTCAGCAGCAAAATATCTTCCAGGACGAACTCCTGTGGAGAATGTTGGGACAGTGATCAGTGTAGGTGCCCCCTGCAACTGTTGGCTCTTCCCAAGGCACAGAAACCCGGAGGACAGTATGGCTATGAAACAATCAGTCCCCATGGACCCTGTGCTTACTCACCATTTCTGGGACTCCCGTGGGTTATGTGCGCTCGCTTTGGGACAGACAAAGTATGTTTTTTGTGATTGCCCTCCTTAAGTGCAGGGGAGTCATTGCTCTGTTTGGTGTATACAATGCTGCCTCTGTGAAGTGTTGCATTTTGCCTGTATAGGTGCAACCTTGAGATCTCAGATGTCATTCTTATCACGGGCCAACAGACTGAGAAGACTCAGGAAGAGGCCGCGTAAAAGCAAAGATGACATGCTGCATGAAGTCATGCAGCAGTCCGTAAACGAGAATTGAAAGGCACAGAAGTGAAGGGAGAGCGAAAGGAGGATCCATCAGGAAAACGCGACACACCGGCGGCAAAGCACGGAATGGCTGATTAGCGTAATGGAGTGCCAAGCGGACTCTATCCAGGTACTCGTCGCCATGCAGGCGGAACACTACCACGCTCACGCCCCTCCCCCCCCCCCCATCCCAAAAGCAGCCCTTGTCCCAAAACTCTTCCCCTTGTGCCATTTCCCCGCCAACCCACTTTCCCCAACATCCGGGTTCTTACCGCCCCCAGTAGCTTCACCACCCACCCACGAAAACTGCAACCCTTATCCACCGCACTCAAGCCCCCTCAACGTGCCTTATAGCCATCCTGAAGTGCAGCACCCAGTGAGCAGCACTTCAGACAGGATTCGGGAGCATGAAATCAGGACATACTCAAGCCTATGAGTGAACCAGTCCCCATCCCACCCCCTTGCCTTTTTGGTATTTCTGTGTTACTTTGCTTTTTTAAAAAAAATGAATTTTCTTTTCAATAAATCGAGTTTCTTTACTTTGAAAACATACTTTATTATTGCATAAAGCAAAAATATACCTTAGCCCAGGAAAGCAACAAGCACTGCAAGTCAGTGTACCAAACACAGCCACTGCACTTAACTCCCGTGCAGAGCACCAGACATTACTAGTGGCTTTCAGCCTCAAATTGCTCCCTCAAGGCATCCCTAATCCTTGCAGCCCCACACTGGGCCCCTCTAATAGCCCTGCTCTCTGGCTGTGCAAATTCAGCCTCCAGGTGTTGAACCTCCGAGGCCCATGCCTGAGTGAAGCTTTCACCCTTCCCTTCACAAATATTATGGAGGGTACAGCACGTGGATATAACCGCGGGGATGCTGTCTTCAGCCAAGTCCAGCTTCCCATAAAGAGAGCGCCAGCGGCCCTTCAAATGGCCAAAAGCACACTCCATAGTCATTCGGCACCGGCTCAGCCTGGAGTTGAACCGTTCCTGGCTGCTGTCCAGGCTCCCTGTGTAGGATTTCAGGAGCAACAGCATTAAAGGGTAAGCGGGGTCTCCAAGGATCAGAATGGGCATTTTGACTTCCCCTATGGTGATCCTCTGGTCTGGGAAAAAGTCCCGGCTTGCAGCTTCTTGAACAGGCCAGCGTTCCGAAAGATGCGTGCATCACGCACCCTTCTGGGCCAACCTGTGTTAATGTCAATGAAATGACCACAGTGATCCACAAGCGCCTGGAGAACCATGGAGAAATATCCCTTTAGGTTAACGTACTTGGAGGCTAGGTGGGCTGGTGCCAGAATAGGAATATAAATCCCATCTATCGCCCCTCCGCAGTTAGAGGAACCCATTTGTTCAAATCCAGCCACAATGTCATGCACGTTACCCGGAGCCACGGTTCTTCTGAGCAGAATGCAATTAATGGCCCTGCAAACTTGCATCAACACAATTCCAACCATCGACTTTCCCATTCCAAACTGGTTAGTGACCGATCGGTAGCTGTCTGGAGTTGCCAGCTTCCAGATTGCAATAGCCACCTGCTTCTCCACCGGCAGGGCAGCTCTCAATCTCGTGTCCTTGCACCACAGGGTGGGGGCAAGCTCAGTACACAGTCCCATGAAAGTGGCTTTTCTCATCCAAAAGTTCTGCAGCCACTGCTCGTCATCCCAGACTTACAGGACGATGTGATCCCACTACTCAGTACTTGTTTCCTGAGCCCAAAAGCAGCGTTCAACGGTGGAGAGCACATCCGTGAATGAGACAAGCAATTTCGTGTCATATACGTTACGCAACTCGATATCGTCGGACTCCTCACTGTCACTTTGGATCTTAAGCAGTAACTCGACTGCCAAACGAGAAATGCTGGCGAGACTAGTCAGCATGTTCTGCAGCAGTTTGGGCTCCATTCCCGCAGACCGAAAGGGAAGACATAAGAACAGCCATACTGGGTCAGACCAAAGGTCCATCTAGCCTAGTATCCTGTCTGCCGACAGTGGCCAATGCCAGGTGCCCCAGAGGGAGTGAGTCTAATAGGTAATGATCAAGTGGTCTCTCTCCTGCCATCCATCTCCACCCTCTGACAAACAGAGTCTAGGGACACCATTCCTTACCCATCCTGGCTAATAGCATTAATGGACTTAACCTCCATGAATTTATCCAGTTCTCTTTTAAATGCTGTTATAGTCCTAGCCTTCACAACCTCCTCAGGTAAGGAGTTCAACAAGTTGACTGTGCACTGTGTGAAGTTTATTTGTTTTAAATCTCTTGCCCATTAATTTCATTTGGTGACACCTAGTTCTTGTATTATGGGAATAAATAAATATCTTTTCCTTATCTACTTTCTCCACATCACTCATGATTTTATATACCTCTATCATATCCCCCCTTAGTCTCCTCTTTTCCAAGCTGAAAAGTCCTAGCCTCTTTAATCTCTCCTCATATGGGACCCATTCCAAACCCCTAATCATTTTAGTTGCCCTTCTCTGAACCTTTTCTAGTGCCAGTATATCTTTTTTGAGATGAGGAGACCACATCTGTATGCAGTATTCAAGATGTGGGCGTACCATCGATTTATATAAGGGCAATAATATATTCTCCATTTTATTTTCTATCCCCTTTTTAATGATTCCTAACATCCTATTTGCTTTTTTGACCGCCTCCGCACACTGCGTGGACATCTTCAAAGAACTATCCACGATGACGCCAAGATCTTTTTCCTGATTTGTTGTAGCTAAATTAGCCCCCCATCATATTGTATGTATAGTTGGGGTTATTTTTTCCAATGTACATTACTTTACATTTATCCACACTAAATTTCATTTGCCATTTTGTTGCCCAAGACAAAGCACGTTCTGCAGAAAAACCATTGAAAGATGGTGCCAAATGTGGATGGAAACACAGGGATTGCTGGGATGCGAAGCAATGCATCACGGGGCATTGGGACAGAATCCAGAATGCCCCGCACCCCACGCCTCCTTCCCACAAGCCACAGCGCCAGAATGGGAAGAGGTTCTCTGTGGGATAGCTGCCCATAATGCACCGCTCCAAAAGCCGCTTCAAGTGCTGCGAATGTGGTCACGCCAGTGCGCTTGCAGCTGTCAGTGTGGACAGACTGGAGCACTTTCCCTGGTGCGCTCTCCAAAGGCTGGTTTAACCCAAAGCGCTCTACATCTGCAAGTGTAGCCATGGCCTGTGATGCATTTTGTGTGTCCGTGAATTTGGTAGGGCCCTACCTATGACAGCAGAGGTGTTAACTGGCCACTCTACCTTGAATGGTTCCTTTACAATATGTGCTAACTACTTGTGCTAAACAATCTGTCCCACCTTGCATTTTGCTGTGATGCTGGGAATACCTTTCCCAGACCCGAAGAAGCGCTCTGTGCGGCTTGGAAGTTGGTCCAATAAAAGGCTACTTCACCTACCTTGTCTCTACTACTACACTGACTTTGGTGGACTAGTTTCAGGTCCTTCTTCCAAGCATCCACCTCACCTACTTATGGCACCCACATTGGCTGCTTCAGCAGAGGCACCAAGGAGTCAGTGGGCTAAGGAGATTGAATACTTTTGTCATTAAAGGGTAGTCCCTCCAGACCATGATTGAGGCTGCCCTGCCAGCGTGCATGGGAGAAGCTTGCACTGCTGCTGTACCTAGGCTTGGAGGCCTTCAGACGCCAATACCTTTCACCAGCAATCCTCAGGGCCTGACTCTGCAAGTCCTGTATGTGCAGACACCCTGCTGGAGTCAGTGAAAGGGCATACAGGACCAGGCCTGCATACAGGGACAAGTTCAACACTTTTGTAAGTGGGAGCCATTCTGTTCAAGCCACAGCCATCCAAAGGGAAACTGACGAACTAAATAAGCTGAAATGATGTTTTCAAACTTCCAAGAGGGAGGCAGAATGGCAGAAAGCAAAGAAAATACTAAATTTATTTTATTAAGATAGCGGAGTGTGTGTTAAAGAATTTGCTGACTGGAAAGAAAAGCAAGTCTAAATACAGACTAACACGGCTGCTACTCTGAAGTCTAAAGGAAAGAGCTGATCTACCATGAACTGCCACTCCTACTATGACTAGAAAGGTGTTCACTGGCCACTTCACTTTTTATGTTTTAACTATTTATGCTAAACAATATGTTCTACCTTATATGTAGCTGTAACACTGAGTACATTTTCCAGACCTGAAGAAGAGTTCTGTGTAAACTTGAAAGCTTGTCTCTCTCACCAACAGAAGTTGGTCCATTACCTCTGTCACGCTGTCTGATATGTGGCTCAGAATTGAGAGTGCCAGATTCAGGCAGGCTGGCAGAAAACAGGGCAAACACTCAAACTGGTGGTATATTCTAGAATTAGATTTTACCAAACCAGTAACAAGCATGCACTCCTGGATTACTACATTAGCCTTACCATGGAGCCACAGAGGGTCCCCTTAAGTCAGTGGTCCCTAACCTTTTTCGTCTGGCAGGCACCAGATGACGAGCCACGAAGGACTGTGGCGGCGGACAAGCATCC